>NC_039496.1:5163160-5522950 GCF_003590095.1 Trichoplusia ni
TATCAGTTAGATCATTCTTCAGGGCATGAACTCGTAAAGCAGGGCTATTGGTGTTGTGGAAGCAAGACGGAGACTCAAATTTTGAGTAATGGCGTCTCGCTCTCACTTAGTGAACGTTTCAGACGGCCTACCGATCTTAAAGAGCGATATCTCGCCTCAAGTACGGCAATAGTCCTGTGTACCCTCCACCACAATTTGAGGTAATATCATTGTAGTTGTGACGCTCTATGTCTTGTAGTACGCTGATACACTTCGACAAAAACGACAACTTTAGGACGAGGTGTTAGGGGAAACCACAGCCTCCAAAATATCAGATAGATTAAATATTCCTCAAAGACTTCAGCATTAACTCGTGATTTAGGATATTTTTCTTGGTGAAGCTAGATGCAGAATTTAATTTAGTCTCGTTGCCAGCATGGTAATCGCTTGCATCTTTAGACCACATGTAGCACTTTTTTTAGTATCTGTTACTATACCACAACAGGAAAACATCATGAAAATGTCAAGTATCTGGCTAGCACGGTTCATAAAATACAAGCTGGTTATATACTGTTTTTTTTTTTGATGCCAGAAATGGGCAGACAGTGGTGCCTCAGAAATAGGATTCGGT
Organism: Trichoplusia ni; assembly: GCF_003590095.1. NCBI lineage: Eukaryota > Metazoa > Arthropoda > Insecta > Lepidoptera > Noctuidae > Trichoplusia > Trichoplusia ni. The sequence goes on from NC_039496.1 coordinate 5,163,771, forward strand.
TGTCACCCTTTGGGTACAGAACCCTAACAAATCCTCAAAGGTTGCATAAGAAGAAACCTTTGCCCAAGTCCAGGCATCATTTATATAACTTCAAAGTCTCACTAAGTTTTTTCACTCGGTATGCACTTGACAGTTGTTCATAGGCAATTTAATATTTTCAATAGCGCTCCGTATTATTGTGTGAAAAGAGCCGTCAGTTTGACGTATGACATGACAGATCCATCTGTCGAAACAAATTCGAATATCGAATGGCCTTTTTCACAATACGTGAAATATTTTGTTGATAGTGAATCGTACGGCGGTAACTGCGAAGTAGGATATTGAACGAAAGAATTACGACGTAGTATTTAATTGTTGTTACTATTATATTACAGCAAAACGACTCCCGAATGTAAGAATTCAACTCTTGTGTCGCGGGGCTTTCTCCGATGACTCAAATGCTTGTCCGGGGATCAAATCCGCGACTCTTTTCGCTCAGTGGGTTTGTCTTGGTATCCTCAACCACTTGGCATAGTCAAGTCAAGTCATAACTACCATACTAAAAGTAGTTTTAGTATTCATAAGAATATTGAAAGAGAACTATTTTTTTTAACATAAAAAAAGATTACAACGATAAACTAAGATAACCTATAATTTTAAGAAAACCGTATAAATAACAAATAAAAACTGACATCTAACGTCCAGTAACATCTACCACTGTCGTGTTGATTTTAACTGTGAGTAAATTCTGGTTGTATTCTTAGAAGTATATAAGTAAACTTTGATATCACAAAAACTAATTAAAACAAACAAGAATAAAGCACTATTAAAGTCCATAGTATCTCCTTACGGCGGGAAAATTTCAAAGTTTCTATTTCAGAACTAGGCACACAATAGAAACTTACCCAAAAGAATAAGTTCGACCTCAAAACTGGCGAACAATCTTAACTAAGTAACAGGAAGATGGAACATGTTTGCAGTTCAAACATCACATATACAGGGTGGTCGGAAAATATGTAGTCATATTCTAAATGTCACTGCGCATCTAAAGGCCGATTGTTCTCCAGGACACTATACAAGGGATATAAAACACCTCTACAGAAAATTCAATTTTCTTTTCAGAATAATATAAGTTGGTCTTATTAGTATTACTTTATTGAAAAAACTTACAAATTTCTAGAGACAAAACGGAAATGGTGTTCGAAATATAACCAGACTAATTTTTCCCTGCCAGTTCTCCTCCATGGGAATTATATCTAAAAATTCCTTCTGAAAACCTTGAAACCATCACGCCACTAGAGGCATTTATGTAACGTTTTGAAAACGCCGCTTATTTAAGCGCCATTTTCGAAATGAAAATCATTATATTTGAATGATTTTCATTTAACACCTTCGAAACAACATGTACATAGAAGCATAAGGGTCGGACTATAACTACTAAAGTCCACAACTTAAGTCTGTCCCATTGTTAAGTAAATACGCGGTAAATATTTGAATAGTCGAGTCACGCATGATTTAAATGTGATTGTTTGTGTTTCAATGAAGATTAGTTTGGGCTCCTGAAGTTATAATGTGTTAGAAGTTAAACCGCTTTATTCATAACCTGTTTAGGTTTGATCGACAAGTATATGTTAGCCTGCAATAAAATCTAGATATATTTCGCGGTGATAGGTCTGCGGAGGTTTGTAATATACCTATATATTTTCAGCACGACCTAGATGGATCTGGATAGAACTAACACCCTAGCACACCCATACACTACACACACACCCTATATACTAGTTATTTCAGAGTGTAAGCTACATTTATTCATAATATTATCAGTACCTTAGGACTCGTACCTAATAAATAAAAATAATCTGTGATACATAATCTAAATAAATTTAGCATCATCCTCTCTTCTACAGGGTCCATAGTGTACTATACTTATATTATGTATCACCTTTTCTACATATGGAGTGCAATAAAAATATTGAGTATTGAGAACTGGTAAGTGTAAAGAATTAAGACACATACATACTAACTGGCGCCAAGATCTTGTCAATATACTTCTATCTAATATTGTATAAGGTGCTTTGATAGCTGAACTTGTTTTCCTAATTTCATAAAACATTATGATGATATAATGGAGTAAGGTTGGGCCTACTTCAAGCCCAATATAGGCAAGAGACACGAAATACTTTCAACGTCGATTGATGAAACCCACGCAGGCTTTACTAAAAATAGATTTTGACTGAGAGGATCTTGAAATTATTAATATCAGCTAAAATACTTAAAGCCGAACTGAAGCCTTGCCTGACGCAACTCTTGTAATTAAAAAACAAATGTAAGTAATTAAATCATCTTAAAAAATCCGTTGCATACATTCTGGAGTATACACTAAATCGTCAACGATTGGATCTCAAAAGAAGGAATATTTGTAAAATTCGAAAGAATCTTTTTAAGAACACTTTTTCATATATTTAGGTTTACATGTATGTGTCGATGCCAGTTGGCTACAGTCTTCACGTTTAACACATGTCGGCGAGGCCCTCGGGCGTATTATTCTCTCGTTTTCGCCGAGTACTTACGTAAGCAAAACCAAAGCGGGAACTAGGAGTTTACTCAAATGGGCCGCTCTTGAATACAGTGGATTGTGGAATACTAAACACTGTATCGTAGGCGGTCCGTCGATTTTCTTATAAGCTAGAAAGTTTTTCTTTTTCTGAATAAATAAAGAACGATGAATGTTGAAAATATGTCTGGTACAGAATCTTATATTTAAATGAAACCAGACAAAAGTCGTGTTTCAACCATGAAACACAAGCAAAATTACTCAAAATGAATAGTTTGTTTTTTTGGCTTTAAAAAACTCGAAGGAATATTTGGTGATGGGTGGGTCGCGAACCCAATAGATTTACAGGTTAGTAACCAGTCAGGCAGGCATTCGTTTTTCCAGAGGAGACATCAATAAGTCCAATGTTCGATTGAATGCCAACTGTGAGAACCAGTTCACATCCCAAAATTAAACTGAAGAAAATTTGATAATACGAATATACCTAATAGTTCAAACGGGAATGACGCAGGCGGAACCATGAACTCTCAGCATAATATACATTACAATTCCCTTATCCGTGCACGTTCTAGCACATAACTTGGACTCGCATGGCGGGGCATAACTTGTCAGAACAAGTTACGTCTAGCTTTTGCTTATTTTAAACTAGCTTTACTCTCCGACTTAAGACGCTTATTTGAGCGTAATAGTTATTAATGTTATCTTAGTTGGAGTGAGCTATTTTCTTCGAGGAACAAAACTTGAATGCAATTAGTGGTTCTACAGTTTGTAATTGCGATAAGGAGAATTGTTGTATTGTATTGACTATCAAGGGCTTTAAGGAACTAAGGAACAAGAAGGACTTACTATTGGAATATCAATCGGGTTAGGGTCAACTTTGCCCCATATGGCCTAAGTGATTTCAACGAAAAAGTAGTTCGTATCAAAGGCAAAGACTTTTCAAACGTTGTGAGCGGTTTAGAAATAAATATCACAACTTACTCGCTAAAGAAGGCATGTAAAAGTTAGGGTCCTGCGCCTGATCTCTCTCCGTTGCCGTCCCATTTGCCTGAAAGTAAAGGAACAGGGTGCACTTTTGTTGGTGCCCAATCTTGGCCACTATAATATGTCATGGGCAGCTGGCTGCTGTCTTGCGACACAAACCAGGACAGGCCAGGTCAGGATATTATTATATTATGAACAAAGTCTGTCCATACGTAGAGGAAACAAGCCACGTCGACTCACTGCGGTTTGGCAATATCGGATTTTCAGTATTTGGAGATGTCCACCTTTCTGCAGGATATTTTCCATGCCGTATCAGTCACTTATTCACACCAAACAAACTTAGGAACATATATAACACACATCTACGAAAAACATAGAAATGACTAAAATGGAAATTTTCCGCCGCACGGTGAAATTTCAAAGGAAGCAGTTTGTTAAAAGGCCGGGCTACTTAAAGTATAAAGATTAACAAGTCGAAGTTAAGTAAGTCCGAAATGACTGCCAACTTCGGGTTCTAGTCTTAGAATAAAGAAATTGAAAATTATTGTCTCGCCAGATATGCTACGGATGAAGATCTGAAAGTCTAAAAATTCCACTTCGAATGTTATAAAAAATCTTTTTTCTCGTTGACTCCGTTGATTTTCTCCTTCCTGAAGAAAAAAGCGTTTCTTGATTATTAAAAGAAAAAGTATATTTAAGAGAAGATTCTAATACACCAACATAATACACTTATGGTTGTTTCTATAGATTTTATAACTTTCTGTGTAAATTTCTGTTGTTCAAACGTCTAAAAAGAAAAGTTTATATTAACATGCTTCACTGCAACAAGAGCTCGCGCTTGTTAAAAAGTCACAGTTAATTTTAGTAGCCAATTAAACATTGATGATTTGATTATGAATTTGCCATTTCGTCTCCAAAGTGAAATACAAACCAATGTCACATTATCATTGCATTTGAAATGTTTCAATTAAAGTACTTGAAAACATTCAACTGTGCCCAAATTATACAGTGTTTATGTTCGGAAATGTTGATTCAATTCATTTGGTATTCTGGGAAATATTGTTAGAATTTCAAATGTCAACATGTGATGTAGATATTACAAACGGTGTGTATTGCAAATTACAGTCATTAAGAAGTTTTTATAATTTCTGTTCGGGTATCGAACAATATCTCGTGAAAGATTTTGTATTGAGAATAAAATATATGATACTTATCTGGAAATATTTGATTGGTATTCCACATAGACGAGAAAAACATGTTTTTAAAGAATTATTGATCTTTGATATTCATTTCTTTTATTGCACGAATACGAATATTGTTTTATTGTACACCGTAGTATTCAAATCAAAGGTAACTGTGATGCTTAAGAAGTCTCCTTCATAGAACGGTGTTAGGTCACACCTTTTTCATTTTTATATTATGTAACACCTTTTCAGCACAAGGAGTGGAATAAAAGTATTGAGTATTGAGTGTTCTTAATTCAAGTAAATTGAAGTTACTAATACTTTGTCACCAGTATTTGTGCTTTCCAGCGTATCATAACTTTATATTTATGCACCTGTCAAACACTCGAAGGTATTTACAAAACCATTTTTCATTCTTATAAATAGCACAAAAATCGTCGTTGTATTTGAAATTCAAGTGTTTTACGTCGATATCCGCAAAAAGGTTGAAACATCCCTCACTCTGTTAGGATAAATGCCGCAAATTCCATCGGACAAAATTTATTTGATACTTTTAAGCTTGATATACTGCGTCACAAGTATCAAAATCGTTTGGTATTAGAGACTTTTTCAGAAACTCGTTTTAAAGTAGTTTGTGACTTAAATAAGTAAATATTTCGTGTGTCAAGTTTTCGTTGTGCTTAAATAAATTAACTGAAGTGGAAAGTCACTTGAAAGTTCGATTGAATTGAAAATATAATACCTCTTTAGTAAAGTCTTGTATAACTAATAAGGTTTGATAGACAGAATATAAACTAGTTGTAAGTGCTTAGTACATTGAAAAATACCTTGACATTGTTCTCACTGTCTTTGCAGTATGTATTATATTCTACTTCTAGTTGGAATTTAGATAACCTAGTGAAACTAAATGTATTGACCAAATATTACAACTAGTCGACTATTATCCTCCATTCAAACCCCATACGGATCCTATCGATTGGATTTCTAAACACCATTTAATTATTTCGAATGGCTTTTACACTATATCAAAGTAAAATACGCCGAAATGTTCGGAAAATTCGCAACAATGGAATTTGGGCTATTTCCCATTTAATAGAATTCATGCTGGCAGCAATCGCGTCGGAATTTGCCGAAGGCACAAATTCGCTCTTGTCTTCTTGTTTTAGTATTTGGATTTTTAACGTTAGAACTGTTTTTCGGTCCATTATCTGTAATCTATATAGATTTACTGGATACGAGATAAGGATTGGGATCGAATTTGGCGATGTGAGCTATTTTCTGAAAGGCAAGTTTTTTACGCGTAAATTCTCAAACGCTGGTATGACTTAAAAGAACATGACATCAGTGTTAATATTAAAGGTAACCTAAAGCCCTATTATGATGAAAAAAGAAACAAAGGCGCAGACTTACCACAGATTCTAAAGAGAACACTATGTTCTACTTTTATCTGATTTAACAATCACGCAGAAAGTACCTAACCTCCAACTGTTCAGTCACTTCGCCCAGCCAAATGTCCTGAACACTTTAGATGGTTCCGGATCGCAACGTTGCATTAAAAATGGCAGTTATCATGTTCCTAACTCAAGTCACATAAAATCTAATGCCTGAAAAGATGTAAAACACGATTTCCAAACATCGGATTCGGAACTCGAAAACACAAATGTTACAACCACAAAATGTAACGTGCGCAATTTAATGGGGGCCATTATATTTATTTAGTCATGCTGTGAAATTCCAGCTATTCTGGTCACGTCGGCGGATACAATTCATTTTTATGATGTCGGTATCAGCTGGGTGGAGAGCGATATGCCGACTGAGCTACCATTGTTGGCCCAAAGCGTGTGTGCAAACACTGCCAACGCTGCAAACATCGCAAACATTGGCCCAGTGGATAGTACTGCAGGATCTCAAGAGCATACCCATAGTTATACCAACAACCTGAATTAGAACTTCCTTTCTATTCTTGTGTATGCCAAATTATGAAGCTATTTATAGGAAGTATAAAAACCTTTTTAGATTTCAAACCATACTGCGCTGAAAATAGTGTTGTAAATAGATGAATGAATAATCAGGGTTATAATATTTTCAAGGTCACGAGGACCTTATCGAATAACCTCGATAAGTTTTCAATGCCACTACCAAAATTCAACAAGCTCTGTCCAAATATTGCTAAATAAATACAATATTATTTAATTTGTAACAATAACGAAACTATTGCTCGCAAATATAATCAAATTGAACAAATAATTGCTTTAAAAGTTTGTGCAATTAATATTGTATTGCTATATTGATATTGTAACTGACATCACTGATTTTGTATAGTAATTAATGAACTGTAATTATATCATGTCCAATATGATGAAAATTTATTGTTAGGCATGAATATTTGAATTTTATACTTTGGCGTAACTGAGACTAAATCGTTCGTTATTATTCCCACGTTTTTATACACTCACTTTTCTTGTTTGTCGTTCCGGTTGGATTTTTGCAACTCAATTTTGAGGAACTTTCCTATAAGCTTAATGGAGACATTTAAAACGTCGCAACAATTTATTTATTTCTATTAATAAATGTACAACTTGTTTTTTAGTCTAGGTAGAAGTTTTAGTATATGGCGTTAGCTCATAACTCTCTCAGCATTTTTTTTAATTGTTCGCATTTTTGTCGGAGTTAAAACCAAAAAATTCTTTCGAGTCTTTCTATGATTTAGGAATTTTACCAATATACTTAAGCGTGATTTTTAGTTATGTTTCCAAAGGGTTAAAACGGAATAGTATTATTGAGGAACCGCTGTCTATCCGTCTGTCCGTCCGTCTGTAACCAGGTAACCATGAATTGTGATAGTTAGACAGCTGAAATGTTCGCAGAAAATGTATATCTGTAGTCGCTTTAATAACAAATAATGGAAATGCAGATGGATTTTAAGTAACGCTTCTTATTATCATAAATTTTATAACTGATTTATTTTTCATTTTAGAAGTTTTTTAACTGACCCGACTACGAGTATTAACACTTATAAATGCAGAGTTTCGTGAAATCGTGTTGAAGATATATTTAGTCCGAAAGTAATCATTGGGTTCCAAAAGCACGTTATTAAACCATTAAAATGATCGAATAATAATAAAAGATAGTTTTCCTACAATTAGTAACTAACTTACTGGAGAAAATGGTTTTTTCTTTTCAAAGTCCACTCTAAAATCATTTTCGATTCAGAATTATTTAGCTAGGATTAATTGATATTGATTTGCTAATTCAAATCGTGCTGCTTTTTTTGAAAATCGGGTAGTTGAACCCCCGAAATTATATAATCTCAAGAGTCGCCTTTATAACGATTAATATTAATTAATAGTTTATCTGTTAAATTGTATAATTCGCCAATCTACTCAATTAGGCAATAAATAGGATACTGAAAAACAAATCAAAATTAATAGACCTCTCTGAAGTTTGGCGTTGTATTACGTGAGAGAGATGTAATTATGTTTAAGCAATGACGTAAGACAAAGACAGAGATATTGCGTGACACATTTCAGAGGGCTTAAATTATACTGGGCGTTTTGTATTGAGCTAGTTTGGAATTATTTCTTGCCTATACCATATTCATGCCAAATAAATGTCTTATCTTAGTAAACACTGTCGCTAGATCACTTCAGACCAAGATTAAGTCGGGAACTCATTGACTGAACAACGTCCCAGCTTCTTATTAACAAGACTCGGGTTTTCTCCTAAACACAAAAACAGAATATAGAATACTGTTTTCGTTACATCAAAATTAGTGTGACTCACGAAAAAGACTATTTTAATCGTGATTTGTTAATCATTATTCGAGCTAAAATACATTAAATGAAAATATTAAATTCTGATCGTATTATTGTGCTAAACATGTAGTTAAAGCCTTAAAAAAAATATTGCTATATATTTTCTTTTTTATTTGCAAATTCTTGATATTGGCTGCGAAAATGTGGCATTAATTCTTATGACCAGTGATTGACACACATTCAAATATAAAGAATAAAATATGACGTCAGAAAGAAAGAAGAAGTGTAATACGAAACGCATTCGCAGTCATACCAACCAAACATTATTATTCACGATGCTCCTCCGAGCAAAATGTCTGACTTCAATTAACGATGACACGATTTATATTCATCCTGAGGATTATCCAGCTTTGCCTCTGTTTTATTTGCATATTTATCACTGTAACTTTATTTTGGTCTTAGTCGTCGGAATACACAATTACTCTTTGTTGTGAATTAATTCACCCTGTCTTTTTACATCCAATTACTGTGACGCTTATGGAGAGAGTTTCGTAAAATATTTCAAATTTTATCCAGGTATATAATTATGATCCTACATTATGTTATAAGGTTTCATGAAGATGAATTTTGTGTAGATCTCGGTAGCTATTTTATACCGTAGAAACTTTATTAAAATTTACCTGTAAACAAGGGAATATGTTCCTTTGTTCAAAGGTTTTGTGGCCGAAATATAGAGGAAAACTCAAGCCTTGCATCAACACCATAATCTCTTTGTGAATAGTAAGGGAGTATTTCATAATAAAGGTACCTATTGTTATTTTGCAATATGTCGACTGGACTTCGTTACGAATGGTGAAATTGTGGCGCTTCTTGATATAGACAAAACTTATTTCAACGAATTGCGGTGTCGGACAATACTGTTTTAAATTTACAACCGTATGATAAAAGTACTTCATTCAGCGACGCTAACTTACACGTGTTACCTACTAATTACTCTCTCTATTATAAGTTAAGCAATAATACATTTTCTGGAACTAACAATAAGGTTGTAAAATCATTGTCTAGAACTAAACAAAATACAATCACCGTTCCAGAGATTGCATCCTTGTGGTTCCTTCCCAAGTAGTGCAAATTTTACTCAAGAAGTCTGCTGTACATTTTTGTACATATAGTTGTATGCAATCCTTATATTTCTTGCAGGTAGGTAACGATCGACACGTTACAAAGAAGCATCCCTAGCGAAATTACCATACACAACCCAGAATTATCGCATATGTAACTACACGAACCTTACCATCTTAGCTTTGCTTGTCAGAACACAGAATGACTAATTAGGTCCCCAATACCGTCTTCAGGTCTAAAACCCTCAGATATGTGCCCGCAATGCGGATTACATCGAGTCGATTCGCGTCAACGCAACTCAATAATTCATCAGCCGGTACGGTATGGTTGGAACACGACAAATATAATTTAGATCGATGGTATACGATGTTATTATGGCAGAGATTTGTGACTTATTGCCACTTATTGCTGTTGAATCACTGTAGATAAGCTCGCTTATTGAGAACGATGGAACTTCTTGGTTGGACACGTTTTGGGATGTTTAGACCTATTCATAATGTAGTAAGGAGTTTAAGTATTTGCTTGTTTTAGGTTACTACCAGTTGTGTTTGTTTAAAGATTCATCTCATCTCATGCCATCAGCTTGTAGGATTTTATAAGATAAGACTCATAAGAGTTTTCATAGTCACATCAGAGGCCTAAAGAGAATACGTTAAAAAAGTAAATGGGATGGATCTTATACACGGGTTAAAGAAAGGTACAGTCAGCGCCAAAAGTCGATGAACAGAATCAACTTTACAAAACAGCTGTTCACAATAAAATGCCATAAGTTATAGTCGCAACTAGGAAACAAAATAGAATGTACAACAGAAATTTACAAAAGTCATTAAACACGAGTATTTCAAAAGTATCTGTGCACTAGTATTCCTAATGTCGCTGAACATCATTCTATCAAAAGTCACTAAACAGCAGAAAAAACAAAATTAGGCTAACAAAGTATATTTTTAATGTTGCCGTGACTGTGTTAATGTACCTACTTTTGACGCTTATGTTGTTGAGCTACTTTTGGGACAGTGTTTGCTGTATCTATATCAATACAATTTATAACTATAAAAATGCTGGACCGATTTTGATACAATTTGAGTGGAGTGACATTTAAAAACATGGATATTTAGAATTTTTAATCCATTATTTTTTTGTAAAATATTAAAACAATATATTTTAAATTAAATTTATTATTTCACATATTTCATTTATTACTTTAAGTAATAATTCAAATGAAAATATTTTAGATATTGTTAACGAAACCTTCTTCACAAAGTGAAACCTCCTTCAAGATCCTTAGTGAAACCTCTTTCGAACCTGGGATTTGACAAGCAAAAATATACTTTGTTAGCCTAATTTTGTTTTTTCTGCTGTTTAGTGACTTTTGATAGAATGATGTTCAGCGACATTAGGAATACTAGTGCACAGATACTTTTGAAATACTCGTGTTTAGCGACTTTTGTAAATTTTCTGGTGTACATTCTATTTTGTTTCCCAGTTGCGACTATAACTTATGGCATTTTATTGTGAACAGCTGTTTTGTAAAGTTGATTCTGTTCATCGACTTTTGGCGCTGACTGTACATGAACCTAATCAGAATCATCATCACCTCCTTAGGCGCAGAACCAAAGATACTTCTTAGAATACAGTAGAGCCTTTAAATTGCCACTTCATACTTGATCAGAAAAATGAGAGGAAATCAGAATTTTACATGTTGAAATAGCCAACCGTTGTAAAACAGCTTGATGATTAATACTCTTTCCTTTGCATGTGTAGAAGCTTTGTCTTTTTAATGGGACAGTTACGACCTGGTATTATGTCAAATCTACCATGAACTTTGACCGGAATGGCCTTTCAACCGAACACATTAAAATTTTGCTTAAATGTCTATCGGTGAAAGCCATCGATTACCTTTTGTAAATATTGTTTTTGAATACTTCTAAGTATTAATATATTCAAACATAATTAGTCATCCGCCTCACGAAAGTTATTATAATATTTTTAGGGACAATTTAATTTTTTTTGCTTGATCAAAACTTATAGCAAACGGTTTCAGAATTATAAAAAAGGGTTCCCAACTACCTTCATCAATTCACCAGGGTATACGCACAGCGTGAAGTGAAGTGAAAGTCTAAGAAGAAAAGTCTTCCAAACAATATTATCTATCGTACGAGCAAAAAAGGTTTATACTTAAGACAAACTTTTTGGAGAAAATATCCTCCCTGTAACTCCATAATAAGTGCAAAGATGTTGCCAATCCGTGAGCCTCCAGCCGTTATTCCAGGGAAAGCCTTTTTCCAAAAAGTTTCGCGGACTAGACTTGAATCCATAATGCCGAAGATTATAAAAAGGATATTATCGATTTCGATACAATATTAAAATGTAAAAAACCTGTTATCTTGTCTACATAAATAAATCTGGTTATGGATTATCGGAAATCCAGATTATTGGAAGGTAACTTAGTTTGATACTTTTTTAAGCTAAAACACTCAACCAATTTTGATATAACTTTATAATTTATATTTATATCTTGAGCATCTAAAGAGGAGATAGGTTCTTAGCGCAATAATCCTTCCATGTAGGCAAAATCGCAAGCAACATGAAGAAATTATTTGAATAGGCTTTTAGTTAATTGAAAATCTTTGCCTTGATCTAGATAGGCATTTTCTCTTATTATTAACTATGTCTCCAGTAGGCAATCACTTATATTTCAAGAGGAATGCCTTTACCCCGTGTTAGAAATTTCTAGATCTTAAATCCTATTTGTGACAGGTCGGCGTGACGTTAAAGGCCGCATTAAAATGTTTTAGAGTAGATGAACTATTCTAGTTTATTGGGAGAGAGATAAAGCTCTGAAGAATCTAGTTTGTTTTTTTAACAGCAGGTTTGTTACGCAGTAAGCCTGGAGATGTTGAGCTTGACTTTTGGTAGAAAAAACACAGGTCTAACACAAAAAGTGGGTCAAGAGTCCTTCGTTGGCGTACGACTACTACAATATCTATAGCTTATCCAAAATATCTTCACGACGATGTCTGAAAGGTCACACAGACACCATAAGAGGATAAAACGCGGGCCATAATTGCTTCCATAGAAATCTATAAAAATCCTTATTTATCATTATGACGAGTATAACCTCCTTGGTCGTTAAGGCCACGAGTGAACATCGATAAGTAGTATAATATCCATGATAAGCCAGAACATTGTCTATTAATATAATTATTATTGTTCCCAGAATGTAGCAAGTCATTGCTCTCAGACAATCTATCACAATTAATCATATTTATATCGTTGTTAGCTTCCAAGAAAAACAATGAATGATGAATCGTGTACTAAAGATTTACTAAGGCTATTGAACTTGTAAACCTAATTTTATTAACTTGAAAATATTGCAACAATCACTGGACTAATTTAGTCTTAATTACATTTTTTTAATATCACTATCATTACTTCACTGCTTCGATCGCTGATATGGGTAGTTGGTCAAGCATTTGTGTGATCCACCAATGCGTGTTCAAGTCTTGTGCATGTGACTTGTATGTTTGTGAAACCCCCGTGATACAAGGATTAAATAACTTAGAGCGGGGAGTCATAAAAACTAGCTATGGAATAGACCACTTCAAACTTGTCAGAATAACATTCTATTTCGACAAATAACTTGACTTTGGCTTAAAAAATCAATATATTGAAATCCTCAGCTTTAGCGCTTGGAGTATTAAAACTTGTCAGCAGGACTTGTTAAGACTGAAACAAAACAAACATAGACTACAAATATTGACAGAACTTGGATATACTCGTATTTTCTGCCTTCAAAAGGAGGAGGAAGTTTGAAATTCGAGAGTTCTTTTATTCGCTTCATCCCAAGAGTCCCTTGTACCGCAAAAAGCATATTATGTTCTCGGGTGCCATGCATTGATCTTTGACAGGCGTTAAATCATTTCAACTGACAACTGGTCCTGCTATGGAATACTATAGCATACTGCAATACCAACAACTTCTATGGATTCTCTTGGTGAGATCGTCAATCGCGTGGTATAAAATTAAATATCGCAATGGCACGAGATTACAGATTCGATCCTAACAAATCGCAACCAATCTGACTTTTTTAGTTTTAAAACCTTTTTTTTATTATAATGACTCCACTGACAAACAGTAAAGAAAACATCGGGACTAAACCTAGATTAAAAATTTTAATATTATAATCTGAAATCAATCCTCATTGAGTGAGCGATGATCGTTGCTCAAACTTCCCCTACCCCATACGGGAAGAGACCTGTATCTGGCCGTGGGATATTTATATTCTTATATTATGTAATTGTTAATACGGTAAGTATTCAGCGGGACCTTTTTAAAAAGCTAAGCAGAAGACACAAGCACTTCAAATGTAATAAACATTAACAAGCGTTCAGGAAGTAATACATTAATTAAATTTTTATATCGACTTGATTAGCCGCCGGTTTGCTCAAGGGACCATTCAAATGAATTTATAATAAACTGCTTCGGTTAGAACAGTTCACTCTTAACTTTATATTAGTTCAACTTGTACAGACCCTTTATTTCTTTGCTGGGAGGTTTGCTATGTCTTGGATGTTTTTGTTTTTCAGCAAGTTGGATTTATGATGATTATTTCATTATGCCGATAAGATTTTTGCTTTGGAATTATTGAAAATGAAAATATACTTATAGAGACATAGGTTATGTACGTATGCTACTAGATTAAAACCATTTCTTTAAATACATGCAAAGTTCAAAGTGTATTACTAAGAAAGATGAATGCGCTACGACTTTCCCCTCAACTGAACCAAATTCTATGTCAACCACATTATCGAATTATGTTTTCGGAGACTTGCTTTCCAGCTGTCCCGTTCCACAACACAGTGTCGATTAAAGATAAATCAATCATTCCGAAAGCCATCAAAAGCGCAATCCGACGTCCACAGTGGCGGCACGCGAACGCGCCAATTACCACTCAATCGACGCAAGTTTTACCCGCGTCACATTGAATCACGCAATTAATTTAGAAGGTCACCCGTCTGTGTTTGCTTTGACAACCCCTGTAATCGAGTTTCGAGCGGCGCACACTCCCAACGGCTGTAAATCATTAAATTTAATTCCGGAGCGACGTTTGCATTTGAGGCCAGTCTTGCGCTAGTCCTAGCTGTTCGTTGTATTGACGTGTTGTAGGTTCCAGCTAGTGCGAAATTAAATTCTCTTTACGCTGCACAACAACACGGTTTTTACTTTAAAATGTTTCGTATTTACAGATGGATATGAAATAGAATTACTGTTTCGCTGAAAACGTTGAATGCAATTTTTAAAGGCATGGTTTAAGTTTTGGAGTAACAATTCAGGTCAGTAGTCGTGAGCGAGTGACTGGTTTTGAAGGATGATTTTTGAAGATTTTGCAGAGTTCAGCCAGCGACATCGACCGACTGACTATTTTTATTTGTTTTTTAGTTAGCCTTGTGTCAAAATGGTTTGATAAACGCTACGGCTCGAACATGTAAAATTTGGTTTAACTTCATTCTGAACTCTGGGCAAAACTAACATTGCAGGTCTGTGTTTGACGTCCACCAAAAAGATGTGAAGAACTATTATTGGTCAAAGCTTAACGTTTGTTACTGTTGGTTACATATAATGTTTGGTTATGTGTAAACAGGCATTAAAGGAGAAACGACTATCGCAAGAAAATCCTTTCGTCATGTATATACGCAAAAAACTCAGAGCAAGCATACGTGGATCACACTAATGTCCGTCCGGACCTACTGTCCGCGCCGTGTTGTGGGTTTTGGCTTAGCAAAATGACCTATACAACTCGTCTATCTGTGCAATCGTTTATTGATTACAAGTCATGAAATTTTGTTTCGTGCTTTCAGTCAATTCCCTTATCAAACACCAGCACAGTTAAAAATAAATACAATCCCATTTAAAGCTTCCAACGAGTAAATAGGTTTTCTTATGGACGGGTCAAAAAATGTATCGAATTCGATTCCATTTCTTTTGATTGCCCAATCAGCGTAGCAATCGTGCATAAAATTGTACAAGCCAACATCACACGACATATTAATACTTGTCGAAGCGTATTTTTGCTTTTCCAATCATGTGAACAAAACAAGCAGTATTCGAGCATAATGACTAATAGCCGATCCGTTCGATAAAAAAAATGTACCAAATAAATATAACGGTCTACGGAAAAAGCGAGCGTGTAGCAAAATCTTTCGCCACATTTATATTTTTACGTGGAACAAACAAAAGCAGAACATTATCCCCTCTGATTCATGTCAAAGATAAAATCTATTTGTCTGGGTATTTCACTTTGATCTTTGTTTATATGAAAGTGTGGAGCGGAATCCGTATTGCAAACTTCCGAATCTAACTTATCTCATCTCGGGGTTAGTGTGGATACAGGCAAATTGATCCCAATTGATCTTACCTGCTCATCGCATGGCTTTTGGTCAATGTACAAAAATTACTAGATGTAGAAATGGAAATAAATATAAAAAAAAAAACCGGCCAAGTGCGAGTCGGACTCGCGCACCGAGGGTTCCGTACAAACCTGCAAGGTTTACAAAGTTCGTTCATTACGACAATCGAGTCATATAAATATATTATATGACTCGATTGTAAAACGTTGCTTCATGCCAAATTTCAAGATTCTAGGTCGACTGGAAGTACCCTTTAGGTTTTGATTCCCTTGCGAGTAATCGCGCGTTTCAAAATATGCAGCTTAAATTGCTGTTTCTTTTGATTGCGTTGACATAGAAGTTTGATTTTGTTACAGCTTAAAGGTATTATAGACCTGAGTATTTGGTATGAATTTCAATTTAATACCTCTACGCGTTTATGAGAAAATAGGTAGTAAGTTTAAAATTATTAAAAAAAAATTATTATGTGATGTAACTAAAAATTTATGGTTTTTGTAATTTTTCCTTTATCTATGGTATAAGACGTTGCTTCGTACCAAATTTCAAGATTCTGAGTTCACGGGAAGCACCCTGTAGGTTTTGATTCCCTTGCAAGTGTCGAAAATTTGCGGCATAAACGGCTGTATCTTTTGATTGCGTTGCCTTAGAAGTTTGATTTTTTCACAGCTTCAAGGGACAGTAGACCTGAGTAATTGATATAAATTTCAGCTTCATACCTCCACGCGTTCCCGAGAAAAAGGGTCTTGACAGACGGACGGACGGACGGACGGACAGACGGACGGACAGACGGACAACAAAGTGATCCTATAAGGGTTCCGTTTTTTCCTTTTGAGGTACGGAACCCTAAAAATACTTGACATAATAAATTGATGCATAATTTTGGTTTGTTTTTTTTTTAGGACGATTTTCAATAATTTTACCCCGAATTTAAAACATAGACTATGTATATGTATTTGAAAAGGAAAATTAATAGTTATATTTTAAAATGAAATAATTAACAAACCTACTTATTTATTTCACTAAAACAAATGTAAATTAGTTGTTTTAATAACAAGCAGGTGTTATAATGTATTCAGAGTTTTCCAACAATTATAATAATTCCCTATTCATTTGCAATTAATCATTATTTAACTAAGCCTTATTAATATGTATTTGATATGTGACTAAATTGAAATGTTTATTTTATTAAAGTCCATTATAGATGGTACAAATGCAATAAAAATAGTATTGAATTGAGCGCTATCTCTGGTGCAGTCACTAATTTTATAAATTATTAACTTGTGCATAAATTTAAGAATAGTTAATGCAAGCACTTTTAGCCTGAAACACATGTTTTTATATAGCTTAGGCTAAGTTTAGTCAGTACTCTAAATTACCTAGTAAGATTTTATCGTAAATTGCCTTAAAGATAAATGTAGTCCTTAAACAATTTGCTGAGTCATATGCGAGAGGTAGGTAGACGAGTAACTAATAAAAAAAGAAATCTTCAAATAAACTTGTACCCAAAAATCCAATCATTTTTTTCTCTTCTTCTTCGTCTTCTCCTACAAAAGGCATTCGAATTTAACCCAATCAAAATACTGTACAACTCCATATATTAGGATTATTATCCTCTGATGCTATTTCCTATACTTTCTATGTAAAAAGAGGTACGAAACCTAACCGCCCTGCGTCGTGGGAACCCGAACGGTCACGTATTGCTACAGCGTACGGCTGCTGGCGATACACTGTTTAATTTGGTATGATGTTCAAGTCATAAGCGAAAAGCGGGGATGTATACATAAAATATTTGTATGGAGATTGTGGTTTTAGGCACTTTATTGAGTGTGATTAACATTTAAACGAAGCAACGATATCCACACGCTTATATATCGGGATTTACCGACTAGTTCCTACTCCCCGACTCGGGGAGAAGAAGAGGTAATTTTTGGTTGCTTATCTAAAATAATTATCTAAAAAAGGAAGGATTGAGAGCGACACAGCTTCCATTTTTAAACTAGTTCTGTTTGAAGCAGCATTTACAAGTGAAAACTATCGAAATAAATGTGATATCGACATCCATTTCTGAGTCGAATAAGTTCGTTTTCCATTTAACAAGGATTTACCACTACACTATCAAACATTCAAAATGCGACAAAATATGAGGATCCTCGCTAATAGTACTCAAAAGCAAAAAAAAACAAAAACCACTATAGACAAAGTACCGTTGTGCTGACAAGGTACCTTTGACAAATGCATTTGTATAGTGTAAAAAAAAAGAAAAATTATGTTCAAAACTGTTCTTCGATCAAACCGCTATAAGCTTATAACTTATACCACAGAAAATGCTTCGTGTCGGTCAGCAATATCAACTTACCCACCTTACAGTCGTGATTGAGTCACAACTTGTTAATTAAACATTTATTTTCTTACGTTTCCCTTTGCTGTTTTAGGATTCCTTTGTTAAACGTTTTTATTTTAAATGTTAGAGAAATTATGATGGCATTGACTGGTAAGTTTTGACATTTTAACCGTTCAATGACCTTTAAAAAAAAGAATGCAAGGAGGTTGAGGTTTTACTGCGTGCTTTTACGATAATTTTTCATCCGAAAAATATGAATAGTTTTATTAACTAACAATGGATTGGAAGCAGAATGTACTGAATTCTGAGATTTCTTTCATTGTTTAACTGTCTATACCATTCTACTAGTAACAAAATCTATTATTAATATACACACCCCATACACATTATTAAGTTTCGTAGAAAGACAAATGCGTTAAATACATGTTTTAGTGGTATTTGTAATAAAAAATATAAAATAAATAATGAAATTTAATATTCCCCTTGTTCAGGTAATTAAAAAGGTAACCACTATATCAAAATCAAAATCAAAATCAAAATTCATTTATTCAAATTAGGCTACTAAGTAGCACTTTTTGAAGGTCATTTACATTGGACAGCACCCAGTTTCGCCCACCCTTCACCGCTTCCTAAGTGCTTTTGCTGTGAGAGAAGAAACGGCGCAACAAACTCCCCAGCAGCACGCTGTCATTCCGTTTACAATGTATGTATAACTAATATTTATATGTATATATAAATATTAGGTACATATATACATATAAAAGTTTTTTCCAGACTTTACTGCATCATCATCATCAGCCCATTCGTCGCTGCTGGACATGGGACTCTCTAATCGCACGCCATAGAGACCTATCTTCGACTTCGCAACTTTGTCTAAGAGAGCAAGAGACTATCTTACTACTAACTATTACAACGGGTAAGTTTTATCTTTATTAGAATGTATCTACGTTTTGTGAATACGTACGAATTGTGAAAAAGAGCATGTCTTTGTGATTTTATTGTAATTTAGTACAGATATGCTATGCTTTACACCATTAACCATTGACGTGTAGGAGACGCGGGCCGCAACTAATTCTATTAAATTTAAATTAATTGACGTGAACTTTGCTTTGTGTCCCAACAAAATAATTAAGACAACCTCTACTATTAAATAAAATAAATAATTCAATTAACATCAAAGTTAAACGAATGTTATCTTTGTGTAAATTTAATAAAATCCATTAATTACGAACGTGATACGCTTGTCCATTAATTCATTCGATTTAATTAATGTATCTTCTTTATAAAGGAATAATGCATTACATGTTACATTATAGACAATTAATTTTCATTTATAACTTGTTTTCTCATCAGTAATTAATCAGTGAAATTGTAATGTAAACTGCTTTTACATGTCAACAAAATGACACATTATAATGTGAATGGGTACTCAATAGGCTTGATACTATCTCTTTTTGCGGATTGTAATCTATACTCTATATACTAATATATAAAGCTAAAGAGTTTGTTTGTTTGTTTGTTTGAACGCGCTAATCTCAGGAACTACTGGTTCAAATTGAAAAAATCTTTTTGTATTGAATAGATCATTCATCGAGGAAGGTTTTAGGCTATAAACCATCACGCTGCGACTAATAGGAGTGAAGAAACAATGGAAAATGTGGAAAAAACAGGGCAGATATAAATCATAACTTATATCTTCAAACCACGCGGACGAAGTCGCGGGCAACAGCTAGTCATGCTATAAGGGCCTCCGCTCACTGCAACTCAACATACGACAGTTTTGTCGTCTACCCGCAGAACTGTTTTGTACCAACTATCCTCCACTTAAGACTTAGGTTTTTTGGAATCTAATTCACAGATTTGGGGAGAATTTTGGAAAGGTTTCTTACTCGAAAAATATGTAAGAAAACATCCTTTATTTGGGTACTCGGGGTATTCTCATAGACACCCACTTCCTCGGGGGAGGAAGCGGGTAGTGTCAGACTCTTACTGACTAAACCTGAACCGCCGTACGGCGTCTCTGTATTTAGTCGGTGCGCGGCAATGCATAGCATTTCAACATGAATCGACCGCAGGGAAAGACAATAGCCAGTAATATTTTTACACAGATACACAAACATTGATCTGTATTTTGCGCGACAAAACTGTTTATTTGTCAGTGACCGGTGGCCCTAACTATAGGTATCTTTTCAGAAAGTGCTGTAATGTTTTAATACAAAAGGTCCTTCAGCCAAATCGTAATCGAAACGTTAATTGAAATTATCGATTTGCATATAGTGAACAATCCTGAATATAGGTACTTATAACTATATGACTGAAGGAATTATGCCTGAAAGAATTGACTAAAACTACAATAACGGCTATAAGTACAAATACTCTAATTCTACTTTGAAAAAGGCTAAAAAAAAAACAAAAGTATGGAAACCAAGCAATAACTATCTACTTTATAGATACTGGACCTAACATAACTGAATTATTCTACAGGCCTATTATTATAATATAATAATACGTACAAAATACAAGAATACATATACACACTTACAATAAAAAAGTATTATTCCTTACGAGCCTTAACTACACAAGATTAAACATAACCTAAAACATTGACAGATAACTCAGTATGAGTACAGATAAAAATTTATTTACAAGAAATCATTGCCCGTTTATTTGTTTGTTTGCTGAAGCCGAGTAAAAATACAAACGCGTACTTTTTTTGGGATGATAACACTTAATATTCATACTGTTACACATCTACGCGTTTCGCTCTCACATTGATTCAATCTCAATCTGTATTTTTTTAATGTCAGTCTGTTATTTGAACTCTTTCGAATGGAATTTGCATTGCGGACTTGTGAATTTCAATCTTATATGCATACTGCATTAAGTCGAATATTTAGTGCTGATACAATTTCCATTCAGTCAGTCATTCACCGACCTTATTCCGGGGTTCTACTATGTAGATCAATAGCTAGCCTCGGCTATTCTCTGCGTAGTGAATGTCTAGACCACCCTCCTTGCATACTGGTGAAGGCAACAAAGGAACAAGAGGTAACGAGAATAATAACTTCGTGTTTAATATCCAACGGATACCGAATACATTGAAATTCAAGAAGTACGATTTGGGTACAAAGCATCCAGTGACGTCATTGTTTCGATGTAAAAAGCAATAGATTTTAATTACCGGGGAAGTGCGATTGTCGCGTGGATTGACGCGGCAAACGAGGGATTTGATCATGTTTCACCTTGAAAGCTTTATTAAAATACGGGCAGTACAATAAAACAGAACCGCTTTTTCTTTTGTTTCGAAATGAGGAAAGTTTCTAGTTTGGATTTAATTAAACAAAAATATTATTTTGAATTTAAAAACAGAAATTACAATGTCTCAGTTAATTATTAACTCCCTCAATTTCACTTAATTATGATATAAATCCATGTCTTACACTATAGGCCGGCGAAAAAATAATTTCATAAAAATTGCCTTGCATCTGAACTTTACATTACAATCTCCTTTCAAATTTTTCTAAACCCGATACAAATTCATTCATTCGATTTCAAATCTAATGTCACACAAATCTGAATCATATGACGTCTTATTGAAACACGCTTCAAATGTATAAATCCTTTGTCACCAATGCCGTTTCTATTACAATTCGAAATCGATCCCGTTTGTTTCACGTTGACTATCAAGCGATACTCGGGATGGGGGAAGGTGGAACATAAAACGTGGGCATCCAGGCATGAAATTAAACAGCTTGCACTAAGTTGTTAATCGTCTGGACTCTTGCCAGCGCCCAATTTGAAGAAATTGCTGACGACTCGGCTAACTTTTAGCGTCTACTAATTGAAGGCTATCATTACAGAGGTGAGCTTCGAGAGAAACATTACGGTGAACGACATTATTATGACATACTTGTAGTTGATATTTAGCTCTTGAAGATCATCGTTGTTAATCAGGGTCCAAACACAAGCTGCAACTCTCCTCTAAAGCTATTATTTAGCAAAAAAAAAACAGATTGAACAAACAAGTCAAACTAACTTTAGTCAAAAAGCAGTCATTTTGACACATTTTTAGGCCTATATTATCTAGGTCCTAAAATGTGATAATAACGAGAAATGAAACGTCTAAACTCATCGAAAATTGATGACACAAAATGAGATTGATCCGTCGGTGTTTTTTTAATCATGTGACTAGGCCGGCTATGCTGACACTCGAACAGCAAACGATCACATACGAACATATTCAGGAACAAATCGCACAAAAAAGATCCTGTTCACGAGTCTGTCGCAGCATGGAGGTGTAATCAACTTTGACAAGCTTCCGCCTCAATCACCGAATCCCTTCAACCTTTCCCAACCTTTTTCACTTTAAACGGGTTGTCGGAATCAAACTGTTTATTAACAGGATTGGATTTTAAGGTTTCCGAGGCAACCTAACACCCTAAAACATTATCCATATGTAATTGTCGTTTGTTACAGATTTAATTTGAAGTGAAGTGTTTTATTTAAGGCTTATTTATACGAGTCCCAAAATGTAGTGCGTATTGCGATACACTGCCGGGGTTGATATATCATTTTCGAAAACACGGCTTCACAATGTATTGCACCTCACACGATATTCTCGCTTCGTCTAAATCGGCCTTAAATTATTTCGTTTGAAACGGAACGCGTCCGTTCACATCGACATATTCATAGGCAGACATTTTGTTAGTCTGTTAAACAAGTTGATATTCTGACAGATGATTTGGCGGGATTTTGTGCTGCAAAATAAAATATTTTCGGTTACGCCGCAATTTGACACGGGGATAGAAAATATTTTCACGTATAGACGAGTTAACAAAATATAATTGGAGCTATTGTTAAAACCTGTGGTCACAAAACTCACAACTCAACAAATCAGTACAGATATTTTGTAACTAAAATAGTTTGCATGTTTAATTAACAATTTAAATTGCGGTGTTGTCACGTCGTGGTGCTTAGAGAATGTTAACATCAATTAAAATTTTAACTGGAGATTTAAAAATTTCAACCTATATGTATTAAACCTCAACTGTTCTTAAATTAAAAGTATTAAGGAAAAGAAGAGAGATATAATTGTTAGTAAAGGTTACTCATAGTTACAAACGTTACTTGGTATTACTTGTCAAAGTTTCATAACTTGCAAATACAACATAGAAGCAAAATACCTGTATGCGCCAAATATTTTGTATTGTATAGTGGATATACCGAATACCATGACGGAGTATCTCGCAACCTTTGCAAAAGCGAACAAAAAGCATGTCAAGCATTTTGAGGTAACGCCTCGGACAGAGGATTACCTTTGACAACGAGCTGCCAGACTTCAGAGCCCTTACCATAAACACTTAAAGTAACACTTTTACCGTCGTGTAGGCAAGACGTAACTACGTGTGTCATATCTCTCCGTCTCGCTTTCACAACGACAACAGACTTTTTCAAAAGTTCGTAGTGCAGGCACAGGCATAGTGCCAACTGCCAGTCAAGAAGGATTTTTTAAGCTATTCTAGAAAATTTATTGCCGGTTTTAATACAAGGGAGGACTTAACATACTGACTTCCGACTTTCCAGTATTGTTGATTTTAGATTACATCTAGGCTTTAAGTAATGCTTGCCTTACTTGCCTGTCTAAAAAAAACTGTTGAAAATTACTCACATAAAATGTAATCGTTTATAAACAATTTTTGGGATGGAATGTCAGGAAGCAACGTGTGACAAAACCATTCCGAATACTTTGTTGCCATTCATTTCGCCAAAGATATGTACGACTAGAGCAAAATGAGGTCACTATACACATAAACCGGATTCGTATTAGTATGCTAAAAACACTCACCCGCCTGATAGATTTCCCCGCCATTTACGACACCCGTGAGAAGTAAACGTTAAAATTAACATTTTTATAGATTTGTCCTGTGACCCACAGTCACTGGTAATGCAAACAGAAATTTCAAAGTCTTCGTTTTACGCCATACAATAAAATGTTAAATGTTAATGTAGAATCTATATAATAGTCTCTAGAATATGGGAAAAAAACTTACGAACTTCTTTGTTCATAAAGCAGTTCTGATTCCGTAAGTAAGTTGTACCCAATCATAGATCTAGATGTTCACCCGTTTAAGGGGTATTTTTACTGCTCATTATTTAAGAACTTTGTGCCAGCAGACAGGCGGCAGGAGATATCAAAACATTACTTCTACAAAAGTTTGATGCTATTCTAGTTATTATATTCCCTATTCTCTGAACATACGTTGAGAAGATACGCCATCTTTCAACAGCCCATTTTCACGTGAAATATACGCAGTCAGCAAAAAATCGTCAGATTTTCCGACTGTACGGTTCCGGAAAACCCAATTCGTGTGTTCTGCATTCGAGTGGATAGCTCAAAGACCTAAAAGGAATTTGCATAACGACTCTACCTTTATATCAGAACCCTTCCTGCGAAAATATAGTTCTGCCGTGCGAAGTAGAGTAATTTTTATGATAAATACGCGCACTCAGTGCGGGTAGTCGAGAAAAGTTTGGGAGCCAATGCGCGCTATGTTTCGTGAAATCTGAGGATAAAGGATATTCTCGAACTTTCCACGATATTGTTTTAAAAGTGTTTTTAACGCGTCGGTCGGTCGAGTTTATTTACCTTTGGCAACTTGCAATAAAAGTATGAAGTTTTCATACTTTTCATGGTGTCGGTTACTGTGAGAAATATTTTTAAACATTGACAAAGTTTGGAGTATCTTTGGTGTGCAATAACAAAGTTAATATAAAGACAATTTTTATCCCTTCGTATAAATAACAATAAATATTTGCGAGCTACTTCATTTTATTAACTAAAGAAGATTTTACACTATAGGTACTGAATCAAGTTCTTAATCTAGTATAGATTGATGTCCCAAATTAAAGACGCTCATTTCCCCAGATTAGAATAGTTAAAAAGGAGGTCAGTATCAGTAAAGAAAATCAAAACCAAAAGTTTTTATTTAAAATAGGCCGTTTTCCAGGCACTTCTACAATTTTACAATAATGACTCTAGTATCACGGTTCAAAGTGTCATTCTTATGATTAAAAACCGGCAAGAAACTCCATGATCAAACCTGATTCGCATTAGTATGCTAAAAACAGTCACTTACCCATCAAATACGTTCTTTTAGGAACCCTCATTACCTCACCTCACCTGCTCACCTATAAAACATCCCAGTATACTTTAACCTGTAGTTAACCCGACCCTACATGGGGGTATTCTAAAGCTGTGCAGTTATTTATGGTAAACCAAACCGCTACTTCTCAAGTCTTAAACGTTGAGAATATGTTACGTGTGTGTAGAGTGCAGAGCATAAATACCGGCTGCGTCCTGTCTGCTACTCCGGGGAATTTAGGAGAAACTCTTATTTAAACTATTACCCAGTATTTAGTGTTTCTTATTAAGTAGGAGGCTGTTTATTTTATGTCTTCATTCCTTGTGCTTTTACTAAATAGATATAAATATTAAGCGAAATGAAAAGCCCATTGTATTAAACCCTAAAATAAAAAGGCAATTAGAAGAACTGGACAGATAGCCGAGTGGTTGAGGTCAACTCGTCTGACTAAGCACCTGTTTCGCAATCACTGATAAGCCGCTATCTGGCAGATAAATTGAAAAATTTCACATTATTTGTGGCGATGGTGAAACAGGCCCTTAATGTGTACGACGTATCGTAGGTGAACCTTTCCAATATTTGTATCTCACTTTTTCTATATAACTTTCTCTCATCTTTAATTTCTAAACTTTTTCAAAGAAATACTTCTTGGTGTCAGATTATATCAAAACGCCAACTTGGACCTAACCTTCAATAATATTAATGACTAATCACTCACTACCCATTCTTTAGCGGCTTTTGTACTATAGGAAGCAAGGACAACCTAACAGACATCCATTGGTCAGAGACACCTATCTCTATGCATAATGAAATTCGAATGCAGGTCAACCCAGTACGTAACTAAGTAAGTGCACCTATCAAACCAAGAAGAACAAAATCAACTTCCAACTTCTAAAGTAACCGATCTGAGAGTATTGTTGGTCTATCTAACCACATACGAGTTGGATGTTTGCAAACTTCCCTTGCCCAACACTCAAGCAGTTCTTCCGAGTAATCGATTCTTCACTCAAAAGTTTTGAGCACCGCTCTAAACGAGTGCTGCGATCTATTTGATCGAGACACGTTTTTGTTGACTGCTTCAACTGCTCGTTCACAAATGTACTCGAAACTATATTTCTTCTGGACATGCATACATACGTCTAGTAGTACGTAGAACTAGCTTAATTATTGGACAGGTTATCTGATGAGCATTTATTTAGAATTTGGTAATTTATTATGCTTTTATTTAATTCCATTTCATAAATGTATTTTTTTTTATGACTGATAAAAACTGATAACTGATAAAACTGATAAAACAAAAGTATTTTTCATATTTTAATTATTTTCAGATTGCAATACAAACCTGTAAACTACAATTTAAATGTCTTGTCTAGCTGCCGTCGTTAATTAGGATAACGAGCAAGATAAAGGGAGACGGCGCATATTTTTGTCTAACTTCAAAATTAATGCGCCAACCTCCGCCAAAGTTACTAAATGGCAGTGTTCCGAGCTGTGACCAAACCAGCCAGCTTCTTTCACTCCTCGATTCAGTTCGTAGTTGATCATTGTTGTGGTTACTTCACTTCAAAAAGCTATGCGTACGCATCTTGTACTGAAATTTATACAACTCGAACTCCAATTAGCCATAAATATCTAGAAATACTTTCAAGGTAGTTTAGCCTTCTAGATCTTCAATAGCTATGCTTTAAGAGCCAGTTCTCCTTATCTATACATACTAATATATAAAGCTGAAGAGTTTGTTTGTTTGTTTGAACGCGCTAATCTCAGGAACTACTGGTCCAAATTGAAAAATTATTTTTGTGTTGAATAGACCATTCATCGAGGAACGCTTTAGGCTATAAACCATCACGCTGCGACTAATAGAAGCTAAGATACAATGGAAAATGTGAAAAAAAAACCGTGCAGGTATACCTAAATCATAACTTATATCTTCTACCCACGGGGACGAATTCGCGGGCAACAGCTAGTTTTTACATAAAGACCATGGTGTCCTTACAGTCCCAGCACGGAAGCTTGAAAACCTTTCTCATATTCAATATTGTTTAGCTTGTAGTTTTAAAGATAACTATAACACGTTTAGAAACCGTTTTCCTAGCTTTTATTGACCTTATATGGTAACAAAACTGAATATTTTTGGAAAATTTGAAAAGCCAGGTATTCACAGCAATTGCAGCTACATCCCTGATTGGTTAGGGTCCTTGTGATTCATTCTTTACCCGATGACATTTTATAATGACATAATGAAAAGAAAAATGGCAGTTGCGACTGTTGCGAGTATGATTTTTAGGTATTGACGCCAAAAAATCGGAGTAACTGGAAAAGGCATTTTTTACTTTCACATTTAAAAGAATTCCCAATAAAAGTGCCCTTCTCGCGAAAAGTGCTTTCCCAATCATTCTGCGAGCGACGAAATATTACTCAAGTAATAAAGTTTCAAAACTAAGAGGTAGTTAGAAAATAGTTTCGCGAAAATATGTATTTGTAACCTCTTTGTGACTGATTTGATTTATCGGTTCCTCGAAGCGAAAGTTTCTTGTATAGAAATACATATTGCCTATTTTTGGCATTAGGAAATATAATATTGTTTTTTTTTCATTTTAGTACCGAAATTCTATTGAAAGTCGATTGTAAACCTCGCAGCTTTTCCTAATGCAGTCAATTTTATGTTTTTTTAGTGTCATCTAGCCCTTCTCTGAAGGCAATTTGACCAACTTGTCGGTTTCCAATCGACTTAAAATTTCGCATGATATTACATGCTGACAACATACTCTACAGCTGGTCTGATGCTGGAGCTAGTAGAAGTTAGATTAGATTAATAGACTCCTCAATAAAACGATACCATTCCCTCGCAATTGAGTTCGTCTGACTTGAATTTACGAATATTTTATTCTTCATTTTAAAGGGGTTTTTTAGCCCAAGATTACATTAACAAAGGTACAATTACAAATTATATAAAGACCCCTTGAAAAAACATTTAGAATGTTTATAAGTTTAAATGAACGATTGTTTTACTTTTTATGTGCGTTCCAAGTATGAATACGATCATTAACATTTTACCACCCTTCTCATAAATATAAACATTCCGAAGGGTTCTTTTAATTATATTTTCTTCTGCAAGTTGTTTTTGCAATGTTTTTCTTTTCGAGTTGTTTGGATAACAAGTTGACTGTCTAAACATACGTAAAAGTACTTATAGCAACAAAAACGCTTTAGGTAACTTTTGGATGTCTGTTTTCATTTAACTTTTCATTTCATGGAATGACTTCGATATTTTTCCTTTCCTTTACATAGTATGTTTCAAAAGTAGTATGATGTTCCAAGGATGTACCTAAATAATTATGTCTTTCATAAGGACTGTTGCCTTAACAGATGGAAGAAAACTATGAGTACCATCCATGTGATAGACTTCACTTTTAAGAGATTGTCTGATAGTCTCCATATCAGCAATATAGCCATCATGTTTTTAGCTGTTAACAAGATATTGCAAGTCAAATAACAAAAGGGATGAATAGGTTTTCCTGTAATGAACAGACGAAAACTTGTATAAGTTGCTGTCGAGTGTATTTGTTTCCCTAGAAATTGTTTTCTTTTTATGTTTTAAGGAGAAGCTTAAACAATTAATTAAATAAAAACAGTTTCTTCAGTATTCACCTCTTTACACCGAGTATGCCTGCTAAACCCACAGAAAACCATTTTAATATCTTTTCATAACTGATTTACACGAATTTTTAATTTAATTGGCAACACTTTATTAATTAAAAAACATTTTCAAAGCAAAATTAGATATAATATGCGCTGTCCCCAGAGCTAAATGAACTACAATTAATTATACTAACACGTAGCTTGGAGCTCGGAACTACAAGTTAAATTTTAGCTCATTTTACTCGTGACAACCTAGTTATGAAATATAAGAGATGCATTGCAAATGGCCGACCTCTAACTCATCATCTATGGGGTAATGGCTTAATCATAATTACGTTAATGATAAACTGATTGAACTACAATAGGCCTATTAAATCACTGTCACATTGAGAAAGCTGCCTCGGTTGGGGAAAAGAGATGTCGCTATATATTGTGTAGAGCGCCGTCATGCTTCCACAAGTACAATATTCTTATCTTAAATTCAAATCAGTTAAATCTTAAATATTCACATAAATACCCTTTAATAAAAACCTTTGTTAAGTCCTAGCTACCGCATTAGGTTAAGTAACCTGTAATGGTAGATTAGTGTGATTATTAAATAAATAAATAAATAATAAATAAATAAATCTTTTTGGGCAGTGGTAAGCCAAATTTATTTGTCTTCATAAAAGCTAAAGAGTATGAATCCAAGCTTTATAAATTGAAAATTGAAAAAAAATGCAATAAAGAGGCTGAAAGAGGCTGTAATACAGTTTTGACGTTACCAATACGCATGTTTTCGTAAATTTCAGAAAAAGAAATCTTTCAACCACAAATATTTACATTATTACGCACGACTTAATATCTCCACGCATTTTCCCTAGAGTAATGAGAAACACATATTAACTAGATACGTCCTAATCACATTTAGATTGGGCACATTTCAAAACAAATTATCTCTTACTTACGCTTAATCGGGACATCGAAAGCCAATTTTTTATCGTAATCCAGATCGATACTAATTTACTCGACGAAGGATAAATTAGTTGTCTTCAAAGCTTCGCGTCTCCCGAGACTGTCCAATAAGGAATTCGGAGGAGGAATCGCCAGGATCCCTTAAGAACGCTATGAGTAATACGAATTTCATTATTACACTTTTATGAATTGAGTAGCTAGCTATAAATGGTTCGTCTGGAAGATTGAAGAGGAATTAAAATTTGAATCTTATTTCGAAATGGAGTTTGAAACATTTGAATAACGAAATGAGGTTAACATAACAAACATGCTCTTGTTTTCTTTTCTTCTTTATTTATATCTAATGGCTTTAAACTTCCTATGTTAAATAGTTTGAACATGATCTAGGTTATAAACTACTTGGTAGTCTTGAATAAATGATTTTTTAATTCATTTTATTTTTGTCCCTTTACGTCTTTGTCTACAACCAATTCCATAATGTTAGCGAAAGATGCGCGATAGACCTCTATGAATAGGTGCCGCCCACTACCAATATTATTTGATTGATCACTTATTTCCAAGATATGTTCTGTAGCCTATAATGAACCTTATTTATAAGACATCACTTTGCCGATAGTTAGTAGAAGGTAATATTACTAAGTCCTCTTTAGAAAAAAGTTTTAATTACAAACGCTTAACTAACTTGGTATTAGGTTTGCCATTTTTGTACTACTTAGGAGCTAAGTACCTACTAAGTGCCTACTTAGTGATTACGGGCTTGTTGGTCTAGTGGTTAGTGACCCTGACTGCTATACCGGAGGTCGTGGGTTCGATTCCCGCCCAGGACAAATGTTGTGTTATGAGCATGATCATTTGTTCTGGTGTCTGGGTGTAATTTATCTATAATATGTATGTATTTAGTAATATATAAGTAAGTTTATCAGTTGTCTGATATCCGTGTGGGAGTTGTCCCAGGATATATACTTTTGTCGCTGACTGTGCAATATGGTGTAGTGTCAGCGACAAAAATCTATTAACACTGACTTTTTCACAAACGACGAAATACAGTAGTTGCCATAGAAGAAAAAATGAAATAAAATAGATCTATTTTACCCTGCCTGGAATCTATTAAAAAAATGCTGAAACCCAATATGTAAAGAGAACCATATCCAACCACCAATATCTACAACTTAAACAGTTTATAAGTCTCACAATTATATCGGCTTTCACTGATAGCCGTATTCTCAGAATAAGAACATAATATGTATTTTCCAGGTCCTCTCCAGCTCAATAGCGCTGTCAAATGTAACTATGTTAATGACATTTTTCTTCGACAAGTGTCGTTCATTCGACTTACTTTTCTTTAATCAAAACATTTTATTTGCTCCATCAAAGTTAGCGCAGTCACTCACAAATCCAAAACATCTTCATTTTACCTACAACACAAGTCCAAAACACTTATCTCTTTACAATTATTTACCGCTAAAAATATTTGCAATCTCAGAACTTGACGGTCTAATACAATGGCTGGTATCTTGACAGACGATCTCTAAGAACCATTAATTCAATTCTCCATAGTTGTGGAGAAAAGCTTTCAGAACGGAGATCTTGGTCAGTGTTGCAGTGACAGGTTTCGCTAAGATTTTGTAAGGAACCATTAATAAGGTCACAAAGAAGGCGTAACAAGAAAGAATGAATGTCAACGAGTTTTTATATATTATTGTGAAGGTCCCTTTGTTCCTACATTGTGTGATCTTTGGATTGAAAGCTCTTTGTAGATACTTTAGTTGAGTAAAATCCGATGGTTTTTCTTCTAAAACTTAAGTTTTCTTCGTTGTAGGCGGAAGGAAAATTAATACATTGATTTATTAATATAAAAAATTAAGCACCTTATAGTTTAATACTGCTGCATCATAGTACCATTCTGTCAGCCATGGCATCTACTAGAAAAGAAGCCGTAATATAGTAAATAACAACACAATTTAATTTCAAACCACACTTTATTCCCAACTCACGAACATTTAAATAGCAAACAGCGCTAAATATTTGCCATTTTGAATTTCGAAGCAACAGCGAGAAGACACAAGTACTACATTAACATATTACTTGCGTGGAGCAAACCACAGACACCGCTGCACTCTTGCCCTTAGTTTAAAGCAACACTTGATGTAGAATTAGACACGCCTTCTGCATTAAGCCCGCTTCGGTTGCGAGCAGTTATTGTGGCAACACTGGCAACACCGCCAGCGCTGCCAACATAAAACGAAGCGCCCGAGCTAATTGCGAGACGAACGTGCTAAGAATAATGGTGTTCTTCATGAGATATTGCCCGTTACGTAGATGCTTTTTATTTTTGCAATGTTTTACAGATTGGAAGCGTAAGTGTGGAGGTTGGTAATAGGTTTTTAGATTCATTTGAAAATGGAATAGCTTTCTATTTTTCTTGTATAGTTAGCGTCTTTTGTAAAAAAATATATATTGGGTCTTCCTGTTAATATTTGTAAATGCGTTGTTACTTTTATTTTGTTTAAATATTGGTTGATGGTAAATATAGTTACTTAAACTATTTAAATATTCAAAGAATAGGATC
The DNA here is from genome assembly GCF_003590095.1 of Trichoplusia ni. Classification (NCBI taxonomy): domain Eukaryota; kingdom Metazoa; phylum Arthropoda; class Insecta; order Lepidoptera; family Noctuidae; genus Trichoplusia; species Trichoplusia ni. The sequence goes on from NC_039496.1 coordinate 5,196,404, forward strand.
TAAGGTCCCCGGACACCGGGAGAAGTGCACTTGACGAAGCAAGTACTTTACACACATTTTTTAATGGCCACTTTAATGGCAAAACTATTGTGGTATCGCGGTCACGGGCACAACCTGCAAAGGTGTCGAAACGTCGGGAACTAAAATCTAAAATTAAACCGAGATCTAAAATCCGTAAAAGTAGTTTTATTCAATGTCTAACAGCGTATACCTAAGAAACCACTGTGAATTGAAGAAAGTATATCTCAATATTAAGAAAAGACACTAGTTCCCTGGCCGTACCGATTTATTTCCATATCCAAGAAGTTCTCACTGTATAATTTCAATCACTATACTTCCGAACCAGCCAGTGCCTTCGACATCAAAACTTTGTTACATTAAGACAAGAAAGTACGCAGAGAAACACTGTATGATACCGAGAGAGTTTCAAAGGCGCAAACTATCATAGTACCTACGAGTTCGTTATAAATTTTACGACGAAAGACTTAAGACCAAGCAAGGTTAGAACCGTCTTAAATTTATGCTATTTTTGTTCGCTAAACTGCAACTAAGTTAGGGAGAATCTAGCTAAGTTTTAAGCACCTACGTTAATGACTGCCTGATGAATATTTATGCTCCCTATATTACTTTACAGTCTACACTGTAAGAACACTTTAAGTGCCTGCTTAGAATGTAAACAGATACTGCGTCAGGTGAGTTTTTATTTTATTAAATACAGTTATAAAATAAGACATGTACAAACCCGGTGTTCATGGCTATACCTATAAAACTTTTGTCACAAATTGTACTTAATTTTTAACTCATTGTTAAAATCTTCATTATAAATATAACTAATTTTAAATCCTCAACAACAACTGAAACAAACAAGCATCAAAAACCTTATAATCCTAAAACCCGAACAAGCCATAGAGAAAACAAAACCGTAAAAGAAGTAAAACCTCTTTTCTATTTATTCCGCGGCACAAACTACGAAGAGAAATGGGAATTTGCAATGTATGCATTTTTGACAGCGCAAGGTGTACCGAAGCAGAGCAAAGTTTTATAAGTAAAAAAGACGGTGTAGATACGCTTTGCTATATGGAAGGGAAATCTCAGAGAATATTTCACTCCAACTTTTACGATAGTTGAAACGTAAATCTTAGAGGTAAAATAAACATTGAATTTTATAAACTTTGAATCCAACATTTATAGGGTTCTTAGTTACATCTTACCTCAGCTATTTTGGATAGACACTGGTGATTTATAGATATGTTAACTGTTTTACTTTTACATATTTTGTTAAATGTAAAAAAAACTTTCGTCACAAATGCAAAAACAGTTTTAGAACACGATAAGTAGGTGAACACACACATTAATTCGAAAGTAATTTCTGCAGTTTGTAAAACAACCTAAATAGGTACCCACCTAAATAGTCCGAATATAACATAATATTTTAAAAGGAGTTCGTTCTAAATCATTTTAAAGGCAAGAGTTAAAGAAGTTTGCAATGCAGTCGCAAGCCTTGCGACTTGGTATAATGGGTATCCATCTGTCTTTTTAAGCGGTGCATTTAAGTCGGGCTCAGGCGACCCGATGCGATGTGAGCAACTTTAGTAGGTATTCATTTGAATTCAGATTTCTTTGTAAATCCTGGTAATAAGAACCTTGGTAGGGTTAATAGGTACCTACCTACTTTTTTTGAAATATCTAATTACAATTAACAAGAGGTTAACACAATTTTCGAATCAACTCTAGTAGGTACAAAGTACACTAGGTACACAATCAATTTCATAAGTTGCCATAATATAAAAAAGTTTGCTTGACATCAGTTGTTTTTCTTTAAGAACCCTCATGAACCCTAATTTATATATCAATCTCCTTTCAGCGCGCTTTCATTGTGTCTTTACAGAAATTCGGTTATTCTTCCCCACGTTCAACCCGTTACTTATAAAATGCACAACCGATTTTTACTAAACAACACAACAACTTAAGAATCTCATATAATTCAACTTTAATACCAAAAAATGAAATCGCCACTGGCACAGACAGACAGACCGATTACAGACACGTCAAACTTATGACGCCTCTCTTTTTGCGTCGGGGGTTAAAAACATACTTATCACCAATGATATCGTAATAAATATATTCTGATAAACTTACCACAAATACGTCACTGGAAAACTGGAACTTAGTAAATTGGATTGTTGTATTCGTGTTCTATTGCGGATTGTACAAATTATTCGCCTTACGAATAATGGTGAGAAGTGATAGAACTCTTAGCTCAAAATTGTAGAAAAATTGTAGAAAATTCCCTCGTAAAAACGATCAAAGTGCCTACAGGTACAAAAAAATTGCAAAGGTAGCGTAGTGTACAGTAGTGTCCATAAATACGTAAGCAATGTTGTTTAAACTATACCGCCATCTATTAATTACTCTGTTCATCGTTTTACAACCCCATGGTATAACTCGAGATCATTCGCAATCATGTTTGGGATTAGTTCAAACATACAAAACAAGATGGCGTTACCGTCGATTATTCGGTAATAATTAAATAGAAACAAAAATGAAACACGTTTTTTTAATTTATAACAAAAAAGTTTAAATAATTTAAAGTTACTTTGATTTTGTATAGTACTCAAAAGAATTATAGTTAAAAAACTGTAAATGACAAAATTGTATATGGCAACACTCAATACTCAGTTCAATACCGTTAAACGATAAAAAATAATAATATTTATCATGAATACAAATTAAAAAGGGCTGTAAATTAAATTTAATGTTGCTAAAATTATTTTAATATCACATTACAATGAAAGATTATGGTTGAATAGTATCAACCCTTGCATGTTTAAAAAACTATTTGAGAGACCAGGACGCCCTCTCGCGGGAATTTCTTCATGAAAGTACATCGTGAATGTGGCGTGTGTTGTTTGGAATACTGTGAGTCGTAAATAAAAATGCTTATATTGCATTACTAAATCTTGTTGTAAGTGAACTTCGTGTGTGTTATAACATTATACAAACAGAAAACGATATGTGAATAACAATAACTGGCCCTAAAAAGTGATTTAGTTCTGGTATTTGGTCATATGTTGCAGTTGCACGCCTGCTTTAGGATCTCACTCAATGAAGACAAAAAAAAATAATCAGTAATTCCGATGCTAAATTGATAATGCAGTAAGTTCTATACTATTGATTTTATTAGATCTCGTATGTATTAGTGCAGTTGATCTGGATTTCGTGTACTATTGTGTTTTTGTTCATTTATTATTAGCAGGTTACTTACGTTAATGTCAATCCTGGGAATCGTAAATTCGTAACCATCATCGTCAACAGAATTTTGACGAATAATGGAATGAAACCCGTTCAATGTACTTTAGCATCAATATACGTTATTATTCACTGTATGTAGCAGTAGAATTATTGAAACAGTAAATTTTTTGTTACAGAAATAGACACAACCAGTCTTCCGGCACGTTATTGCGCTTTCTCGTGACAATGCGGTGCCTTATCTGCAAATATATTTTCTAATGTGTTAATAACATCCATTCTTAATCATGGTTGTAAGAGTTGAAACTGAATAATATCAGGATGAGTCACAATCTGGCTGGAATGCCATCCTACAGGCTGCCAGGCCCAGGATTAGGGCCTCCAGACTTCAAGCCTCCGATGGACACGCCGACTCCGCCGGCACCAGCGCCAAGTAACCCAAAAAAGCGGAGGAAAACATCAAATGCTAACAATGCCTTAACACCACCACAGCCACCTCCCACAGCACAAGATCTTCTACCTCCCCCTCTAACAGGATATGGAGACACAATTGTTGCATCAAACCCTTTCGATGACTCTCCCTCCACTGTATCACATAATGGCCCTATGATGAGTCAGAATGGATCAATGATGAGTCAAAATGGTCCGATGGGAATGATGGGACCAATGCACAGTATGGGTGGCCCACCAATGAGGCTCATGAGCCCGCATGGGATGAGTCCAATGAACCCACAAATGCCTCCAAGAGGTGGTATCAGTCCGATGGGTAATATGAGTCCTATGGGGCATATGGGTGGTATGTCACCAATGGGAGGTCCAAATATGAGTATGAGTAATCACAACATGGGACCAGGAATGGGCCCTTCATCAAGATCAATGGGTAGTCCAATGAGCCCCATGAATTCAATGCCAATGGGCTCACCTATGTCATCAGGTCCCATGGGAAGTCCCATGAATATGGGTTCAATGGCAGGAAGCCACATGAGCAATAGTCCCATGGGACCACCTATGCATAGTCCACTGGGAGCAGGATCAATGAATGGACCTATGAATGGTCCCATGGGTGGTGGAGGTCCTGGAATGAATGTACCTCGTATGAATGGACCTATGGGACCAAGTTGTTCTAATGGATCTATGGGACCTAGTAACTCTATCATGTCTTCAAACCCAATGCAAGGTGGTGGTATGGGGCCTGGCCATTGTGGCCCCATGAGACATGGTAGCCCTATGCCATCAGGAATGGGAAGTGGTCCCATGGGCGGAAACGGACCCATGTCCTCCATGGGCCCTGGCCCACCATACTCCAATACCCATATGGGGCATGGTGGACCAATGGGCATGGCAGGAAATGGATCTATGGGGATGGGTCCAGGTCCTGGCAACATGGGTAGTTGTGGTCCTTTAGCAGGGATGAGCGGTATGGCAATGGGTGGTCCAGGAGGGCAAGGAGTAGGTCCAATGGGACAAAATATGGGAATGTTTGGACCAAAGCCAATGCCAGTAAGTGCTGGCAAAGTGTACCCGCCTGACCAACCGATGGTGTTCAATCCCCAAAACCCTAATGCCCCACCCATATACCCCTGTGGAGTCTGTCACAAAGAAGTGCATGACAATGATCAAGCAATATTATGTGAATCTGGGTGTAACTTTTGGTTTCATAGGTAAGAAAATAATATTTACAACTACTATTTTACTAAACAAGTGTTATCAAAAATTCCAAAGAGCACAATATTATATTTCAGCATTTTCCTTGAAATTATACCTTTTACAAATTTAGTTCAAAAACATGAAGTTATGAATTACATACAATTTTGCATAATTCCAGAGGGTGCACGGGGCTTACAGAGCCAGCCTTCCAGCTGCTGACGGCGGAAGTGTATGCTGAATGGGTTTGTGACAAGTGCCTACACTCAAAAAACATACCACTGGTGAAGTTTAAGCCATAGCGTTGCGCTGCTCCCCCCTCGCCCCCCTTCCTACCACCCATTTGAGTCAAACCTCCTTACATCACAATATATTTATTTCACTGCATCAAATAAGATGTATACTAAGTGAACACAAATGTAGTAGGCTTGGGCATGAAGTTGGTCTGTCTTGACACAAGAATTGGAATGTTGGTACCCTAGCTAAGAAAGATCTCATGTTGGATAGTAACATTAAATTAAGAAAGTAAATGTATTCAAGACTTAATATTGGTTTAAATGCTGTTAAATCAATGATTTGATTACTAGTAACTCCACAAAATGGTTGGTGAATAGGTTATTGATAAAATTGCAGACGGTCCTGTTATGTCTAGTCTGTTATGATTGTCATTTTATTTATTATTAACCTAAATCTAAGAAATTGTGGTTTATAAACCTTGTATGGAATATATATAACAAGACAAGTGTTCCTGTCACAACGCATATCTGTTGAAGCAAATAAATGTTAAAGTATTGGTAGCACATTAATGGACACGGAAATCCAAAGTATAAGCAATATAAATGTCTGCCCAAGAAGTTTTTGATGCCTGTTATGCGTGTTGCTTTAGTCTTTGTGCATATTGTAAATATTTTTAGATGAATAAGTTATAAACATTCTCCGCCTTATGAAAATGGTGACCTATATGTAAACATTCAATTTTAAATGAAGTACACATTAGATCCGTACATGGTCTTTTACACATTGTATTATCGTAGTTGTGACTGAGACTACGAGCCTCAGGATGACGACGCTAAGACAGTTTGTAAGACACCTTAGGTGATCTTAGTTTCACTATAAATACATACATTAATAATGTACTTATAATTTCGGTGCCCTAGTTTGCATGTAACATTACGCGCGATATTTTTATGTACTTGTAAATATGATGAATCCATACGCTTTGTTAAGTATAAGGGTGTTAATGTGTTTGTCAATTTTTTAACTTTTGGAGATTTTTTTAATAATAATAAACATGTTGTATAAGTTGTGTAAATATACAAATAGCTTATAGTTAACTGAGATTATACACTGGAGTTGCTGGCTCCTCGCCTACACGGTTGTGACGTCAGCTGGTCGTGTAGTACCGTACCGTACACATTCTAGTGCAGCTTTTCGAATTACTTTAATGAATATGTTTTATTTGGAGCCAGTACACAATTTGAGAATCTTTGTTTCAGTCATTACAATTAATTTATAGAAATCAATTGAGTATAATTATGTAAACAATAGTTAATGATGCATATAAAATTATTGACCTGGTGGCTTACTTAACAATTAATTATCTTGTGACTGAATAATAATGAAGGAATAAGTACAATGCGTTTTGTTGTATTAAGATAAATAACAGATCTTTTCTTTAAAATGAAGTTTATCTCTACAGTAATTAAAATGATATGGGCTTAAACTATTCAATCTGATACTATATTCACGAATCAAATCTAAATGACTTGACTTTAGTGCAATCTTCTCCTTATATGAAGATTCTCCGCCGACTTAAAACTGTAAACTGTTAAAACTTTTCCAACATGCAGAAAATGGAAAGAGAGACCTATATATAGAAGCTACAATCTTGATATGGGATTACCCCAAACGGTTGTTTTGATATATTTCATGACTACGAATATGATAATTATTTATTACATTGAGATAATTTTGTCAATTCACTTTTAACAAATCCATATTACCTACTGCTTTGTTTTATCATGCAGTCTCATTTTGTTTGTAAGATTTTGATACACCCTTAAATAATGCAAATTATAAAAGTAAGCATCATGACCAGGCAATATTTTGATTTTAGAGATTAAATTTCAGAACCTGAGGTCGCTGAGTCAGTTTGGATATATTTTTATATGCAATATTAGTTGGAAATTGAATTGTCTTCAATGACGAAAAGCATCATTCTGTTAAATGTTTTTAACCCATGTTTTTTTTAACATATGAGTGTAATCAAGTTTTAGATAACCATGACATTGTTTTCAGTACTCTTTCAATCGGTTGAAGGTACTCTAAATTTGATATGTTTTCTTTATATTTTAGGATTGTAAAATTAAAACTTATTTAAATTATTTCATGCGCAAAATGTATTTGGATGATAAGAATGGGAATCGTACTTGGGTTCTAAAATATTTTCGTCATTCTAAAACTTGGCAAACGAGAGAAATACATAAGTATTTATGATTGTGTAAATATATTTAATATTATGACTCCACGAATAATTGCTGATAATTGAATTGTACAGTTACTTATAATTTAGAACTTTATTAGGATATTCGGCCATGAATGTAATAATAATTTGATGCCGCGAGCACATCACAATTAGTCGACGGGAGACTGCTGCTATTGTATATTAATTTCACTTGTAAATGTTACTTAAGTATTACACTATTCATACAACGCAATGGTTGTCAATGGCGATAAGCTGTAATTCAAAATATTTTATGAAATCTAAAATAGAATATCAGTGGTCTTAAAAACTTGTGCATAGTTTATTTTGTATTATGTGAATAATAACAAGCAATAATAAAATTGTTATTGAGGATATTTTATTTTTACATTACCTGTTCCGTTTGCTGAATTTTCCCCTTTTTCCAACAGAAAAGAGCCGTAATAATGGCCCTCGAAAAAATATTAGGTACTTTGTAAGTTTGTTCTGTGAGTAAATCATGCACCTTTCTTGGATTGTCATATTTTTAACCCTTTGACTATGACGGTTTTTGTTTTGGCTTAGCATTATGCTATCCAGAGAGGCAGAATGGCAATGGACCTTCTTTAATTTTAGTAACACACCCGTGGTTGATCCATTCAATGTTAATAATTCCCATATTAGAATTGATCAACAGTGCTTTACGCGTGTAGCTGATTGCAATCTGACTGGACTCAGACTGATTATCTGTTTCATAGGGCGCGCAAGGAGGGCAATATCCACATCTAGAATGATACAGATATCGTACTTCTTGGTATTAAGATGAAAGTTAAGTATCGTAGAACAAAACAAACAAATTTGTGATAATAGTAAAACTTGGTTGAGTATCATTTTATTGACTGTAATGTCAGTATGGCATACATTTACACTAACACTATGTTATAGAACTTTCTAATTCTCGCTTAAAATATATGTTTGAATACAACAAGTAAAATAGGTCTACAATTAGTTAAAACATCAATAATTTGCAGATTAATAATATGACAATTAAATGCATTGACCATATTGCCCATACGCAACTTTCTATAGACAAGGTAATAAAAAAACAAATACCAAATTATAAAACTAAATCTATCAGTTAAAGATAATGGACAGATTATACCTAAATAATATTGGACATGCCGTTATTAAAATATGTATTGGTAATGTAAAAAAATTCAAGTCCATATTTCAAAATCAGTCACTTGATATGTTTCAAAACATTGAAACTTTTGTACTTTTCTACAACATTTGACACCAGTACATTACAGTTTCTCAGGATATATCACAATAATACATTTTATTTACATTTCATAATGTAGTGACAGACAGACTGGGAGAATATAATTATGATAAAATACTGATTTCATGGCAGAACTGCACCACATTCATGGTTAAAAACTATTTGTGCCTATTAAGTCTTTATAAGCAACATTTATACCTATAGAAATATATTTTTAAACTTTCAATTTAGGAGCTATTTACAATATAAATGTTATGTTAGCCATAATCCGTTCCGAGTGTAGTTAAACCTTTGCTCTGTATGGCAAACATGACTGCTGCATCAAGGAAATCACAGTGATTGTCAACCATGTTTCCATCAAAGGCATTGGAGTTCTGGTTATTTTCATTAGGATATTGGTAGGATAAGTTTGAGGCATCAGGGAATAGAGGAAAATGTGCCAAGTCACTTGTCTCATTTTTCTGATCATCGGAGTATGACCATGGCAAGTCTAAATCATTTGAGGAGTTATCAGTATCACATGGATTGTTTTGTTCTTGAGATTCATCATCTGATGGTAGGGGTGACAAACTCCTTTGAGGGGAAGGAGTTTCGACGACTGGACCTGTAGGAACATCTGTGGGCATACAAACATCCTCCATGTCTCTAGAACTAGAGCTGCTTGAATTTGAAGTGTTCTGCAAGCCATGTGCAGATATAGCCATCAGTATCCCTTCATTCTCTATACTATTGTCACCAGGAAGGTTGTTTATAAAATCTGTAACATCAAGAGCTAGAAATCTAGACCCATCCTCCTCTTGAGGTAATGGAACTTGAATCCAGGAATCCAAAACACGATTTATTGTATTGTCTATAACACCTTTTGCCATCTGAAATAGAGAAAAACAACTTTTATATCATTTATTTCATGCATAAACAAAATCTAATTGGAAACTTAATTATTTATTACAAAATGTCTCTTTAACTAATTTTTGATTCATGTACAGATACATTTTTCATATTTAAATACCTGTTTGGCCTGCCATCGGGCTATGTAGTGATCTTCAGTCAAATTTTGACAAGCCACCATAGATATGGACCGAGAATCAAACTCATTACTGTTGTCATTAGTCCTTAAAACATTGTTAGAAACATTGTCAAATGAACTAACATATCTGGGGTATTGTAACTTATCAGCAGGTATACTTGAACTTGGTTTATGAACGGATTTTTCAGGGTCAGAAATAACAGGGTGAACAGAGTCCAGTGTGTTAAAATCTTGCTTCAGCAAGTAATCACCTAATATCTCTAGGTTTTGTTCAGCGCCTACGTTATTACTACTACTTGCACTGCCAGACGATCCAGCCAGGTCTGGATCTAGAGATTCCGTAGTAGAAGTTTTAGCTATTTCACTTGCATCATTCTTCAAGTGGTATTTCCCTTTAACTTGCCACGCAAAACGTGCTTTCTTGAGTGGGCGCTCAGATCCACTCGATGCGTCGCCATTTTCTTGCCCTTTACACGTCGACCCTCCAGTCGAATCTGCTACATTCATAGCGAAAACTTTAAAATTTTGTGCTTCTTAGCCTAATGTCCAATTAGTAAACAAACTGACATCGCTAATTGTTAGCTTATGATTGAGTGACAAGAAGATAATTACACGATAAGTATTGTTGTTGACTTCGGTTTAAAGAGCACTTTTTAAATGAAATCGTTCAAGAAACAATTCTTAATTTATTTTTTGACATTTAATTTAATTGTTATGGTGATAAATTAAGGAATAATTGCTATTGTCTTACTGTCAGCACAATATTGTACGTCTTTTGGAATACCACATACCTATACTAAAATTACTAAACGAAAACGAACGAACAGCTATGGATGAATAATCTGTGGTATAGTATTTGTGTTCGTTGCGAAACGATTGACCTCGACCAATTCCTAAGTAACTTTCTCTATTTCGAAACTGGATAACTATTTGCAAAATAATTGAAAAATAAAATACGTAAATGAATGTAATTTTATCGAAATGTATTTTCAGTTTCAAAAATGTTAGTCTTGTTTGCTTATTCCGTTTCAGTAGCTGAGTATCTTGATTTAGATAATCTGTGGACAGAGTGAGTGCTGTGCAGGCTGTGCGCTGTGCTATTACCGCGAGCTTTTAAATTTAAACCTTGATGGTCATTCCTAATTTGAATAAATCAATTTTGATTTTGAAATGCGTTCCCGCCAAATGAGCGGTGAAAGATAATGTCCGATGATCTCTAGAAAAGTTTGAATACTGCAAACAATCAACCGGTCTAGCTTATAAGATTTATTAAAAAAAGTGTGCCTATGATAAAATACCTAGTAGTATGTTTTTATACAAATGAAATTCTCAGCAGAATAATATACTACGCCCTTGGAATTTTTAATCCTTACGTGATCAATAATTTAAGTACTTAAGTAATTACCTATCTAATATCATGTCATTATCAAATGCATTATACACACATATTATTTACCTACTCTACTTACGATCCAAATTAATTTAAACCAGAAGCAAGTACGTAGATAAAAACAACGGCGTATGGACGTCTTCAATTTATATCGTAAGTACTTATCGTCGAAGCCCTCTACTTTGAGGAGATAATCAGGCGAAGAGGGGAGAACCGCATTCCCGGTGACAATATTAACACGATGATTGCCGCCAGTCGCTCCCTAATCGTTGCTCCGGCGTAACCCAAATATTTGACAGTTTTATTATTCTAAATTCAGTTCTGTCTCAAATTTGTGGCCAGTGGGTGCTGCTCACCAACTATGCAGGTAAGGATTTATGAAATATATTTTGTGATCATTTGAATTTTATTGTTTTTGATATAGGATGCTGTTTTGATACTTTTTGAGTAAGAGTGGTTTTCCCGATTTGAGTTTTGTGCATAAAATAACGTTGCGTGGTTGTTATTCAATCAGTTTGGACGGAACGTCGTAATCTTGTTCATTTAAAAGCAAACCGTGAGTCATCGACACCGCCCCGGGTTCATGGCTTTAGAAATAAAGTTGGGGAAAAATACCACTTAAAACCCCTTTTGTGTACAATGATCACTTCGTATGATGTAATGTTTCTTGATGCTGTGTTTACCTTAGATTTACCTGCTAACATACTTGGAGGATTCAAGTGAAAACGTTGTAAATTTAATATCTGGTTCTAAAAATCCGTAGGCGTTTACTGAGAAGTGCCTTATCCTTGAATGCTCTGAGTACTAGTAAAAAATAGGTACTACTTAAATTAACACTTACCTCCTAACATTCAAAAATTAAATCTATTAAAAACGACATGTTTTAAAGTTTTACTTATGATGTATCTAAAAGCTTTAAAAACTATCGTAAAATGTACGGCAATCATCACTTTTCAAAACCAACACAAAAAACTCTTCAGGTATCATAAATAAATTTATTTTTTTCTGTTACTTGTTATACTCGTCTCTTAGTCGGGCAAAAATCTTCTGTCCTCAGCCATGTACTACCTACATCGGAATGCTATATTTTTTATATACTTGCAGGCGCTCGTATTTTTAAGTTTGGTGTGTGTGGTGGTTGGCATGCATGTGCGTGTGGGCCCGCAGATGACGGATGCTCAATTGGAACAGACCTTAGCTGACCGACCGACAATGCAACGCCACATCAAATGCGCGCTCGGAGACGGTCCTTGTGATGCACTCGGCAGAAGATTAAGAAGTAAGTTATCCTCTAAATTTGGAAAAAACTGTAATTTGTTTTATTGAAGTGCTGTCACGCAATTGGAAAATTGAGTAAAGTTGAGCTACATTATCCAGTGTAACACAGAACCGCCCCTTTATTCCGCTTCTGGTAGAACAAAGATTCTAACATAAAAAACATAGAGACGAACTGAAAACTAACATCTCTTAAAGTCTGTAAAATAAAACTTGCTCTTCTTGAGTTCTCTCTTTTGAATTAATGGACATTTTTATCGAAAACGTTTTGAGCGCTTTCGAGATTAGCTGTAACGGATGCATTACAATTAATCAGCACTTACAGTCTTTTAGACTTGGGTACCTACCTATTTTAGTCCAAGGCCCTATGACTATGATTTTCGTATCGCGAACGATCATTTACAAGATATCAAAATAATTATTTTTAAAATTACACCCGAACAAGCGCATCTCCACATTGTGGTTACTTGTTCATATTTTCCATCGTGGTATTTTTTGTATGTCGTTTTCTCATTAGTCAAATGTAGTCACAGTCTATTGTATGGTCAACTTTATGGCGATGTTCATTATAACAAGCTACGTAGATTTGCCGCAACAATAAAATGAATTATGTGACACCACTATTTATGGTCATATAGTATTTTACTATAGGTATTACGTACCTACTGTATTTAGTCCGCACTGTACCGTCTACTGCTGGGCTTTGCAGGCCATAGACCTTCCTCCTTTTGTTCAGGTAATCCCGGTTCTGCGTTTCATTCAATTTATTAAATTAATTAAATACTTCATGATAAAACTAAATAAAATAAAACCGGCCAAGTCCGAATCGGACTAGCGACACAAATTCCATGCAAAAAAATGGTACCAATCATCGCTACCTACTTACTTCTATTTTAACTTTCGTATTTTTTATCATAGCAGCAACAAACACCATCTGCAAATAGTCCTCTACTCTATCACAGTTCATGAGATGCACCCTGGTGGCCGACGAACAGAGAGCTTAAGTAAGACATGCACTAAGGCTCTGGAACTATGGAGCCCTGAAAACCAGGCAGAATTGAAATAAACACGAAAATTAGCTTTGATTGAAATTAAAGCCGGGCTCAGTCACACAGTCTGAGCTCGCATTCAAATCCGCCATATTACAGACTGACTGTAGAAATATTTAATACAATCTGGGTTAAGGCTTTTTCAACGTATTCTGTTATATTAGTGTATACCTGCTGGTATTTCCTTATGAGACATTTGTTCACATTTGGTATTGGATCACAAGAAAGTGTGAACATATCTATGTTGGCACAGTGATAGTATTGTTTGGGTTTCTTTGAGGTGCACCGGCCGAGTGTAACTTGAATTGTTTATTCATACCATGTCGGCAAACATAAGATAAAACCTCCATTGGGAAATCTTCAAACTCCTTCAGACTCCTGAGATCAAGTTTGAGTGAAGGTTAAAACTGATAACGTTGGCAGCGTCCGCTGATGCTACGGAGTTCTATCCTAACAAAATATTTTTAAATAAAGATGTGTTTATTTGCATGAAACATGTGTTTAACATTTTTAATGTGCTGACAATATAAAGATTTTTATAAACAGAACCTTTATAAACAGGCAAATCTAAGGACCTGTTTATAAATTAAATGTGAAAAGAATACTACTGTAAAACGATGTATTATGATTAGAGGTTTTTTTTTTGGTGGATAGAAACAGAGTTTTTGTTAAGATTTCGACGTTTGACAAGACTTATTATATTAGATTAGACATAATATAATATAAGATTGTTTGAAATAATTGTAATACTTTTATTAAGCATTTCTATGTAAGCAAACACACAAACATTTCCATTCACCCCTTGTAACTCTATGCACTCCGTTTTCCGTATTTGTCCCGCACACAAGACAAGGTTTTACTACCTCCCTTTGATTGCGTGAGAAAAAAGTTGTTTGCCCATTAGTTACAGTGGTATTAAATTCGTAATTTAACAGTATTCCTTCTTTTCAGCCCTTGCACCGCTGGTAATCCGTGGAACTTGCCCACAATGTTCTATCGAAGAAACGCGACAGATTCGACGCACCCTAGCATTCGTACAGAGAAACTATCCGTGGGACTGGGCAAAGATCGTTCGTCAATACGGCTGAATACGAACAACAAAGCTTTATAAAAATAAACTAAGTTATATTTTTTTTATGATGAAATTTGTTATAGTATTTTCTTATTCTGACTGACAGACTTTAAGAAGCGAAAATTATTTAATCATTGTTTTGTATGAATTCGGTATTTTTGTGAATAATAATATGCAGTAATTAACAAATGGCTTGGCCATTTTTGGGAATAATAAAGATTTTGGAGATGCAAAATTAGTCCGTTCTTTGACTAAAGCCGGACAACGAAACGGCCAATATTTTTGTCTTGAAATTACCAATGCCTGTGAAAGTAATATAAAAAACTATAAAATAAGTGTTTTTTTTTACGAAGAATATTTGTTACATTCACTCCTTTACGGTAGGCTGTACGGGCCTAAGTTAGGTCTGTACAGCCTACCGTAAAAGAGTGGTAAATGATAGGTAATTTAAAATTAAGCATGAATTACAAAAATCGACCTTATATTCTAGGCATTGAGTGCTACTATTTGAACAACATGCATAGTTAAGTTGTCTGTACACACATGGTGCTCCTAAAATACCTACACTTGCATTTGTATCATGAGTGTTCTACTTTACAGGTGGTAATTAAATTGCTTAAACTCGTTGCTCTTAAATTAAACAATTATGAGAAAAATTACACGATACGATACACCTATTATTATAAGCTTTACAATTTCAATGAGAGTAAGAAATAAAATTTTAATTTATGGACTTTTGTATAAAAAATGTTACCGCATAATTTGAGGCAATTGTTTTTAGCTACCAAGAAGTATACATGTAATAAATCAAATGCACAAAAAAGGTAAAACTTCGAACTGTGACAAAATTCTTTAATTGAAAATTAATTAATAAAGCTTCTAAATATTGTAATAATTACAACACAGAAGAAGGTTAAGCGCAGTTACTAATTAAATATAAACAATAGAATTCGTCGTAACTAATCTAATAATTTGTTTAAGCTCAACCAAATAATATTTAAATATTTTGTTTAATTAATTATCAGTTTGACCTACAATAGTCACAAACCCTATTTGTTTACGCTACATTCAATGTTATTGTTTACAAATTATTGTAATACTTTACGTATGTACACAACACTTAATGATCTCCGAAAATGAGTCCAACAACACCTTCACATCGTCTAACGAACTACGACTTCTTGTTTACTTTTTTGACACTTGCATGTAATATCCGCTTCCTGTTCTCTATATGTTCCTAAAATTAAATAATATATGATTGCAATAATTAAAAGTTTTATTCACAACGAATGTCGAGCGTTGGTCACGTAACGTTGACGCACAATCTCGGTGCAGCCCGCTCGAGTACGTACAGCAGAGTCGAAATAGAGGGGATTGTCGAGTTAAGTAAGAGGTTACGGCACCACGGCTCGGTCCAGCATTCTCCAACCAGACGTACGCTTAAACGCTTCACTGGCTACGAGAAAACAGCGTGGAATACTGTAGAAATCATAATACCGAGATCCGGGTCAAACGCTAACTAAACGGCTCACTAGTGCACAGAAAGTAAAAGTGTATCGTTTCTTCGGACTCTACTTTTCTACGTCACAAGTACCATGCAGGTAAGTTGCATTTAAGTATTGCAATTTCTCTATAATATCTGTTTTCCTTATGGCGACACGTTTCGAGCTTTCGGTAGTGTTGGGCAGCCGAAGGACAGTCAGTTTCTTGATTCTACTACCTGTTGACATACAATTTGACTTTATAAATAAGCCTTAAAGTTAACTTAAATATTTCCCCCGTAATTATGTATGTCGTGCTGTTTTAACACGCTTTTGAACATAACTTAATTATCCATATAGATCTATAGTGGAAGTATAATTTCCTTCATTAATTATAGATTGAGGAAAACTGATGATACATAATCTGATCCAAAATAATTTTCGCTACGATTATAGTAATCATAACCGCGTCATATTGGTGTTGTGTATTCATAAAGTTATACGGCCAGTTACATAAGTTGACGGTGTCCTAGTTAAAATAGCATGGACCTGCAAGACTTGCGGACTTCTTTATTAAAACCTCATTAGTCATTTCACATATTTGCATAACACAGATCTCGCGCTCTTTTGTGTGTCAACAAAAAACAATGTAAGTTACGAAAAGTTTTGTTTATGAGTTAAAGCACTTCATGTTTGAAGATGTCAATGCTCCTACAATGTAAGCACATAATTGATTCAAACATGTCTTATTTGGTAACTCGATTTATTTATTTTAAACTCAAACGAATGACTCATATTTTTTTAGCTCTGATACTTTTAAGTTGAATAAAAAACTGGTTTGATTTACATCAACTTGAAAAATATTAATTATGACTGTTGTAATTTTAGCACAAAATAAAGCTTTCATGGAAATATATTCGCAACTTAAAATTTTCGCTCTACATTTTGTTAAAAAAGTAAATTAGTGCAGCGATCTACAATACAAATACTATACAAATTAGTTTACCACTAAGTCACTCCAGGAACACGATTCGCTAAATATTATGTATGTTTTGTTAAATTCCCACTATATTTTTTGATATATATTATGTCAGCATCAATGTTACAGTTTGCAGGAAAAATCTTTACATGTTAAACACTCGTAAGTTAAACAGATATCCATCAATCGTTATCTTCAAACGTTATTAGAACTTAACAATATGATTTACTCTAAACAGAACATTTTGAGTAGTACCTTAATCGCCTAATGTTCCTTTAAAAATTCCAAAGTAGGCGAAGGGCGACAATTTGGTCTCACTCACGGCGCAATTTTCCACCGGTGAGAACATTTGAATGATGGGTCCTATTATGGGATTGTGCCGAATGTATTACATGGTCGCTAGTTACAAAAAATAGGCATTAACTGTATAGTTTGAGGTTCGAGGCTATATCTGAACTATGAGGCTGCGTGGATGCATAAATTAGTTTTAACGTGGACGCAGATGCCTTTCAAGCAAATTTTCAGTGACTGTCAATTGACAGCTGTCTAAATAATGATACGCTTTTGTTTTTCTGTTGAATTATGTCAAAATATCTGCGAATAATTTAATATTAGTCATAGATATACCAGAAGGCCTTCCAAGTCTTCATAATGTAGGTTTGTTTCAGTTTTCGAAGTGAGACAGCGCTCTACATCGTGTAGTGCATCGTATAATAATTTAAATTTATCCACACTGCCTAAATATTCACTGATAATTTACCAGAGTTCCACAATAAACATCATTATTTACACAGCAGCATTAAGTTGGTATTTATTATTGATGTAGGCTAGCGGCATATTTTTCTTTTTCTCATGTATACCTCTTATTAATAAATCGATGATCATTTAGTTCATCTAAGTGGTTACATGTCTAGATGCGCGTAAAGCATATATGACAAGCAATAAAGTGTAAAACTAAGGATAATACTTTTGCATATTTTGCATTTTTTTTATGTTCAATCTGTTTTATAAGTTCTAACATTTAAGATTTTACTCTACCCACTGTTATTGCGATGTAATCTTACTTTACAAACTAAGAAAAACGCTTTAAGTACTTGCACTACTCAGGCCCCCAAGATGCAGCTTAATTTCGGGACCACTGTCTATTGATTTTATGGAAATTGTAACTTATGCAACAATAAAATATTTTTAGTCTTATTTCTGTGCTAAGCAGATAAACAAAAAAACTAAGTCAGCCAACGTGTTGCACAAGTTTTACCTAATGCTTTGTCATATAACATCTCTAAAGACGCAAACGTAAAGTAACAATACTTATTTCATATTGAAATCACTACTATTGTTTCATATAACTTTCTCTTACAAACAGACAGAAATGCTTGCGTTAAAATTTGCGCGAAATAAACTCAAATTCAAAAGGAATCTAACTTCAAACTCACTAGAAAATTGTGTTGCAGACTGAACGAAAGTTTTCTTCATCCGGATTAATTAATTCTTAATTAATGTCGACTAAACAGAAGCTTAAATAAATGCTTATTAAACCCACAAGGTACTGGCTGTTTACATAACTAAATATTCACCTTTAAACAAGTTTAAAGTTCATTTCCAGACATTTCCTCTTAAATAATTAATTCCCTTATGATTGTTTATTAATTTGTCAACTTGCGATGTTGTTTACGGAAATACATAGGTAAATAAGAAAACCTTTACCTGCAAATTGTACCTACTACTAGAGTCCTTATTTATTCAACGAAAATAGGGACTGTTTAATTTACAAATGATAAATAAGGCTGCAAAACGTAGAGCGATCTTTAAAACAAGGAAAATTTGATGTTTTCATTGCGTCAAGGAACAGTAGGCCTCAGATACATCTCTCTACTCTACGCGTTCCGAGAAAGAAACACGACAAACAAAAGTGATCTTAAAAGGGATCCCTGTTTCATTTACGAGGTTCAGAACCTTCAAAATCGATATACCAATTGACAGATTAAAATTCATCTAACATTCTTAGACAAACAGGCAAGTTTTCAACATGACATTAAAAAAATTGTTTACAAAGCCATATTCAGTATTTTAGGACTCGAATAAACTTTAGATACGTGGCTCGGATTATTTTATTTATATTAATGATCGCTGATTGGCGGAGCATAGATCATTTTGATTACACACTCATTAGGTTTCAAGACACGTGCTCACTGACGATAGTCACTCTTTTGTATAGCTTCGATCCTGGTACAGTTATAAAGAAAAGACAGTGTTATCCGTTCGGTAACTTGTGTATTTGGACGATGGAAACCATATTGCCGGCCTTATGATTGCTTGGGATGCTTGTATGGTGAAAACGAGAAAATTGTATATTTGTATTAAGGATCTGAATGATAGGAGTTGGATTGGAAATGTCTTTTTTTGGCCCTAAGCATCCTCGCAGTTTATCCCAGACATTGGAAAGCTTAAGGTTAACACTACCGGAATGCTTCTCTGTTCCCTGTTGCCCGGGATCAGCTGGAAAATTTTGCCTACTACTCTCTTCCTGATTTTGGGTTAGACGGATCAGACAAAGATATTGTCATGAAATGTAAAGCTGAGATTCTTAAATGCAATGCATTGCAATGCAACTGAGAAAGTAACTAAGAATAATACTTTTTTTACGGATCCAGATTGCTCTGCTCTAGGAAAAATTCTTGTGGTAACTGTACCTACCATTATACAACCTTTATGATTCCATAGTCTAATGTTTCCTTATCACTTTTGTACACAACATTCTGTAGTCAAACTCACAAATCGGAAATAGCTGTGTCCTTAGGATTCCCGCAGTCCTTGTGCAATCATTGTTTAGACAGCTAACAGGCTTCGCGTATCAATTGAATAAAAATTCGTGCCTCTGCCTTAATGAGCTAGCTATAATTTAGACGCGTTAATAACTTGACTTAGAAACCCGTTCTTACGTTTTTAACCTACATCTGGCAGGCTATTACAGAAATTAGTGATATAACTTAACCTCACTCTAGATGACCTTGGGTTCGTGGGCGTTAATTGAGGCTGGGGAATAGGGGGCAGTGCCTTATATGGAAACGATAAACCATGCACGATTCTTCAAATAGGTGCCGCTGAAGAGGAAGAGGATATATTAAAGTGATTATAAAGTATCGATTGTTTTCATAATGTCTTATTAGTAGGAGATTTTGCTTCGCATAAGTTACTCCTAAGACCCTACAATGATAACGACTCTTCTTTGAATTAGTCTATCAAAGTTTAGGCCCCAATAGTTGCCTATCAAAAAGATACTTAAAAAAACATGTTTGCCAAAAGTTATATTTGGAAATGGTTAAAGCGAAACGCTTCTAGTTTTAGCGAGAAATTCTAGGCAATGAATCAGATTTCACGATTTGAAATCTTCAAGGCTATCGGAGACTTTGATTTCAAATCACGTAAATTTCCCAAATGTTGCAATAGCTGTGCTCAGTAATGAATAATTGATTGTTATCGAGTCATCGACGTCGTGCAGTGGGCTCACATCGACACAGCTCACAGTTTTTTTATAGGGACCAAAACACGTGTTTATTTCATACTGGCTTAGAAGTCGCTATTATAATAAATTCTAGTCTATCGTCATAAAATAAACTTCAAGTTATTTCTGCATAAGTTTAACGCCCTCCATTTTTCGAAACGTGGCATTAATCTGGTTTTCTAGGTTTGAAATTCTTTCTTTCTGAAAGTTTTGAGCATCTGCATTTATACAGACACCACACAACGTATTTTTTATTATCACTGCCCATGTGTTTTTCAGGCCTGACCACGCCTGAATACACCCACAATAGATAAACAATACATATGTATATTGATAACACAATGAACTGATAATAGGATAGGTAAATAAACCAAACATGAAACTTTACTGCAAATTTTAAGTTAAAGACCTATTACTCATTGGAACAGACTAAGTCATACACGTGTGATCCTTAATTGATTTATCTAACTCTAATATTAGATCTTAACAATCTCCCACATCGATGCACTTCTGGCGTTATTTTATTCTCATGCTGAGATACATAACTACTATTGAAATTATCTCTGTTGAATGACTGGAGACCAATTAAATGAAGAAGATAAATTCAAGTTTTTTACCTATTTGTTAAGTTGCAAAATTATGTGGTTTCTGAATGCACTGTTTAACAACATAATAATTTAAAAAATAACATATCCTGTATGAACCTGAGTTCATCAACTTGGCTGAAAAAAAATCCAATACTATACAATCTAAAAAAAAAATGTTCCAATTTTTTATGACTTTTCTTTTATTTACAGATCAAATACGCAATAGTGCTAAGTTGTGTGGTAGTAGCGTGCTTTGCGCAGGCGCAACGACCAGCAGTATCCGACACAGCCCTGGATGACGCTCTCCAAGACAAGCGGTTTATTCAGAGACAACTGAAGTGTGCACTCGGAGAGGCACCCTGTGATCCCATCGGCAAGAGATTAAAAAGTGAGTTTACTTTTTTAATGATTTTTTTACGGAACTCCTAAATGCCTAAGATCATTTACTTTGGACAGTTGAGTGGTGTAAATCACCACGCCAGTTGCCAATTTAATGTAAGCGATGTGCATGCATTGGTAGTTGCGGGTTCGATCCTCCCGTAAAACCAACCTTTATGGGATAACAATTACTTGTCCCAATTTCAGGCTGAGTGTCTTTGTGCCTTTGCAGTCTGTAAAACCCCCCTAACACCAGGTATGGAGGAGTATTTTTTTACAAAAGGGATGAGAAATGGAATTTGTTTTCTATAAATTCCAGTTTTTAACATTTTGTTGGCTATGTAAGCTTTTCTGGCCAGCAGTGGTTCACGTGCCTGGTGATAATTAAATGACACTATTCGAACGGAATTATTTTATCTACTGATATTTATCGTTTTGTATGAGTAAAAGGTATTATAAAAATGTGTCAAAAATATTTTTACACTTAATGAACATGTTATTAGATAATTGAGAATCGTGACCAGTTTAATTTGTTAAGCTACCTCATTAAGATAATCAATTTATTTTAATTACCTTCCTCCGCATAATACCCATTACCGAATCGGTTACCTGAATCAATGAATATTAACAACTATAAGATTATAACGTAATTAATTTAGAATTTAAAGAAGTTTGTGTTTGGTAAAGTCTAGCACCACCTTTTGAAATAAAACAGTGTCAGGTGTCTCGCTTCCCCAAATAAAACAGAGTAAATTAAAATGGGGTGGTAAGCTCACATTTTTCTGAATAAAGGGAACCTTGACTAACGTTTTTCTAATGTTTACAGCACTGGCGCCCCTAGTACTCCGCGGCGCCTGTCCACAGTGTACACCGCAAGAAACCAAACAAATACAGCGCACTCTGTCGTACGTGCAACGAAACTTCCCTCAACAGTGGGCCAAAATCGTTCGTCAATACGCCGGCTAGTACCTAAGAATCACATGTCAACACATGATCGGGATAAAATCATTAATCAAGTGATTTGTGCGCATCTGTAAAAAACCTCCATTCTTCATGACACAAATCACCAATATTCAGTCCAAAAAATAGTTTATGATCATAGTATTTATAACTTAAAACTAAAGATCGATTTTAATGATAAATTTCTATTGTGATTTCTAAACGTTTTGAACGATCACAATTTTATAATTTTAAATGAGCATAATGTAAATTGACTTGTTTAGCATAGGTCTACATTTTAATGTAATAGCTAGGTTATATGGGTTTAAGGTACACTAAGTACTTACCTTGTATCACAGCATACTGATCCACCTAAATTATATTTTTGTTGTATAAATTATGTTTCGAATAAAAATCTAAATAACTATTTTCTTGTTTTATTGAAAACAAAAACTTTGTGTCATCATCTATTTATTTCAAACTTGGAAGTGGTTATGATGAAATGTGCCGACCATTTTTGCTTAGTTTGGCATTATAAGTTATAATTATACTTATGCAAAACAAAAAAAGTATTTTATGTGCCAAAAGATAATTTATCAAGAATCAACTTCGGTGTTGAACCTCTTAAACTGTTTTATTACAGAAGAACATGTCATAATATATTATTATGTATGATAGACCCTTTCTAAAATACTTTGGCCAACTTTTTTATTCTAAAAATCAACTGCTATTTATTTTACACATGCGGATATGTAACAGTGAAGCAATCATCAAAAATAATAAATTATAGGATTTCAAACTATGTAATGAAGTTTGATCAGAAGTTGCAGGTTTGAGTCCTGTCTGGGGTTTGAAATTTGTTATTTAATTAGATGTTTGATCCGCTTCGCAACACTTCCTGCATTTTAAATAAAGATATGCAATCAATTTTTACTTTCGGTTTTACACTTATAAATACTTAAAGTATTGATCATTCAGAACTTAGTAATTTATAAACTAGTGCGAAGTTTTCTCTATAGAAATTTAACAAAATAATTTTGTCTATGAAAATTATTACTAGCAACACTGAAGTTGATATTGGTACATTGGTATCTGCTGACGCCGACCATATTGTACATTTCCGGTACATACTTTTATACCCAATTAATGCTTATTATAGCACAAATGCTACAAATTATCAAAAAATGACAATAAAAAATTTATATAAAATTATTCGATATTTTGGGTTGTGCCAAAAGCTGTTGTTAAAACTTACTACACCTTCTTATTAAATCAGTGCTACCAACCTTCGTACGAAATAAAATAATTTCGTACGCAGTCGGTGATATTTACAAGTAATATTTTGCTACTGTTTTGACAAATAGAGTACTTTAACTTACATTTTCTTTCTAATATAAACTCACTAAACTGCTGTAGTGATTACATATCCATGTTCGAGTTTATTTGATGAAAATGTTGTAATAACTGTTGCACTCGGCATTCAGTGACTACTTGACAAAATATGGTCGTACGTTTTGCCTGAACATATAAGTGGTGATGTGTGAGAAGACTGAAGTTAATTATTTGGATGGGGAGGTGGTATGGGTGAAGCTTGGTTCCTGCTGGTGGCCAGGCGAGGTGGTTGGTCCGGAGAAGCTGCCACCAGATGTCCTGCCATCATTTCGGAAACCCCCAATAGCCGTTGTCAAGTTCTTCCAGGAGGACACATAGTAAGTTCGCAACAACAACTGGGACTGTTCTGATTTATTTCATAATATTTATTAGTTTCACTGATTGCATGAGGTCTGTTATGCCTTTGTTCTGAAAGTTATAACAGGATGATATTTACATAATTACACAGCTAGGACACATTCCAGACATCCAGAAAAAGTTAATTATTATACAATAATGGCGTATTTTTGTTGAATTATACTATGTGAGTAAAATCTCACATAATCAGAATTTCATTTTTTACTACTATTTTGATTTCATTTGCATCAATATATTGGGTATGCTGTTGATATGTCAATAATAGAATGAAATTAATTAAAATTATACACATGGAATTAATAATTATAGATGTTAAACACAACATGATTTGCTAAATATTATTTATTTCTGTTTGAGGTGTCCGACTCCCAAGCTAATGTCTCCTCCTAACCTTAGACCTTTGAATAGATTGTTATTAATTCACTTCTATATTAAGAGAGATCAAAATACTATTTGGATAGAATCAAATTGTATAATAATAACTCATGAGGTTAAGTAATTCCGTTCCCTCTGACTTTGCTTTTGAGCTTTTTATTTATTGAAGTAATATATGGTAATATAATTTTAGTATTACATTACAAACAAATAAAAGAGAAGGCTGAAGTCTTGCCCTATAAGGAGGTACAAGCATTAACATAAAATAGATAATAGAAGAGGAGCTAATCAACAGCCCAGCTCGTAAATTAGTGACTTATATTTTTAGTGGAAAACCTCTCAACAATCTTTTTAGATCATTGTCAGACGAAGCTTGTAATAACATCTCGAACTGATAGATCATACTAAGAAATTACCAAAAAGCAGATTACCATAATGTTAATACGAGGAAGAGGGAAATTAATTCATAGTTGTTATATGGTAGTATGCAAATAGAACTTAATTACATGACAAGCTATAATCTTGAAAAGTAAAGTTGGACAGCTGACAGTGCTTTATAACTTGATAAATGTACCCGTAATTGAAGCCATCTGTAATTTCTTAGCTCTAAAAAAAAATCTGTGATTGGTGTATGAAAGTTCGCTGTGTGGTATGGCCTTTATTGTAGCCTATGTAATGAATTTCACAGGTGTGACTCTATGGTGTTAAAAATATCTCTCATATCTCCTTTACCAAATTTAAAAAGCATTTGTATGTTACTAAAATTGCAGAAAAAAGTTCGCAAGATAGTTTGCTATAAATGTAATAAAAAAGAATAAATTGAGATTTGTCAGTAGTAATCCGACTAATATTATAAACACCAATGTTTGTATGTATGGGTGAATGGATATTTTGTTCCTCTTTCATGCAAAAACCACTGAATGGATTGAATACAGTGAAGATTTAATGATTTTATGTTTCTGTGTGATCATTTGTTGCGGGTGAGCCCGCAGGCAACTGCTTGTAGATTCTATTCTATTTTTGTGCCACCTCTTAAACCATAGTTTGGATATTTAATAACAATATTAAACCTTTTTTTTTCAACCTCAATAAACCTTTCAGAAGTTCAAAAATCAATGGATATCTGATTGTTTAATACAAGAACTGAAATAGTTATTTCTGAGGTAGATTTATGAAACCAGTGCTAATATGTATGAAGTTAAACAATAATTGCCGTTCTTCTCTTTTCAGTGAATATGTCAGAAATGCAAATTTAATCTACAAATATGACTGCAGCCGTAAACATGAATTCATTAATAAAGGCTTATGTAAGTAAAGTATTATTTTTTATTAACTTTTGAATGATTTTTAGTTTAGTTAGGACTCAGAATATTATTGGATGAAAGAAACATTTTAACTAATAAAATTGTGGTACTTATCTTCCTTAAATTTCTGATTTAACCATGAAAATAAATATTTTTGTTGTCACTTGCATGTTAATGCAAGTGTAATAAACAATTGCATGGTGGTTAAGTGTAAATCATCCACACCATGGTAAAACATGGTTAAAATACTTAATAACAAACATTGTGATTAAAAAGTCTTTGTTCAAATTTCTTGTACTGTATTTCTACTAACTTTAAATTTAATTCCATGTTTACCATTTATTTTCAGACATGTTCCGAACCAAACATGGTCCAATGGAGAAGTTTCCAGAAGACGTTATTCGTGCTGAGACTGCTATCGGAGGTGACATAGAAATCCTTACAAGAGATGAGTTCCAAGAACAAAAGAAGGAAAGCTATGCTGGCCTGTTCGGTGACCCTGTCAAGCGTACACCAGGCTCTGGTAAAAAAGGTAACTTCTATACAGTCAAACATGTTTGTGAAATGTTGAAAGTGACTGCTACTCAAAGCATACTGTTTTTGTTATAGGAAAGGGTGGACGAGGGAGATCGGCTGAGCCAACAAGAGTTTCAACTCCAATAAGAAAGGTAATTTATATCAATTACTTTAATATTAGTTGTTTATTTCTGTTGGTGAATTTACTGGTCATTTGCTATATTCCCTTTCTTAGTGGCAATTTTCTTTTTGTTACAGGGTAAAGAAAAAGCCGATTACAAAGTACATATTCTGCTGCAAGGTTCAAAAACTCCAACTACCGACAACCAGACATCAGAAACAGTTATAGCAACACCATCCACAAGTGCTGAGCCAACTTCAGATAACAAAGACGACACCCCTGTAGAACAAGAAGATGAAGAAAAAGAAAAACCAGAAGTGAAAGAAAAACCTGTTACAAGCTTCTCTACTCCTACTGCTTCAAGCTCCGGAATCTATGCCTGCCACGCATGCCCATTTACGACACAGCGTCTCAATGTTCTCATTTTACACAACAAAACACACAGTGTCTCATTCACACCATACACACCATCACCAGTGAGGAAAAAGCCTGTTACAAAGGTGGCATCGAAACCCTCTCCTAAACCAACAACAACACCTAAATCGCGAAAACCGAGAAAAGAGAAACCAGAGAAGGAAGTCAAGAAGTCAGAAAAATCACCAAATAATAAAAAGCGTGCAGCGGACGAAGAAGGCAACAATGCAGAAACTAAAAAAGTCAAGACAAATGAAGAGATCAAGAGCAGCCTTCTGGCTGATTGGGATGATGGAGATGAAGAATCTAATGACGAATCCTCAACTATAGTTATGGCTGGGTCGCCTGAGGTACCCGAAGCCGCAGAATCTCCTGCTGTGCCAACATCAGCTGAACTGTCAAGTGTGCAAATACTGCCCGAACTTTCGTCACCTACTGAAAAGAAGTCAAATAGTTCACCTACCAGCGAGAAACCTGAATCCTCCAGTGATTCTAAATACGAGTTTTGTGAAGACGAAGACTGGCCCTTGGAAGCGGATGCAGGAAGAAAAATCCCCCGCGTGAAAAATCCAAAACGTAAAGAAGACACAAAGAGCCTTAGCTTAGATGACGATGATATGGCTCGAGAAGTAGCCGAATTACTCAATAAAACTACTGTGCCTGACTTGCCGTCGGCACCAGAACCACTAAAGGTCGAGGAAAATTTTCCTGAGCCTTCCATAATCAAATCCCCAGACAAACTGGAAAAATCTCCTGATAAGTCAGAAAAACCGCCGGTTGATACGCCACCTACTAAAGCAATATTTAAAACTAAAACATTTTTTCGAAGCCGACATTCTAGAAGCCAAGACGCCATAGGAAAATACGTGGCTGAACAACTAAACGCAAACGCTGTTGAAAGGATGGATATATCTGAAAGTGAAATTAACGGTTCAGAAGCCGTCTCATCACCTGAGGCGAGAGAGTCACCGCCAGTCGAACATGTCAAGGTTGCGCGTTTAGCACCAAAAATACAACTCAAGAAGATGAAAGCTGAGCTTCGCGAAAAAAGTAATTTTGATAATTTTGGAGATATTCCGGATTTATGCCAATTTGCTGATGTTGTACCAAGTACTATCAGTCCAACAATAGTTACGTACCCCGGTAAAGAGAAGACAGAGAGAGGGTTACAAGACGTTTTGTACCCCACACAAGAAATTAAACCTGTTAATACAGACACACCGGAGCCTATAAAAGTATTGGCAAATAAAGCAGAGCCAGAAATAATAATGAGTACTAATCAATCTGAAATTGATGAGGACATTACGTACAAACAGGCGATTACAGAGGAGACACTAAGCAGAACCGAGGTTCTTATGGAGCCAGAAATTGATGAAATCATAAGTCAACCTGCAAATGTAGAAACCTCAAGTAATCTTGAAGAGATCTCGACAAAGACTCTGCATATTGAAGAAACCGCGAAAACAAACGAGATGGAAGAAACAGGAACAACAGTTGAAGAAATGGATACTACATATAATACAATTCAAGATGAAGAGACAAATGAACATAAAGCTGAAAATGTACCAATGGAACAGGAAAAAGTTATAGAAGAAAAAATGGATTCAGTTGAAGAAGTGAACAACATTGTAGGAAGTGCAGCGCCTGTTGTTAAATTCCCAGAAACAAGTCTACAAAAGGCTTATGAGCCTTTTATGAACGAATCTACTGCTTCTGCTGTAGATGCACTACTAAGCGTTTCTAGAGAGGCTGACAGAGTAACCAGAATCATCAGTGATGATCCCCCTGAAGATTTGTTTGAAGATGATAACAAAGACAATAGTGGGACAAGCGCTGATATGAATGGTTACAGTGAAACAAGTACAGGTAATATATTTAATAATGTCAATGGAGAAAAGGACATAGAGCAAGAAAAGTATACAGAGGAGACTCAAGAGCTTAAGAATGACTTGAATATTAGTACTGCTAAGAATAGTTCGGAAGTGATAGAAGATAAAGTAAGCGTAACTGATGAAAATATTGTAACAAAGTCTAATGATATGTACATTATAATGAATAACCAAGAGGAAATTAGTGATAAATCATTGAATACTGTCGTTGAAAATGCACCAAGTGCTATTGAAAGTATTCCGTCGGAATCAGATCTGCAAATCGCTGAGACTCTTATAAATTTACCGTCTACAGCGATTCAACTAAAAACTTCAAGTAATCATGGTACAGAGAATTTACCAGTTGATGAAATACTCCAAGACGAACTCCCATTGGCGCAACCGGCAGACGAAATTGTTTTAGAGGAGAAAACTGAAGAAGTTATCACAGAACCCGAACCAGTAGTACACCAAACAAAGTCCCTTTTAATTTCAAACAACGAAAACATACTTCGATTTGAAACTGAACAAGAGAAAAGTGAAAATTTGAATGCTGCTCAATCCCTCGTCCAGATGTCAGAGTCTATTGACCATAAAATTAATATGGAACACAGTTTACCAAGTACTAAAAACAAGAAGGATATATCGGATAAAGGTGTGTTTAACCTTAAACATAATAATAATTTAGATAGTATAAACGCAGTGGAACAAAAAATTACAGTTAAATCCAACGATCTCGTCAGAGAGAACACTAACGGGAAAAATACGAAACTGGAAAATTCATCATCAAAACTTTTGAAGATTTTAGAAGAACCTTGCGCACCTAAGTACACCGCCCCTAAAGCTGCGTCAACTAAACAAATAATTACTGGCAAAGAAAAGATTTTGAATTTTGATGTTGCCAAAACTACCTTCAAACCAAAATCCACTTCAGATTCACCGAAACAAAAGATAATAATTAGACGCACAACGCCAAACAAAAATATAAACGATATGGCTGAAACGACGACGGCGGATAAAATTATCCTGTCACGCAGTAACAACCCTGCGCATGACGGGTCTGTACAAACGTATACTATACAAACATCACCTGAAGCACCATCTGATGCAAATACAATAATAATACAGCAAAAGATAAGAAAGATTGCTAAACCTCCGGCAAAGCTACAGAAAATTAAACCTGCTAATTCTCTAATACCTCCATTAAACGAAACATCCAAAATAATTAACGACTCAAGCACTGACGACGTCATGTTCGATATAAATTCAATGCCGATCGTACTGTCTGAAGATCTGATTACTCCAGAAAGCATTGAGAAAATGCCCATTGTAATGTCGGATGGTAACATCATAACTCATACACCAAATCCACCCAAATTAGTGAAGACAAAAAGTGTTGAAAACGAAAAAGTAGCTATAAGTGCAACACCCAATAAATCAGAAATGAAGACCTTGCTCATGAATCCAGTGGTGAGTGAAGTTAGTAAGGTTAGCACTCCAAACATCCTTTCTAAATCTTCAAAACTTCGAGGAGCTAAACCAATGCTAATAATTGATAAGGCGACTGGAAAACAGAAGATTATAATGGCTAAAGGTGATTCTCCTCAGGTGAAAGAAGTAAAACAAACACTAATACAGACGGTGCCACAAAACACCGCAAAATCGGAAAAGTTTATAATTTTACCTACTCCCAGTTCCCCGCGACCTGGCAGAACGCAGAAAATTGTTATAGATCCTCAAACAGGAAAAGCTCATGTGCTTGTAGCCAAAGGATCAGAGCCTCAAATATCTTCTACGGACAAACCTGTTTCGGCCAAGTTAATTCCCTCCTCCACAGATGCTACTACGCCCGGAAATACAGTTATGATAATTACAAATGCTCAAGGTGCGCAATCAAGAATAGTCCTAACGCCAGAACATGAAAAAATGCTATTCCCAAAGAAACAACAGCCAAACGTATCACAATTAAAGACCATAGCTCATAGGATATCGACAAATTCTAATATTGCACAGAAAACGGTTGTTTCTACAATAGCATCAACGAAATCTCATAATGCTGGACCTGCTAAAACCCAAACCAGAATAGTACCTAAACAAAAGAGTGCAATTATAACATCCAAAGGGCAGTTAATTGTAGGAGGAAGAGTAGCAACCACAGCTCAGAATATTGCTCCTATGCCGGAAATTAGGCCTGTTCCTAAACGCATAATGGCATCTGAACCCAAAAAGCTAGTGCAAACTATTCAGAAGAATTCATCAGAACCATTGATATTCTTACAACAAAAATCGGGTGCGGTTATGCAGCTTACTGCAGCGCAATTTGAACATCTTCAAAGAACCGGTCAGATTGTACAAAAGACAACTGCTCAAGAAAACAAAATGATCGTTCAAAAAACTATTACTATATCACCAAGCGAATCGGGCATGACTCCAGTGCATAGGCCGAGGGTACGCAAAACGGTTTCAGAGTCTCCAACACCATTGAAGAAGATTAAACAGGAGATAGCCATAGCGCCCGCTCCTCCACCTCTGTCACCGATGCCAGCCTTAGCTCCGTTGAGTAGTAATATTCCTCCCACTCTCGTGCCATCAGCGTCGAACACGGTGTCTGTTGCCTCTACAACTTCCTACCCAGAATTTGATAATTTTGAAGAACTTTTACCTTCAACCGCAATCGTAAAACAACAACCGGAACCTGCGGTCATGCCTGTAGTTCAGCAGCCTGAGCCGGCCGGAGCGCCGGCGACGGCCTCCCTGTCGGACGGGCAGCTACTGGCGGTGCCTGGTGAACACTTCGGTGGACCAATGGGCTCGTTCTACCTTTGCATAGAAGAAAACGGGACATTAACACCTATTGACAATCGGCCCCTAGTCCTAGAGAATAATCAGCTAGTCCCTATGACCTTAGAACCTCTACCAGTCTTAGCAGCGACACAACCTGAGCGTAGAGACATTCTTGAAGCTGCATTAGCAAATAGTGACGTTTTCCACGCTGATACGGTCCGTGATGAGGCTCCTGATTTCCGTGATTTAAACGCAAATGTATCAGTGCATTGCAGAGTATCCGAAACAAGCACCACACTTAACCAGCCGCCTATTATGACGCCTGTAGAGGTTCCTACCAAAGTGGACAGTGAACCGAATGTGCCGTCTAATTTAGAGGACGGACTCGCCGTCATCGGTGTTACACCACCGACGGTACCAACTTCACTCGAGTTGCCCATCACTGTGACCGACCCCAGAATAGCTCCTGCTAAGACGACGGACCCATTAAGCAGCAATAATTATAGGTCTGGATCTCTATTACCGTCACCTAACACTGAAATGACTTTCGTAACCACGGAAGAAGCGGAAGTGCCGATGGGTGGGCCTATTTCAATGCCACTGCTTACAGAGGAAGAATCTGTTGGTAAGTCTATGCCAATATTGACAGACGACATAGCGGAGAGGACTGTGTCTTCAGTGGACTCGACGGTGGGCTCTCCATCATCCATCGACGTGCGGGAGTCGGAGACTGAAGAGGGTGGCCAGTGGACGCGGCGGCTGCTCACTCCCGGCTCCGACTCTTCGGAAACCTCATCAGAAATCCCGCTGCAACCTGCCATTCAACTGTCTGTTACAGAACTCTCTCGGCACAGCTAAACATACGAGAACAGTTGAACATTAACATCACTTGAGGTTAAAGTTATGTCAGTTGTATTTTGGTGTTCTTAGAATTTTATTTATTTGTGCCTACTTCATAACTACATTGTGTTACTAGTGCAATAGATTATTTAAACTTGTTTCTTTGTTCGATCTTGGCGTGTCAAGTCCATATTTTATAATATATCAGATGAATTGTTTTATATTGTCGTGCAGGTCGCCGATGTGGCCAACACATACGTTTTAAACTTTCTTGTTGCATGTTAATGTTTTATACGATATAGTTCGTAACTCTGATTTATTAAAATAATAGTAATTTTGCAGTAAAAGATTTAGTGACTATTTCTATTTCTGTATCGTATAATTGATTAGCTTGTGACCGAGTCTTGTCATAGATGGTGCCGCTAATATCTGAAAGTGATTTGTGTGCGTTTGAAACGCGTACAGAGACATGTTTGTAAATATATCTATTATATAGAATGCGAAGCTAAGAAAACTGAAAGTGTCCAGGCTGGACTTGTCATATAAAGCAATTAAGTAAAATGCATTGCTGCATACAATATTTAGGTTAAGGATTTACAATTGTAAATTTTAATTGAGTTATGATATTTGTTGGATCGTATGTGTAATATATGAAAAAGTAGTTATATATTATTTTTGTAACGTCTAGCGAGGTTGAACTACGTGTAACATTGTCGCAGACCTGTACATGGAAAGTGCTGTTAAGTTATTGTGAATTATGTTCACATGTGGACAAGTGATGTTGGAGCATAAGAGAGATATGTGAGCGCGCCGTGCGGTGACCCCGCTATGAAGAGGATACACATTTCTTATATCAATAATGTAGGGTTAATGTTAAGTACAATATTGTTGAAGTAATTTTAAACATAATGTCAAAAGCACTTATTGGTTTGTTTGAGTGATCTATGTAAAATCTAGATCGGACTATAAAATGGAGTCTTTAGTAATAACCTCTATGTAGTTTTATTAAATAAATTTTAATCAGAATTTCTTGTTATTTTATCGCTGTGAAGTGTGAATTTTAAATTGGTAAAAATAAAACAATACAAATAGGTAACTTTGATGATTTACTCATTTCATTATCAGGTGACATTTTACTAATTTCATAAAACTAAGAACCTGAAATCAATTTAGGAAAATATATTGCATTGTAATTAATAAGATGTTTAGTTTCAAAATGCACTTAATACAATGCTAACGATTTGATACAATTATATCACAACTCGTGTTTAATGATTTCACTACATAACTACAAACTACGATAACAATCAAATGGTCATTTATAAATTCGTAATATTAAAATAGTTGCAATAGTATACAACAAGGTAATGAATGATTCTTATCCTATAATACTTCATCCAATAAAAGATTGACGCAACGCTTTTAATCTGGTTTGCAATTTCAAACAAATGTATAACGCAATAAGTTATAACAACCTACAACAGTCAATTGCTTTATTTACTAGTAATATGTATCGTTCGTACTTTCATTTATTTCATAAATAAAAACATTTTTAAATTAATATAAAGCTATTGTACAAATATGTAAAAAAACTAGTTACATCAATGGATCTTCGATGAGATTAGCTTACATCTTAAAATTAATGGTATATATCACATGGCAGGCCGAGATGACTCAGATGGAATGCCGTTATCTCTCAAAGTCTTTGATTTGACATTATAAATGTTTTTGTAAGGCAAGAGAGACGTGGGCATCGTCTGAGGGTGAGTGGTGTTAGGAGAGGGCCTGCCGCGTGGTGTTGGGCAGGAAGAGGCACATGAGGCCGCCGCCCGCGAGCAGCACGGCCACGATGAAGGTGGGCGCGGGGCAGTACGTGTCCAGCAGAGCCGCGATCACCACGTTACCGATGATGCCGCCCAGCCGGGCCGCCACCATCGACACCGCTACACCCGTCGCTCTGTACAGAAATACAGCTTATTATTGTAACTACAACTATGATTTGTACTAATACCCTCGCCTCCTTTTAACTTCGCCAAGAATATGTGGTGATTAAGTCGAATTTGCAATGTTACATTCAGAATAAGTGACGGTTCGACTCGACACTTGTATAGATTGACCAACGAAGAAGGATACTGTGTAATGTCAGTCAGAATCAATAAACATAATATCTGTGTGCTGGTAAAGTACCCAAAGACCGAGGAGAGACTGCACGATAATTGAATTAATGGCATTAGTTGCGTATAGTCAATGTAGATGGCGCTACAAGTATGCATTGAATTGCATGCTCGGTATGTACCTAAGACTCATGTCCTTTCAAGTTCATGGATGAAATTGAACATGAGCAAGTAATTATTTTGCTCACCTTAAGTTGGTAGGGAAGACTTCGGTGATGAGACAGTCCAGTGAGGCGTTACCGCACGATATAACTGAACTGAAGATGGCGCTTACAATTAAGTTGTTAGTCTTATTGTACACGAAGTACATAGCTGCTGAGCAACACCCAGCTGAGAATGTTGCGAACACTGCAAAGAAGAAAATGCATTGTTGTACCCCGCTATACATTTTTAAAGTTAAAAAAATAATACTTTCTCCAAAGCACTATTTAAAATTCAACTACCGTCATTTAGGGATAATGTTAAATAACTGACAAAAGTATATAGCATTGATCTATAGCAATCAAGCATAGAACCAACATTTTTAGATCCCAAAATCTTCAAATGTGACTTCTAGGTAGTTTCGTTAATTTTTTTATTAAATACTCTATTCCTTAACTCACCAAGGAAGAACTTTCTTCCGAGCCTATCCATCCCAAGTACGGCGAATATATTAGATGGGATAGCGGCCGCGACAGTGATGAGCGACTCCATGAAGACGTCGGAGTGTATGTGCGCGTCGCACTGCGCGGCGGTGGAGTGCGTACCCTGCTGCGTGACGTAGGCCGTGACCTGGCAGATGTCGGCCTCCGCGTTGTCGTGTGTGCGGGACCACTCGTCGAAGCGGTTGAACATCTCGGGGAACCACATCATGAGCCCGTAATACCTGTGGAAGGAAGTCTGAAGTCAGTTTTTGCTATAAGAATGAAGATAGTAGGTACTGCGCAATGCGCAAATGCGCAGTAATTGCGCAAAGCGCGTAAAGCGGCATTTCTCCTTTATACCCGCCAAAGGGATACTTTCTATGTACCTGTTTTGACTTTCTAAAAGTGCTAATTGGGCAGTGTCATTTTAATAAGTTATAACGTAAAATAAAATTATAATACGATCCATAAAGTGTTTTTGAGTTCAAGTTTTTGATAGTGACTTACCCAATATGGAATGTGAAGTTGATAGTAATCGAGATCATAGTAAACTTGAGTATAGGCGGCACGAACAACTGCTTGCTGTGTTCAACGATGTCACTCAACATTCTCCTCATTTTAGACTTGGGCTCCTTAGATTCAATTTGTTTCTCCGGCTTCGAATGCATGGGTTCTTCGACTAACAACTGTTTGACTGGGTACTCCTCCTTGCTGCGGCCCGTGTTCATCATGTAGATGCCTTTAAATACTTCCAAGGCGTCATCATGGCGTCCGGTGGAAATCAAGAACTTGGGTGATTCGGGAAGTAGGAATAGCAATGCGGCTACCACGAAAGATGGCAGTGACATTACTAGCAAGAAGATTCGCCATGAGTTGTATACGAAGCCGTTGGTTTCACCTCCGATTTCTGCAAAAAAAAAACACCAGAACATTGTAGGTAATGCTGGGCAACAGTCAAATTTTGCCAAATGAGTTGGTTGCAGGATATTTTTTATTAAATGAACGTTGATGGTTGCTTTAAACTTCTTTTCTGTTGATGGTTTACCCCGATAAATACGCGTGAGTAAACCGTTTCATCATTTAATAATGCAATATATTTACCGCTAGGGATGATCACCCACGCCAAACCAGCGACGAACAAGTTGCCGAGGGTCCAGAAAGCTGCCATGAAGCTCAACATGGCTCCTCGCTTCTTCTTCGGCTGGAACTCCGCGAAGTAAGACCAGATTACGGGACCTGATCCACCTAAACTATAACAAGGAAATAAGGATAAGCAAATTGTGAACAAAGCTTAAGTGTGCTTAGAAATTTAATGAAATAGGTACCTATGTAGGTACCACATCAGTACCTACTTAAGTATTTAGCTCATCAGTTTTAATTTTTCAACTTCTTAATATTATTTCATTGCCATTTTTATCTGTCTAATTTACTCGTAAACGAAATAATAAAATACTGGTAATGATGTCTAAGTCAGTGTTAAATCAAGAGTTACAGGTTGGAATCCTGTCTGAGATTACATATTTTTTCGGCCACAATTTTCGAATACATAAAAGTCATAGAGAATGAATGATATACTCAATTAAACACGATTTTTGATGAGTTATAATGTGAGTTCTTTTCTTATTATAGTCCTGTTCATTCATAAGAATGTTTCGAGTTCGGCAAGGTCGACTGAAAAAGTATTTCTTGGCTTACGTTAATTACATCCTGAGGTACAATAACCCGATGTGTTACAAGCATAGAAATCTAAATAACAAGGTAATAGAAGTGCCAACGCCGCGTGACCTTGTCGCCACACTGGTGTCTTGGACGACACCAGCGCGCGAACATACGCTCAGTCGCTCGCGGAACGTCGTCACAGCAAGAACCACTAAAAATGGTGTTTTGCGGCGTTTCTCAGGCTGGAAATTCATCTGCATCGTGTAATAACATAAATAAAGAAATAACATTTTATCGGTAAGTAAATTATTGCAGTAATATTGATGTTATTGCAAAATTAAATTTCAAAACATAACCTTCATTATAAACCATATTTATATCGCAACAATTGCAACAATTGCATTCTTTACTAATCATTGCCTCTGCAGTAAGAAACTTACAGAAATGCACCGTTGTAAAAAGAGAAATGTATAACGAAAAATAATATTTATCAATGCGATCGTATTTGTAGTGGTACGGCCGCACAAAACTGTCGGAAATAGTGATGTGGTTAAGTGCGAACATTGTATACGAAAAGTAACAATTTTAATAGTCGTTTGTTTTTGTGAACATATTATTGAATATATTTTTATTTCAGAATCCCGCAGGATGCAAATAAATACAAAAGACAAGTAGATGACTACCACGGGTAAACGAAATTGGTACCTTATAACTTAGGCCGAATATACACTATGAAATTAGTTGCATGCTTGATAACTTGCCGCCCGCCGCCGCCCGCGCCCCTCTCCATTTTTACGGCTCGGACCGCGCAACTGAATGTTTCAAAAAGTACGCCATGCGCTATAGCATAGCATTGAATAAAAATTGCAATTTAAATTTATCCAAATCTCATAAATACCAATTTTTTATTATGAACGTTTACTAGTCATTCGATACATGAACTGGGCTGCTTTTGTAAGACGACTAAAAAGTCACCGTATAAACCAAACCTACCTAGGTACCAAGTATTTCCTAATAATATTTTTTTTTGTCAACCGACAATTAGCGATTTTTTTTTTTGTAAGTAGGTACATATTATAATGTAATCCATAGAAGAATACAACAAAAAACATTGTCACTCATAATTTCGTCTTTCATTATATTTCGGATCCGTAGTCAATCCCTAGTGTAGTTTACGTAATCACTACAACTAATGCAAAAAAATGCAATGACTGTGTGAGTTAGTGAATCCATACAACGACAAAGTCAATCTTATTGCATTAGACGTACGGCCTAGTGTTGTTTGCTTGGTCTTCTCGATGTTAATGTTTGCGTGATTGCGTAGTTATTTGCTGTGAATGTGTTGAAGCCCCGCCCACCGGCGACATGCGTTTCGATAGATCGCCGCGGTGTATGCCATTTCTATTACCTTGTTATTTAGATTTCTATGGTTACAAGATATCCTGTTTGTGCAAGCGATACAAATTTAACGCGAGGATAATAAAATAATGTTACGACATAATGTCATTATGAATCGAATTATTTTATGACTATTTGCCGTTCATGAAGTTATACGTACATTCTTATATTTTTAACCTCATAACTTATCTCAGTGGTCAATTAAGAAGAACTTTAACTATCGTAGCGTCTATGATTCTTAAATATAGGACAATTTTCAAAATATGTATTTTTATTTTCAATTTCATGACATTGACTGCTTATGAGTTTAGTTTTCTACAAAACAAAAGCGATTTTATTATTATACTAGCTGACCCAGCAAACGGTGTTTTACCGATTTTTTTTCTAGTTGTATGTATTTTTAATGCCACATCATAAAAAAAATAAGAACAAAGAATTTCGTCCAAAAAATATTTTTTTTTTTTGTGTGAGCAACCCTTCTCACTTAGGGGTATGAAAAATAGATGTTGTTCTATTCTCAGTCCTACCCAATATGTATACAAAATTTCATAAAAATCGGTCGAACCGTTTCGGAGGAGTACGGTAACTAACATCGTGACACGGGAATTTTATATATTAGATTAATGTGCTGTCAATCGGCTATGAAATGTTACAAAACTTTTACATCAAGACAGCTGTAGGAATTACATTGTTTGTTTATCGACCATTTATGTAATACTCAAGTAGTTTCTAAATATCTGAACGGCGGCTTTTTCCTTTAAATTTATTGTTCGGAAAGTTTTATAAAAAATGAATATTGGGTACCTGTTGCCATTTTATATTGTAATCGCAACGATTTGTAAATGTGTTTTTATTTTTCGACTATCGACTTGTTGTATTAAACTAAAATATGTTTCTTTATTCGTTCGACTGGCTTCGTTACGCTTGTACCTAAATTGCTACGTCATCTAAGTACAATATATTTCTGAATGCTGCTAAATACACTTACGATTGCATTTCCTTTAAAAGTTCAACATTTAACTATATTCACTATTTCAAGGTGTCGCTAGCTCTGAGGTCCCGGGTTCGTTCCCCGGTCGGGTCAATGTAAAAATTCACATTTCTACATTGTCTCGGGTCTGGGTGGTTGTGGTACCTTCTTAAGCAACTTACTTTGGATTTTGTCACTATAATCGAGTGACTAATTAGATACTTACGCGGCACCATTGATGAAGCGGAAGAACATGAAGAGTTCGTAGTTCTGGCTGAAGGACGAGGCGACGATGGCGAGCGCGTTCACGATGGAGATAGCGATGAGCACGCGCTTGCGGCCCACCGAGTCGGCGACTGAGCCCCACGCGTACGCGCCCACCATCATGCCGATGAAGATTATACTGTTCAGCCATCCCTAGAAATAAAGAAATGAATAGATACAGATATACAAATAATTAGGAACTGAACTCATGTAGATTTTTAGCCACGATAGGCTTGAGTAACGCCGAATTTTGTAAATGGAGTCCTCAAATATCTATAATTGGAGGGACGGGATTCTTACCATAGCAGGGTACCACAATTAGGTATCAAATAAAAAGAAGTCAAATGGATTATACCTATAGAATTTGTTTGAAAAAAAAAAACGGTTAATAGGTTAGGTTAGGTTACTTATTGTACTGTCAAATCGCTTCGACTCGCGATCCCGCAGCGTCTGCTCATTATTAAGGACTCCGGTTCGGTCTGAAACTAGTCGGTCACTCCAGATAAATACTCGTGAGTAAAACGTTACATCATTTAAAAAATCGCTTAGGACTACCGCATTTTATCTGATCTCCGGATAGACTCATAGTATAATGGGAGTTCCGATCTCCTTCATTAATTAACTCTTTGATAAGCCTTTTGACCTTGATTAGGTATTAAAGTGTTAATGTAATCTATCCCTAACCAGCCTACTTAATAAAATTAAATAGTCTAATTAACCTGGAATAAGTTTCAATTTCAATCTAAATCTGCTTTCAAACATAAGAATAAACAGAAAATTAAATGATTATTGCTCGATAAAATAAAAATACTTGGTTATTTGTGTCAAAGTTAGATAAATTAAACTCTTAAGATGGCCGCAAAAAACAATTGGACAACACGTTTAAGAACTCGAATATTAGTTGTGTCGAATATGTCTAGTACCACTATAAACATTTATCAATGACGGCCGCCTGTAAACATACATTATGTTTGCAAATAATTCGCACTGTGTGAAATTGACACGTTACCGAAGCGAAGTAACTGCCGAGTACGAAATGACATCAGTCTTTATTAGACCGAGTAATATCGACATTAACTTTTGCTAAACGATTTTCCCCAATATTACAAGTCGTTTATAACTGATTCATATAAATTTCAATGTTTAAATCATTTGTTTATTTCGTTTTAAACAATTTGGCTGCTGTTTTTTTTTATTTCCGCAGCGACAGTTATGTATATGAAGTAAATAGTTCCATATTTGATTTTGATACCGGCAAATTTAACCTTCTTTGTTTTTGACCTATTTGGTCACGGAAATTGATATAAGGCCTGTATTTGGATTTTCATAAATCGTAATTCAATATTTCATTCATACTACGTGAACTCATGGAAAAATACACTTTATAAAGTAGTGCAAAATCTTTAGAACTGCAACGCTAATTGTTTGGAACTAAGATATTAATTGTATCTAATCTTTTGCATGAATCGGGGTCATTGTGTCTGCGACGTCACTAGCTAGTACTAGATGACAGTTGACTGATCTTGACAGGTGACAGGAAAGAAACAAGTGACAATCGTATAGGCCATGGTATCTACCGACTGCCGGTAAATTCGAGTTTAATGCAGTTTACTTCCTATCTGGTATTAAAAAGGATAAACGAATTATGACTTTTTGGAACAATAGATTCAGATACCCTATTGGATGCGTTAGTCACGACAAGTGACACGACCTACCTCCTTCAACATTTTATTTTGAAGTCATTTTATCTTGAAATTACGTTTTAAATTAATTATTTACGGAGATTATTTATTGTTGATACAGTAATAATAAACAATGCCTCATGATAATAAATTGCTGTTATAAAAGTAGGTATAATTTTGCAACAATGTTACGTAATTATGAAATCATTAACGGTACGCAACGATCGTATTGTCAATAACATTTCTTTGCATGGTAGTTTTAGCAATATTAAAACAAATACCGTTAGAAGCTAACAAATTCTAGAAATATAGTGGGCTACTGATATTAAATTGTCACCAGCTGATCAAAAGTAAGGGAAAACCAGCATGACTAAAATACTGTTGCATGAAATGGCGTTTTAAAAAAAAATCATTATGAAGCAAATACTTATGTCACATATGAATGCGAAACCAAATGCGAAGATCTGACTCGCAGGACATCCAGCATACCTCCGTACCTTTCGGTATTGATGGCTATACCTTGCTCTAAAGTCTGACAGCCAGTCTAACCAAGGGGTATCGTGTTGCCCAGTAACTGGGTTGAGGAGGTCAGATAGGCAGTCGCTCCTTGTAAAACACTGGTACTTAGCTGAAACCGGTTGGACTGGTAGCCGACCCCAACATAGTTGGGAAAAGGCTAGGCCAATGAATGACCTTCCTCATTAAAAAAAAAAACATTATTTATAAAAAAAAATATTTCTAAGGAGATCCCTCTTACTTTAGTCTGTGTGGTGAGGTCTAAGTCGCACTGCGCTGAAGGAAGGATGAACGACATAGAGATGACGTCCATCTCCTCCGAGGTGCTGACGAGGCCGCACACCGCCAGGAGTAGGTAGTGGAACCGTCCATATCCTGCAAACAGACAGACAAACGTACAGTCAGCAGGGAAACATACGCAGAAAATAGAAAATATTTTTGCTCAAAAAATTAAACAGTTTTTTTTTTGCTTAAAAAAATATAACGACTAACTTAAAAAGTTCAATTATATTTGTTTTTAAGTACTTGGGTACGTGTTAGACGATTTTTGTACAATTTAAAAACGTTCCCTAAACCAGCCATGTTTGAATCTTGTCATTTTGTTTACTTTTTCCAACACGCCTATTAACTTAAATAAGGAGTAGGTAAGTGACGTCATTAAATTGTTTTTTTTTTAATTTTCCGATTTTTCTCTACAACCTACCAGACCTACTATCTTAATCCTCACTGGCTTCCGCGTAGAACCTCAACACAAAACTCTCACGGTACAAGTTGAAAAGTGAGTAGTTTTAATTCCTTTAACACAGTAAACTGAGGAAGTGACAATAACAAAAACAAGTTGAAAACATTAGCTTAAAGCTCGTGTAAGAGTCGTGTTTCAATCAGGGAGCCCCTTAGGGCTTGACTACACGATCGTACGACGTAATTCCTAGAACTAGTGTGTTTACACCTTTGTACAATCAACCACATATATTGAAGCAAAACTGACTTTCTTAACGTCATTATAATAACGCACTAAGGTTGAATTTTAAGTTAGTTTGAGACCGAAATCGTGTGGTACAGTGTACTGCCGCGTTCTGAGATTGCAACCCGAGCACTCTCCATTCATAAAAGTTCGTTCGTGTAACTGTTATTTACTAACGAAGTCGTATACTATTACAAGTTGTTTATTACGCTATTGTATGTCAACAATGCATTCTTTCGTGTTACGATTTTAATAAGGCAGTAATCGATTTGGTAAACAATATGACAACTAATGAAGTAAAATGTACAATCGATTTTTGAAAATGGCGACTGAAAAAGAAATAACGTCATTAATCTTTATTTTTTTGCTATAGGGCTACGATAATCCGTTATTCTTTATTACATGAGACAAAAAATAATTAAACGTCAACCAAATGACAAAACATAATTTTGGGACTTCCTTAAATTTTCAGCCGTATTCGTATCGTATTACATTCTGACCTACCTAAGTAGCAATTTATTAGAACTTATATTACATAATTACGTTTAATTTGCATATCAAGTAAAATAAACTGCTGATCGGGTTTGCGTTGTTTTAAATTTGATACTTAGTTGAGAAATATAAACAAATCGTAAATTTTATTATGTTATGATACAGTAGCAGTCAAACAAAGTTGTATTGCCGGCAGCAAATTTGACATGACAAATGGCGGTTTATTTTTATTATGTCAAATAGAATATTATTATTGTTTGAGCACGCGCTGCCTGATAACATTTGAACAAAGAATTGTAGATTATGGAACATTGGCTGCTAACAGAAAAAAAAGAAAAAAAGAGTTTGAATATTTGCAGATGAGACACGTAGAGACCTTTACACGTGTGGTTTTAGATTGTTTTGACAGTTACAATAAAACGATAGTTACGGTAGTAACTGATAACTTAGTATAAATATTTAACAATTACTTATTGAGAGCAGTATCTGTGTGAGAATAAAAAGTATTCTATGTTTAAAACATTATGTATGTT
Source organism: Trichoplusia ni (assembly GCF_003590095.1). NCBI lineage: Eukaryota > Metazoa > Arthropoda > Insecta > Lepidoptera > Noctuidae > Trichoplusia > Trichoplusia ni. The sequence goes on from NC_039496.1 coordinate 5,239,968, forward strand.
ATATCTGATAGGTATGTTTTAGTTACGCCATTCTTAAAAGCTTTTGCTTTTATAAAGTTGTTTAGGGTACAGCTTTTGCGAACTTTTGTATGTGTCGTCATCTTATATTTTTGAACTGTCCAGATTAAAAGGATATCTTACCAGTTAGTTCGATGGCCTTTTCGAAGTCAGCCTTCTCCGAGTTGGGTCCTTTCTCGGGGTCTAGCTTGACTGGCGTCTTCAGTGACGGTACTACGGCTGCAAAAAAAACATTAGAAATGTATTAGACTTGCTTTATTCCGCAATATCTACATATTTCAAAACATATATTAAAAATCTTTAATGTCCTAGAGTGACAATGATGAAGAAGCCCTTTATCTTTTTTTCCTCACTGATATAGGTCTTAACTCTTAAGAATACGGCTGCGTATGTAATTAACTATCTACACGGTTAAGTTAACTTTAACTTGCTAGCTAACAACATGTTTTTGTGATGCTTCACAAATTAACAAACCTGTTCGTTCTGAACCGCTACGTTTTAATCTTAAAAATACTTATATACTCATATGTAGATAATATTCATAAATTGTAAAGAGTAGATATAAGTAGATAGTTAAACTATGGAATATTTTTTTAATTACCTAGCTCGGCGGTTTTGGAACCTGGGCCGTTTAGTTGGAGGTCCCTTTTTACATCACAATCTGAAACAAAATAAAAAATGTTTATCATTATAATTTATAAGTATACAATTTTTGAGAATAGAGGCCCAATATCACCTCTGGAAGTTAGAAGGTTATGGAAGTCGGGTGGAAAAGCGGCAATCGTCATCCCTTTTCCAGAACTGTGAGGTTGTGAAGAAAAGTTAGTTCTAGTGTTTAAAGTAAGAAAAGTAATTTCCTCTGAAGTAATCATTATCACACTTTTTCCTACAGAATATATTAGCGGTTGATTATTTGCGTATTTTTTTACGAAAAACCACTAAATCATGAGTTTGAAATGAAAATAATTCCGAACTTTCGAGCAAAATGTACCAAATTCAAATGAGAAAACGAAATAGTCCAAAAACACAGCGAATAGACGTCAGCCTTATTACCTCATAATCATATGAACACATACATAAAACTTTTTACATAATATGTATGCGTAACGTATATCGCATGACCGACAAGGTCTCGCTAACAATATTCGATACGGCCACTGACAACCGAGCACAATGTATTAGAACAATTTTATCGAACTAACGTTAACAGCCTGTGCCCACCTTGAGATGTGCATTATTTCAGCTGGTACAGTTAAAAGACATGTATTGTAAAATTCATTGAACAAAGCAAACTATTAACAATAGTATAATTCTGTGTAACATGCAAATTCTTTATTGTGAGTCATGGATTTATTTACAAATGAATATTTCGTCCTCTGTCAGTGCATTTGTTTTAAATTTGAACCGCCATTTATTTTTTTTAATTTTAAATTAAGAATCACAGACAGCGTGAGGCGTGTGAGCTGCCATTGACAGTCTTAGTATCGTAGCGTCATTATATTATTCAATTTGTATGCAGAACGATGTTCTTAATTGAAAATGTCATACTAAATGTTGTATTATGAATACTTTAACGTACTTAAATGAGTAGTTTTAGTCTTTAATTGCATTGTTCAGAGTTTCAGACAGGATTTCGCCTGATTTTTGATTAACATTAATTTATAAACAGTTACTTACTAGTCTAATAACCTCTTAAACTATTAAAAATTAGAATGTGCTTAATTAAATAGCAAGGAATTATAAAAAGAAACATTTCGTCCTCAATATTTGGTAATTTGGCCTTCAGGTTATTGACTCCTCTATTTACCAACATTTATGTATAAGAAATCAAATGAATTATTTATAGGTTGTAACACCCAAACATGTGTCTGTGTCAATAAAGCGGCCTAAGGACTGTTATTGCAATCTTGTCTAACCTGATAATCACCTCGTTTGTTTCAAACATTATGTATGGAGAAAAATACAAAGAAGTATGCGTCAACATTCTGCACGCGTAAATAACTAAAATGTACTGTTTTTTTTGCAAAGTTATTAAATGTGTGTCAATTGAATATTCTACTTTTATCCTGATTGTTGCATTTGAAATTATGAATTATCATGAACAGCACTAAATCTTCTGCTTGAAGCAAAAACACCAAATTATAATGATGTTTTACATTAATATTGTAGAGCCTCATTTCACATTACTCTAGAAACCAAACTAAAAACTTTCAGACGTTTTTAAAAGTTTAATCATCTTTCGATTTAACCCGTATAGCAAAACCTAAAGACTGGAAAACGGAAAATTTGAAAACGATTTTTCATCTTCATGAGATTATTTGAGTTCCAAAAAGGTTGTAATATATAGAATTTCTTTTTTTAAGTTAGTCAGTGGGACTTACTGTGAGATTTCTTGGGCCCGGGGTCAGTTTCTACCATCCTATGCGGGCGGGTTCCTGTGTATGGCGGCGGTCTCGCGGACTGACTCTACTCTCACTGGGCTGTGGGTCGCTTGCAACGCCGCACGGCTTGTCTGAAACAATACAATACAAGCTGTTAATATCAAATAGGGAGGTAATAAACAAGGATGAAGGATGTTAACTTGAAGTTCGTGTGTGAATGCGAGATGGATAATATTCTGCCTCTTGTTACGTCTCGCTTTCACAACGTCTCAAGTTCACCTTTTTTAATACTAGAATTATTGGGAATAGCTTATTTTTTCTTAATTAAAGTTGAGTTGATTTCTATGTTTCACGGGAATGAGGATTGTGCATTGTTTGAGTATTAAGTAAAGTATCAAAGTATGTCAGTTTTAAGTGTGTATTTAATTATAAATCTGTTCCTGTTTATGGTTCGCTATTGTAGATTTATCTTTTTTAAATTATCTAATAACTACTTATGATGACGAGTTAACTCAAAGTTACTTATGTTTGATGTTATGAAATGTTTTATACTTTGAGCTTCGAAATTAATATCACTGAATCGTTTAAGCTATAAACGATTTGAATAAACACAAAATTTTGATGCAGGGTCAGGCTACGTGCGCAGCAAATCATGTAAATTATCGATGTGACGATATTAGTCTAATAAAACATGGAAATCTCAAATCTCAAGGCAAATCATGAAGGCTGGCTCTGACGGAAGCTTATTTAAAATACTCATATCGTTATCATAAAAATCCGGTTTATATTTCCTTCCTCGAATACTTTTCACTCAATATTTAGATGTAACGGCCGGACAGGTATTAGGACTCTTTGTATAGTTTAATGGTGACTCTCCCTGCTCTACTTTGCTTTGAATTACAAATGCGTGTACAATTCTATTTCATATAACTGAGGTTACAGTTCTTGCTGCTAGAGTATGAAGTACCAGTTATAATGGAAATTACATGAAAAACTGCGAGTCGAACTCGCTACACGGTTCTGTAAAAATAGGTCAAAAAGTCACGCTCAAATTTATGACCGTAAAAGCCATTGCTCTGCCGCGATGTGCATTTTTAGTAACTAATACAGAGTTGTTACAACTACGATTGAACCTAATACCTAAAACTGATGTTTAAAAATGCTCCTAGTCTTTTTTTTCGAAATATATTGCTTTGAGAGATTTATTCAGCTTCGTCTGCTTCAGCGGGCTATGTATCAAAGAAATAAACTAAGCATAAGTGAACTTGGAAATACAAAAATCTGTTTTACATTGCAACTACTCTAGTAATCAACAACCGATTGGAATTAATATCTGTGCATCTCACAGTCTAGTCTTAATAACAATGAACGGAACAATAATTTTCCTAATGACGTGATTTAAATAAGTTTCGTTTGACCGGACCGCGTCAATGAGAATTTACAAATTTATTACAAACTATTAATTGTTGTCTTTCCACATTTTACGATATTCTTTTGTTAAGCTTACTATTCATATACTAAACCATTGTGATGAGAATGACGCTTTTTAAGTAAGTGGAATTTAAAAATCATAACTTAATCAGGACTCTGTGTGTCAAATGTATCCATATAGTAAAACTATGTTTGATTTTGACCAGTTGATGTTGTCAGTTGTTTTTACCAACCACTTGTTGCGCGCGACTCCATGAGGTTCTATCTTCTAGGTAGGAAGATATAAGTTTGGATCTTTTTGAATTTTAATAGTCTAGGAGTAGGTACTCGCAACTTCTCCCCATCTTGCGAACATATGCATTGCATCTAACACTGAAAGATTTTTTGAAATCGGACCAGTAATTCCTATTACAGCGCGGTCAATTCTTCAGCTTGATAATAGATTCGGGGTGAGAAAATGTGGAAGACCTACGTATTGCATAATAGCGATCGATACAGCCGCGTGTGGTTCTAAGTAGCATATTAATTTATTGTAAGTAAACCTTTTTCTTTTTAACCATAAAAACATTCGCTCATGTTAATTAGTTCAGTAAGTCAATACCCTTGTTCCACAGTTTACAACAACTGTAACGAGTCGAGCACGTAATCTTTCAGATTGTCGTTCTATTGATTATAATTTTCCGTAACACAATTGTCGGTTACACGTTGTGTGCAAAAAAACTTCGCAAACACTGTGTGTAGCAAAAAATCGTCCGTTTCCCCCGCCATGTGAAATTGTTCTAAATTCGGAACATCAATCGGGTTTTATAGCTTAACATTGAAATTATGACGTGAGCTTGGATCATAAAAATAATGGAGTTTTCTGTACAGAGATGTATCTTGAAGTAATAGCAGATATCTTATGCAAAAATATCTTAAGGAGAGTCTTGTTTGTTTTATTAAAACTATCTGAAGTATTGAAGCTTTATTCAAATGCCTTTGATCGACCGCTTTCAAGAATAGTTTATTGATGTGTGAAATCACGATCGCGTAATAAATTTAAAATTTCTTCTGAAAGGAGGTGAGATTGCATGACTGTAGTGCCTTTACTTTAATGTAGTCTTCCGCTTAAGAACGTTGAAAACGCGTTAAGACGAAGCGCATTCCCCTTAAGAAACATTGCATACAAAAATTCGCCTTTATTTTTATATTTGCCGAATTGATGTCGGTTTTAGCGAAATACGAATTGATATTTATTTTTATAAGTTTATTGGATGTTTTATAGATTGTAATAATTTTGTTTTATTTCGGACAACTGACGCATTTGCTGTCCAACATTTCAGTATCCGATTGAGTATACTACAAACAAAATATTATTTCCGCGGACAAAAACAAAATATATTTTTGTCATGCAAGCTAGTTACCTATAACACCTTGTTTTGTCTCATTGCTGCATTGTGATTTTGAAATTCATAAATGTAAGAAAGAACGAAGAAAAACAAACCTTTTGCTAAAAATATTCAGTTCCAATAAAATTAATAAATAACAAAGCACTGAATAAATAAAAAGGTCACAACGCTACCATCTGTTACAACTTTTAACAACCAATGACTAGAGGTGCATCGACAGAAATATTTAAATACAAGGAAAATTAATTATAAAATAATTAAATTATAATATAAAATGTATCTTGTTATTTTACTATATTTAAAAAGTAAACATCTTATGATCTGCAGATCATTATTTGATAAAAGCGAGAGTCACGCGCTCTGTGACAAATTAAATTAATTCTTATTTATACACAAATATTGTCCGTCTGAGTTTAAACATCATTGTTCAATGTTAATTATATGAACTTCGTTTTAATTTATAATTAATTATTATTTTATTTTACTACTCACGAGAAGTACTACGGACATATGATGGAAGTTCATTGCCTTATTCAAACAAGAATAGTGATTTTTTACAGATAAAACTTGTATTATTTGGTATATGAATAATGTAATAGACGCCAGGAAACTATGACGAGGAAACGATTGAACTGATTTAATAAATAAATATTCATAACGTTAATAAAATATTATTATATTTAAATCAATAACTAAAAAATAACAAGAGAAAATTTCAACATACCAAGATTCTTTCAGTTTGAAATAACGACAACTTAGTTCGAAATACCGGGGCAAGCTATTAGAGTCGTCTGCGGGCAAGATCAATGTACAGCGCAATTTATCCGATAGCAAAGCAGTTCCAAACTGTATAAATACCTCTTTTTACGTTTCATTCTTAATGCTAATTAATTCAAGACGAATCGAGATGAAATTAAGCATCTGAACTAACTATTAAGAATGCAGTCAATATTAGTTCAACCGTTTCACATGTTTCGTCATCGCCGTGAAAATTTTATATTGACACTTGCATTTTAAATGGAAAACATTATTATAGATGGTAACAATTTTTCCCGCCAAACAAAAGATCATCAGATGCATCGAATAACACGACGACACGTGACTCGTGAGTCGTGAGCCAATTTTTCGTAGCTGAAGGATAAAAACAAAAGATGACAGATACAAAAGTAGATGTATTTGATACACAAGTAATTATGGAGTCTTTTACTCGACAGCATATTAAAGGAGATCTAAGTAAATACGTAAAGGCTATTTAAATGGTGCATGAGTTATTTTTTGTCATAAATTAATTAAAAGGTAGGTACTAATTAAATAATTGTTCACAAATTATACCAAATCCTACTTTTAATTAATACTTTGCGTACACTGCGTGTTGTAAAATTCTACGTTCAACTAAGATGATAGTTTTGACATGTGCGCCATGTTGTGCGACAACAAAAGGCGGGAAACAGGCGTCACCGCGCGTCGAGTTGCCCTCAGACTTGGCTCGGCCGTATTATTAACTAACACCAGTACTAGCAACCACAGGTCAGCTGTGGAAAAGAGATAAAGATATTTATTTTTATATCTCTATCATTATCGTATCACTTAAAAATGTGTTTACTTAACACTGTCAGTTTTTAGATCAAAATTATGTTCATTTTTTAATTGCTAGACCTGCCGTTTTTTATTATACAACAATACAATGTCTACACTTTTGGTGTTTGTGTACGCGATTGAAACCTAAGTTTTCCGTCATAAGAAGATCTTTAATCGATTAAGTTTCTCAAAAAGAAGGAATCCAAAAGAAAACCAGTAATTATAAGGTAAAGGTACTTAATGTTTGTAAGCTAAAATGGTAGAAACAGATAATATTGCACATAACTTGTAAGTATCAAAGATTTCCGTCAACCAATATAGGCGCGTAAGAAATAAATATGAAACCGCATTTGAAGTGGACGTAATTAATTGTTTAATTTGCATATTGCAGTGTACTTGTTGATTGTCTGGTAATATGTTACAGTGAGACGTACTCAGATATAATCCTTGGCATTGCATGTAACATGCTATGTTAGCAATTGTATCTTAGTTTTTAATTCAGAGCGTAAGGTGATACAGTATCTATCTGGTTTTTAGGGTTGCATATGGATCACTATAACTACCGATCTGCAATCTGTCCGTCTGGCCGTTTGTCTCTTTGTTACCAAGCTGTAGCTCATGAGCGCTTAGCCCTTATGGCTAAACATTTGTTGCCGCCTCTACAAATTCGAGGATTATCATCATAATCATCGTCAGCCCATATTCGTCCACTGTTGGACATAGGCCTCCCCAATTACACGAGAACTAGATCTATCTTCGTCTGCTCACGTACAGCTCCTGCTATTCCAGGATAGCAGGGATAAATTAGATGATTATTGGAAAGAATTTTATTCTGAAAAAATGATTTTATTTGGTCTATTTGTAAGGAACTCTAGGTGTCTCAAGTCCGACTCGCACCTGACCGGTTTCTTAATTGCGACTTGATTGATATTTGATAATATGCATTTATGTTAACATATTTAAATTGAGACGCCTTGAAACAAATTAACTTTAGTACCATCTGTAATTTACCAGTTTATTACATCAAAAAAAAACGTATTTCTAAAATAATTGTAATCATAAGAGTTCTTAACAATTCTGAGAAAATGACCATTATGATTATAAACGACTATAAAACAGTACAGGAAAACATGGTTAATGCGCTTAAAACGTATTATTGTAGGTATCGAGAGGGCACTCAATCAATCCCTCTCACAACACGCCGTCATCAAGTAGATTACATGAATAACATGCAAACGATTTAAATCTATTTCCTTTTGGTAATACCTGTGACCAGAGACGAGAGGAAAAACTACAAAAAAATAAACATTACTTAAATACTTTTTGGAATACGCTTCAGTATTAACGAGTAAAACGCTGTGAAGGTTATAAGGTTACGATGCAGTTCGGCCGCCATTCATCGAGAATTTGAAAAGTTTATTCTATTCAATAGTTGCATTGAACCGAACGTTTATTGTAGCCGTTCTAGTTTCGTACGTGCGTACTTGTGTGTGAGTACTGTTCGGACGACTGACAGCACATAGGACCATGTCACATAACATCACACGTTCATCATACAGAAAAATATAGAGCGTTAAATATGAGCTCAGGTTTAGCTGTACGTTGTGGAATACCTATCAGTATCTACTTTGATTTGATTGCATACAAATTGTTTCAAAAACTGTTGAAGACTGGCTCCTGTAACACAGGACTCGCCCAGCTCAAGAGCCAAGGTTTCCAATATAATTGTACCTCATTTTAAGCCTATTCATTATTATAATTATCAAAAGACCAAAACTGGGTCCTGTGATACGATATATAAAGTAAGATATAAAGTATTATGATCGTTATGATGAAATAAATAATAAAGCTCAAGTGAAATAACACGTGAGCCGAGGCTGAGTTTCTCAAGGATTGACATAAGTGTGATTTATTAGAGCAGTGAGTCGTGGAAATGTAGAGTCGTATGAGACCTTTGTGGCGGGCAGTCCTGTCTCCTTAATGGTCCACTATTATAACTATTGTAGTTAAATATGAAACATATTCCACTTGTCAAAGATACGAATAATATAGTTATAGCGTCGATATTGTAACCTTATTACTTTGTTTTTTATTTATCATTTCTAGGTTACAGTAAGCAACCTATTTGTTTAATCAAATAATAGAGATATGGTATTACAACTGTGACATTCGTTTAGAAATGTGTCTGGTTGTGAATTAAATAGGTGTGGTGACAGTGCCGGATTTGGACAAGTGTCTTTTGTCACGCATTTAACAAGGTTGCAGAGTAAATCTGGCGTAGGTTTCGGACATATCACGGTCCTTTGATTCATTCTTCCTAGTCCGTATTATGTTGTACTATGCGTATTTTAGGTAGGCTATAATATAAAAGTAAAGACGTATTTGAGTTGTGTCAGATTTCATCCTATTTTCTATAAAACCTAGTCTTTAAACAACATAAGTTAAATATACAGGTCAATATCCAACAAATCGATCGATTAACTTCAAAAAAGGAAAAAACAACAAAGTAAGTATTAAATACGATCGTTGTTTTCATTGTTTCGTTTTGTTCAAAAAGAGGTTTAATGACCTGATTTAAAATGAATATTTTTGTTTTGTTTATTGGAAACAATCTTTTACTCTATTTTCAAAAAATGCGATGTTTAATTGATAGTGATGTGCAGGTATCTGTTATTGTGAATCCAGTAACAGGTTATTGATATTAAACGTGATATTTCGTAACTGAATCACGTGTATCGAACGGAGTTATGGGCAGACATCGTTATGCCGAGTAAGGACGGTCAGTGATATTAGGTATCGTTCTCAGGGTTAACTGTCAAACACGCGACGCTGCGCCCAGATTTAAGGATCGGCGCTATTAAATATTTATATTATTTTTACTAATTACTTTATTATACTATTAGTGATGTTTTTTTCTTTGTATATACTTTGCTTTTGAAATTTATGAATTTTATTGATTTTTAGATCAGGTCAATGCTTTTTGGGTTAAGTAAAACTTCATTCTGTTTTTCTGGATTTATCAACGTATTCAAAAATATTTTAAGAAAAATATTATTTTTTAATAAAGACTCAACTTCTTCAAATAAAATCTTAAATCATAAACTAATTGTGTGTGCGTGATTGCATGACTGCAGTGCAAAAAATAGTTTCAGCTATAATTTCAGCAAGTTGCAGCCAACTTATTAGCAATACTAGTTACTAACTAAGCTAAATATCCTTACCCTTTTATTTTAATTGCATTTATTCATAATAAGGCTTATTAAGATCCTTGCTTCTCAGCAAAAGAAGAGTATTTTTTTATAGAGATGAGAACATTGCCTGTTCATGTTTTAACAGCTTTTTATATACAACTAGCAGCACTTTTTATATGCAACTTGTAAAAATGTGTCAAAAATTTGTACACTTGAAATAAATTGATTTGAAACCGTCTGTTCAGAAAGTAGAAGTTCAATAAACATTTAACTGATAAATGGAAGGTTTACCACTGTTATTAAAACCACGTCCTTATAACACGTGTTTTCTTGTATGTTTTATAATAATTACACCGCAATAATATTGCAGCAGATTGATATACCACCAGGTAATAAATTATTGAATTTAAATAAATGGGAAAACCTGATTATTGTACATTGAACCATTAGTATAATAATAGGTAAAATACATGAGTATTTTATTAAATGTTGACTTTATAAGGCAATACTGTAGATCGTGTTTGTTTTTTTTTTTTATTAAAATTCAAACCTGGCAAAGGAATAAATGTTGACTATGAAGGAATTTGTAGGTATTCGATTTAGCATATACTTCAAACGAAATTCATCATTTTCAGGTCATTAATAACATTTAATACAAAAACGCAGTTGAAACAGTCTAGACATAATTAAGGCATAGTATGTAGTATCTACAATATCTAAGAGCTAACATGTGCATTGTGCAACGCACACAATGGCAGACATTTTTATATAATCTGTGGCTTGTACTGAGATAATAACCTCGGAAACTGCTCGACTGATCTAGATAACTTTCCGCATAATAGTAGAGCTGTTTATGAATCTATTATAAAGACATACTAGATTAAATATAGGTGAATCAAACGTAGAAATTTTGAAGGTGCTGTTTGTTGCAAACATTAAGAAAATTGACGGATTTTTATACTTTCAGTAACATAACAATAGGCACAAGCTTTACTTTAGTTTGAAAAAAAACTGTACGAAGAAGAAGAGTCGACGTGTGAACATAAAATTTTTATTTTTTTATTTTACATGCTAAATATTATGCACATATTAGCTGATATTGCATTACCGATACATAAAAAGGTAAGGACGTTCTTCAAAGAACTGCCCTGGTCTAAGCATTTTTGTGTTCATTACTTCGTCCGAATTTTCACATTTGTCATTAAGTGAACAAGCTCATGAACCAGCTGTACTGCTAAAGATTTCATTATGTAGTTGTGTACGTTGGTGCGGTGCAGTTAGCAAAGCAAGTACATATTATATAAATATACGAAGGTAGTAACTATCAACATGCCGATTGATTCTCCACCTGACTTGATCAATGATCATGGCAGAATACTGATAATACTTATACTTTAGGAGTTAAAAGAAAAAAAAGTTTATGGACAATTGAATATGGAACTTTATTATGTGGTTCGAACTTTAAAATGTAAAAGGCGAAACTGAAAACAAAATTCTAATATATTAAATTAAATAAAAAAAAAACCAAGAGAACCAACGTAAAATGAGATTTAATAAAAAAACCTATCTCCGTTTTCTAACCTTGAAAGATTAGATAAAATCTTTATTTTAGACTACTGACGTAACTTAATTCTTAATTATATTTTGTTACAAAAATCTAATTAATCAATTGTCACAACATATCGCACCGTATAGGAAGTTTATTATGAACTGCGAACAAAGTAAGTAAAAAACATAATGTGTAATTAAATGTAGAGATAAGAAAAAAATCGGGAAAGGGATTTTGGAACTTTGAAATTCTTTATTTCTGGATAGTTTGTATCTGAACTATGTATCTGAGTGGCTTTAATTATTACTCATATGTGATTATAATGGATTGGACAACATTTGTCTGTGAATCACCAAAAAAAAACATTTAGAAGGGGTTGCTTGAGCCCCTCACCGATTTATCGTCTTGGATATTCATACTTCTAATCGAGAAGTGTTAGTTATATTTTCATACTTTTCAGCATCCCTATATCATCTCTTATTTAAAGTAAACCTCACTGTGATTTATTTAAAAAAAAAACAATGTTTTTGAAACTAAACCACAAAGTGGTTTCAAACACTGAACATTTTTGAAACTTAATTTTAGAAAGTTGGCTCGTGGGCTTATAAGCACTAGTATGTAAGTGGCCTTTGAAGTATATGCCTTTATGTCTGTATGTGCAATGTATGAGATATATTGATATAGTGCTGTTATTATTGCATGTGACTTCCGCGTCAGTGGGTAGGTCACTTGTCGACCTACGGGCCCTAAAGTAAGGCCGTAGCCTGTAGACACCAAAACATTTCCGAAACTTAATCATGGTAGAGTTTTTTAACCGCCTTTAAACAGAAGGAGGTTTTCAATTCGTCTGGCTTTTTATGTTTTTTACCTCAGAACTTTAGGCTAGAATTTTTATTAAGTATGGTTCAATGTATTTTTTTAATTTGAATTCGGTTTTTTTTGTTGGAACAATATGAAGTAGCTATGCTATGTTTGATTGACCGATTTTAATGAGATTCATCAATATTTAAATTAAAACGCATGCTAAGTTTATTGCTAAAGTTGTTATCAAAGTTTTTTGTTTGTTAATTTGATAGTGTTTAAATTATTAATTTTCTGATTAAATAAATATTACTTTGGTTATGTTCGTGCTCTACTTAAGCTATTTAAAGTGAATCAATTAGGTTTTCATGACGGAGGCTTTTTCTTTAGTTGCCGTGAACAAAATAGAGCAACACAATTAAAGTTGACTTGATTATCGACTGACAATGACGTCCATATCAAGAACATTTTTTTTGTTTTAATAAATAAATATTAAACGTGAATACAGATTTCTTTTTGCCGAACGAGTTTTCTAAGGACTTCAGAACTTAGAACTTTGCTTCCCATTAATATTTAAAAAAAGTCGTAAGTAGTAGAGAATTGTATGGAAGGTATGTTATTTTGGCAGAGTTCCCGCTCAACTGTTGGTCGAAGTATTCCAATTAAATTGGATGAATAACTAAACATTTAAAAAATTGTTAAGAACACACAGAAATTGGGCATGAAGGAAAATCGTGAGTAAATCGTAAATAATAAATTTCAATAATCATTCTGATCTCATCACGAAAACTACAATGCGTTAAATTGTGCACCAATGCAAACTTTGATACAAAAAAAAAGTTCCTCTAAAAACATTAACCTTTTTGCATGTAAACGAGCAGATATAATTGCTATAAACAAACGACTGTGGCACGTCCGAAAATAATTTTTAATTTAAACTTGTAACTTCACTTAAATGTCAAGTTCATTTATGATCGGGTGTACAAACAGTACGCACACATGCGCGTTGCATGTGTGAACGTATGTAGTAGCGTCTATTGTGAGTAATATCAATATTTTGTCTAACATGGGAGTCACCAGTCATCCCTCGTATGGAGTATTTAGCCTATAGCACTCATAATTGGTATGGTGAGGGCTGTCAGCGGCCAGTAGCACAAACACCGCAACGTGCGCGTGTTACGTGATACAGCTGTTATTACGTATTATGTAGTGAATGAAAAATTACAAATTGAGTAAAAAGTTTGTATATAATGTTGCATATTAGAGGGATATACATGAAGTTCAATATTAGGTATACCAGAAATAGTAGGATACAAGAACGTCTCTTGAATTTGATTGAATTCTCGTCTTGGTTTTTGACTATTTCTATAATGAGTTAGGAGGAAAATGTATCAATTGATTTTGGAAGTTTGTCATAAGCATGATATCAAACAAATATATGAAGGTTGTTACTCTGTACCCAACCTCAGCACCGGCAGCACAATAAAAAATCACAATGAATGCCTTAATTTGCAACACAACACCACAAGTTGACATTGCAATTATTTGGACACTGACACATTCTTTTTGGACGATATTTTAGGATGATGTATGGGATTGAGTAATGTTGTAGAGTTTTTGATTTTGATGTGTACGTAATTGAGAATTTGTTTTTTTTAAAGTGGATATTTTCAGTTTGTTGTTAATCGCCATGAATACAATGAGTAATTGATGTGGTTATATTAATTATAATGCGAGCACTATTCAAATCCATTTCAATGCACCGATAACGTACTTAATACTAATTTCGTTCGTTTCCAACTGAATTTTAGACGTCTGACCACTCGACCAGAACACATTTTTTACACACACCGATGTTGTTAAAATAATAAAGTAACAAAAAGATTTGCTTACCAAAATAATACTGCACGTGCGTTAAAACAAAAAACTAACTTTAAAAGTTCCAAATACGAGCATGTTTTCGTGAAACTGTTGAAGAAATATAGAACGTCACGAAAAACACGAAAAATGTTTAAAACTCGCGTCAAATAACACTTTTGGGGAACATTTCACGTCACTTGGGGGTTTTGTCCGCATAGGGGGATGGTGTGGGCAGCTGAGGATTCCTAGGACTCTGGTGAGCGTGTCTTACAGATTGTGCACTGTTTGTTGTGGTGGCGAGTGCGTGTGGTGAGCGGCGCGGCGGCGTGAGACGTGTGCTCGATCAGACGCAGCGCGGTATTCTGACGCCCGAAGCCTTGCGCCTACAGTTTTGCACCTCCCGACGAACTCCGCCCCACTCTCATATAGTTTCTGATAATTAACTTATTTTAAGGTTGCAATGTTCTAGTTCCGCGAGCTATTAATCGATTGGTGTCTTGCAAATAGGAAAAACGTTTAGCTTCAAGGTGTCATCTTTTCATTATTGCTTACTAGGAAATATCTTCCTGTATCATTCCTGAATATACAACGATCTATTAATTATAAAGAACGGGTTATTCATCTTATAGACGGAACTACGACTTATCAATAAATAATCAAAAACAAAACTAATATCGTTTTTTAACATAAAATTGCCATCGTAATAGATTACATTTTATTTACTTGTTTTTGTCAATAATTCTAATGTGTTTTGTTAATTTCGTAATTTATTACCAAAATAATTAATTAATGGGGTTTGTTACCATCACTTAGGTAGTAATACTATTTATCTATGTAAAGTTCTCACGCTACGCGACTTGGTCGTAGTGACTTAATGGTTATCTTACCGAATTTGTGTTACCTAGAGTGTGGATTCAAATCAAGGTAAGATAATGTCAGTAAATCTAAGAATCCTGCTTTATTTGAATCATTGTAGGTACTATACTGTTTTAATGTTGTTAACATATGTAATATTGTGTGTACATAAATTGTAAATAAATAAATTATCAACCGGTAAAACATTGAAATATAATAACATTTTCAATTTTTTCGCATATTCAATGGGAACGCAATTTATTTCAATTTCTGCCCACCCCTTTATAAGTCGTAATCATAAATTACATCAAATACTTACGTTTAACTTACGCTACCGTTACGTTTTACGCGTGTGAGAAAATTTACACTTGAACAATAGTGGATCATTGTCTTTTAATTAATAAGTAAGTTTTTATAAACCACAATGGTTTAGTCACCACATGTATAGAGTACGACTCTTGACGTTCTGAGTTCGACACTCGGAGGACAAACTTTTTTTATTGACATTGGAGCCTCCTTGTACCCCGTTTTATATACGTAATCGATAGTGTTTATTGTAAATATAACACCAGAATGAAACAACCATGAAAATTCTCAGTAAACAACTTATATAAAAATATTGGAATCAAGGTATTTAACATCATACTGTTTTTACAACTGAAACTAAATAAATCAAATCTATTTAAATGCATGTAGTAAAATCATATTTCGTATTGAAATCAACAAAACATTTTTTTTTACTGTTTTTTGTTTAAACAAAAATATTTATTTGCATATAACTCGGTTAAAAGATTTTATTTTAGTAATTCTACATGTTTTTCTCTTTTTACGATGTTGAGAGCCGAAAATACGATTCGGTACGAAATATCCCAAAAATATATCGCGATCCATCTGTCTAGTTTCTCAGAAATCTCATTTGGTTGTCCAGTTTTAAAAAGATAAATAAACATTATTTTTTGCTGACCACTTATAGTTCAAAATATACACAAAAAATGATCTACATAAATTGGCGCCAGGCAATCAAGATTAATTGTCTAGGTCGACTTTCTTGTCACATCTTAAAAGACATGTATAATATTTACAGGCGACTTATGTGCACAGTTCTAATAGTTACGTTCTACTCCTCTTGATAAGTGTTATTTCTAATTGTTGACGTCAATCAAAATCGCTCAAAAGTAGGTTTTTCTTTCGCATGGGAAATCATGAAATTACTCCCGCTTTGGATGGAGCGGTAGAGGTACCTATGTCAATTTTTACTGACTAAATCTCTGATCCCTCTAAGTACCAGGCCGTAATCCTTTCGGATAAACCCGCTGAAATGTAGGGAAATGGCAATTTTCCCTAAGTCACAGCCTTTTTTTAAACGCTATCTATATTGCCAAAATATCACTTGGGTGTAGAGGCTTGTATTAGGATGTATGCACACCAATGCTAAAGGCGCAGGTGCGTTGATGCCTAAGGCTGCGTTTCCACTATGCTTGTTTAGAATCGAGATATCGGTAGTTACAGTTTGCCCAGGTTTAAGTCCTATCTGAGAATTTACATATCATGTCTGGAAAATCACTATTTTATTTATTGGTTTTTTTTTAACATCCTTAACCCAGGCTAGTAATCGTGGTCTAAAGTGAGAAAGCTATCAAACATAAATGTTTTTGAATACTGGCCATACATTGTTGCTAATATGTAAGTCACGAAAAGAAAAAAAGATCAATATTCAAATATTTATACTTGTCAAATTTGATGTTACTGACATGATAAGTGGGGAAGGAAGCCGTCTTTAACAAAGGTGTTCGTATTTTGTTTGAATAGTATCGGGTAAAGGTAGAGTCCCCAGGATATATTGAAAACTGTTCTAATTATATTAAGATCGTAAGGATTTTAATTATCAAGATTAAGTTTTTATTTTATGAATTTATTCTGGCGTAAGAGCTATCTAACGGCTGAGTAAGATTTTATTTGGTGACAGCCTAAAACGTGTTTTTGCGAAAGACTGTATGATACTTAGGGACAATGTTCAACACGGTTCTTCAGAAGGTGAAAAAGGAATCTCATTATTAAGGCTCCACTGTCTGTCCGTTCGTCTGTCACCATGCGGGACCATCCGTGTCGCGAGTCAGACACGCACTTGTCCGGTTTTTGAGCTGACACTGATGTAATTTCCATAGCAATGAACGAATGCAAAAGGAGACAAAACAAGGTAAGTAAAAGCAAAAAGCCGAATAAATATAATTAAGTTAAAAAAAAAACTTAATTGATAAATTAAAAGAAAATAAAACAACCAAAAAGGTTAAACTCATAATTGTATAATTAGGTTATAAACGTTATTATTTGACATCGTAATTAGCGTCATATTTCACACTTAGCCTTGCAAATCTTAGAAGGTGATAAAGAGGTAATAATAAAAAGGAAATGTAATTAAAATCGGTACAATTAAAAGTTCGTTAATTATTTGTCGCCTGTTACACTGTATCAATAGGGTAAATAATTGTTTATGTTGCAATCCTTTTAAAGTGCGTTATTGAGTTTTAATGGTGGCTAAGTGCCTGCCTTCAGCTGCGTTACAGGTCACGCTATCGCTTGAAATTCCTAGATCTAGATTTCTACTAAACTTTAATCTGACCTTTTGATTTATGTATTAGACATTAACCCGATTGTCATTAAGGTAAACAGATTTATCTTCTCTCATTTGAATACGTAATGCTGTTAATGTCCTAATTTGCAAATATTAATAATTATAAGTTCTAACTCGCAAGGTTACGTTTGTACTTTTTTCAGATGATAATGGATCTAGGGTCTTCGTTTTCCAATCCTATGATTAAACCTATTATGGCGAGACAACAATTTTTTGGATACGTATAAAGCACATTATGTCCAAAATGGTTCTACTTTATTGTTTGTTATGTTACACAAAATCAAATAGCCACTTACGAACTGATATTTAGATGAAATTAAAAATGTAAATCGTTATGAGTTGCAATTTTATTTGTTTTTTTTTTAAAGGTGATCTCTTTTAACTAGTATTTTGTTTTTAATACACTACTAAAAGCTAGGAGAGTACGCGCAAAAATTAATTAAGAACTTTTGAAGTGCCCATGGTAGCAATTAACTCTGACATCTGTTTTTAACAATGAA
The DNA here is from genome assembly GCF_003590095.1 of Trichoplusia ni. Classification (NCBI taxonomy): domain Eukaryota; kingdom Metazoa; phylum Arthropoda; class Insecta; order Lepidoptera; family Noctuidae; genus Trichoplusia; species Trichoplusia ni. The sequence goes on from NC_039496.1 coordinate 5,258,152, forward strand.
TGGGTGTATTTTACTATGTAGGCGTAAAAAAACTTAAAGGTAAATTATTGCAATAAATAGCTCTTAGTAGCAATTTGATCTATCCATGTTTGATGCTTACGGGAAAAAGAATATATGAAATAATAACCACAAAACTGTTAGCACACCTCTGTGTACAAGCAAACACAAAAGTGAATTCTCCTTTTGTAATAGTCTTCACAAAGTGTTAAATAATCGATGTCAACAATTTTCCATTTCAAGTAATTCACATTGATTTTATGACGTCCATCACTTTGTCAATATGTTCATATATGTACTACTGTATTGCTTTTTTCCTTTGGAAATCACTATGCCCTCTAGACTAGGGTTTTTCCTCCACATATAAATAGCGCACCAAGAGAGTCAATGAGATCCTTTGATATTTTTTGGCGATGGTGGTATTAAAATCTAATTTGAAAAGGGAACATAATTGTTTTTTTTTTAATATTATTAAATGTCAACGCCAGAAAGAGTACCTACGCGTGTCTCTATTTAAGAAAAAATAGAATAGTTATACCAAAACCTTTTTTAAGCTTCCGAAGCTCCTCAGTTTTTTACAACCATTGTCTAGGTCTGTGGTCTAGACTTAAGCATCAATTATTATTAATTGACTTTATTAAATATCCCTGCTCACGTCATAATTCCCGTGGTACTTGTACTCACAATATGTTAATGTTAGTGTTGTAATCATTACTGATTACATTAAAAAAAAACATCAACTTATCCAATCATACGATCACATCAGGAATTAAACAAATATATTTCTGAATTGATAAATTAACCAAATATTAGTCAACAGTAAACGATTCGCTTGACAAGTGTACTTGGTACTTCCCCTTAAGCGTTTACTTAGAATGAAGTCATTAATAAGTAAGTTGACAAATATTATATTTGATACTTAGAACCTACTTTGATTCAAAGTACCCATATTTTTGTCATAGAATTTCGTCGGTGTTGATGTTCAAAAAAACAGTCTACCACCACGTCCTCAAAAATTTTGAAAATGTTTTTAATGGTCTCTTAAGATCTAACCGGCCAGTGACAAATCGGACTTGCATGTGAAAGTATTCCGTACCATTACTACGATAATCTATAAAATGGCACAAAATATTGTGGAGTGAATTGTATCGGAGCTTTTATTAAGTAGCATTAATTGCAAACTTTTGTAGTTTTTTGAACGCTATGTATATCAATGTTTTTATTGTATATTTTAAATGGTAATAATAAAAAAAACTGTTGCATTTGCATGACGCCTACAGAAATACATTATCTACGAACACTTCAAGTATCTATCTCGGTCCATAAAATTCAACCTAGCGACAGACAGCGAAGCCTTAATAACACTCAGATTTACCCTTTACGTACGGAACCCAAAACCCTAGAGCAGAAAGGTCCCTCAAACAGTTATTACAGTAATTGGTGATTGCGAAAATATCAATCTTGTTTTTTAAACGGTATTGAGGCAACAGGACTGATTGATAGCAGGAAAACGTTTTGATTTTGTTATTTGTGTTCATTCCAAATGACAATAATTGATTTAATTTGCTTTTATCTATTGTTTCGAACAGAGATAATTCAAACTTTGAATTCGTTCCTTTTTTTGAATATTGAGCAGAGGATTTGCATTGCCATTCGACGTGGCAATGCTGCCAGCAGGCGGTGATCCAAAAGCCTGCAGCCGAATTGAAATTCGAAAACTTTATTAATTTAGTTTAACTTTTTTTTAATAAAAAAATTTTGGGTCAAAAATGTAGGGATCAGAAATCAATCAATCAATACATCTCACTTTTCATAAACGAAGTATTCTATTCCAGTTTTAAGTTTTTAAATTAAACTCCTTTCTTAGAAAACTATTTTCCAGTGCTATATACAATGTACAGTTTACTACTTGTATACGAACGGTTGGACAGACAGGGCGACCTCGTGCAACCCGTGCCCGGCTGTCTGACGACGCAAGGTGAAGGCTGATCAAATACTACTGCAATACGTATGAATGTACAAAACTTTATAATAAAGATTTATTAATAAAGTGAACTAAACATTTGTTACTTTTTATTTTTTTGAGAAAGGAGGTTTGCTACGGTATTCTGTTAAAAAGGTTTTACCTAATTCAGATTCCAGCCTCTTTGTGTAGAATTTTGAGCTTATTATTTGAATTTCGAACGATAAGTAAATAAAAGCTTGTTATTTATGTGTATGTGTCGGAATGGACAAGGCGTTTAGTTATTATGCCTTGTTCATATTATTTACGGACTTTTTCCCCTTTTCTTCCCCGTTGTCACGAAAATTGTAGACTAGATTTTCTACTTCAGTGTTTAGTTAATATTCAATTAAAATCATTAGATATTGAATAGTTTAACAATTAATTATTTTCCTTAACAGTAAATTAATTAATTTAATTTTTCCTTCACTATCGTAGTATTTAATTCACAAGTCGATTCATTATTTTCCGTTTTGTACAGTGCATCCTCGATGAACAGACGTTTCCGAATAGTAGATTATTTTGATCTTGACTTAGATTTAAAGTCGGAATTCCTAGAACCACATCTTCATGTAACATTATTGTGAGTGTGAAAGAGAGATGCCGCGCTACAGAGTGTACTGCGTTGTCCCGCTTAAACATTTTTTTTTTATTAGGGCTTAACGAAATATTAAATACCCAAGGGCCTACATCCACGTTTTAAAGTGAATCTTCGGTAATAGTGCAATCGGGACGGTGCTCTACACTATGTCGAGTTTCATTACGCTTCCACAAATGCACCAGACTTGCTCTTAGAGGTGTTAGGGTCCCAGATATTACAGACTAAAATACCCAACTAGTTAAACAATTGAATATTTTGTACCGACTTCAAAAAGGAGGTGATTCTCAATTCGTGGTTTTTTTTTTTATTTCCGTTACCTCAGAACATTGAGAGGAACTTTAAACCATGAGAGCTAGACTTGAAATTTTCACAGAATGGATTCCTAATGCGGCTATAATAACAAAAACTAAAAGTATTCCTTTATTCTATTCGTACGGAACCTTCAGTGTCGCGAGTCTGCCTTCTACTTGCCCATTTTTATCTTAAATTCAGAGCCAAAGAATTATTTGTTAGGATCATGTTTAAAATTGAAAAAAAAAAACAACACAACGATGACAGCTAATGGTAAAACAATGTGGTATCTCATATACCTACACCATTCTTGTCTCGAGGTATTTCTATAGAAAGCTGTCCCCAAACTAGACTTTCTCTTCTATAACTATTTGGGTCATATTATATTAAAATTAAAGTGGGTAATAAGGTGACAATTTAATAAATAATTATTCATTCAAAGAACTCGTTATTGCAATGTATGGATATTTGCATGTGATTTGTCTCGACTTGTGACGCTATCCAACACGTTTGCAGATTATTACGAGACAGTTTTATTGCAGACACGAGCCGATTATACATTAATTAAATTAATATGAAGGTGTTATTCAATTAATATGTTTAAATAAATAAATATTTTTTTTTAAATTGCCTTAGTAATGCTCGTTCCTTTGTTAATGGAAAGAAGCAATGCTAGCTTAGGCATAGATTTACAGGCTGATGTTGACGTTGAAATGTTTATGACTCCGGGATTCTATGTTTTAAGTGATTGATTTTAGAAATGTTAAAACAGGCCTAAGGGCGTATATAGGCTGATATTGTAAGTACCAAGAACGCCTACAAAATGCCTTTAAGGACACCATTAAACTAAGTAAATCGCAGTTAATTTACTTTAATTAAAAATTGAATAGTAAATCACAATAGAATGGTTACGCCTTAATCCTAGAAAACATTTAAACAATCTTAAGAAAACTGTAAGAGCCGGTCAAGTGCGAGTCGGACATAAACACGAAGGGCTCTTTACTGTTATCTATAAAAACGGCTATAATACCATGTTTGTTAAGATCTCTTCAGATTTTACTACTTAAATATTCAAATCCACAACATTAACACAACGCCATCTAGTGTCAAACCAAGCAAAGCTTGTGTTATGAGTAGATACTAAATACTTATAAACTTACTTAGACATTTCTAAATACATACATATTTTAGAGAAATTACAAGGCAAAGGACAAATGATCTTATTTGTCACGCTAACATTTGTCCTGGATGGGAATCGAACACGAAGTCCAGTATATCAGTAGGGGCCCACGAAATTTCAACATCGTAACTAATACATTTTATGAGAGACGGACGGTAAGACAGCAGTGTCTCAGTAATACCCTTTGAACAAGAAACCCTAAGCGCAAATCACAATAATTTATTACTATTTAATGAGCAAAATGCCTAGATTAAAAACCGTTATTGATAATTATAATAGGTCTGACAAGACAAGGAAAACGGACTGAGGATAATCTAACAGATATTTCATTCATCACACAATTTTAACCGATATTTCTCGCATTTGTCTTGCAACTGAGTTATTAGAGTCAGCCATTATTTATTGCACGGGTGTAATGGGTGTTTCCTATTGTTCTGAACGGTTTCCTATATTTATTGCGTTTTGATAACGTTTGTACAGCGTTTAGCGGTTCATGTGTTTGAGTAATGCTTAATTGCTACCCTATTGGGTCAATTTATTGCATTATAATCGGCCCTTATTACCAAATCTTAAAACAGATTTGTTTACAACGTAAGAATGAGACGGATATAAGAGTGTAGAGCGCCATCTCACTTCCACAGTCTTTTTAAAGTTATTACTGATTACGTGATTTAAAAAATAGATCAGTCAGCACGCTTCCAGTTGAGTGTTCCACGCCATGTTTCAAATCACGAAGGTCTAAGCACGAGCTGTTTCTTAGCGAAACAAATTAAATCATAATTTTAAATTCATCTGATTTTTTATGTACTTATTCATAATTATCGAATTATGTTCTGATTTAATTCTCGGCAATTGTAGTTCCAAGACTTAATTAAGAATAATGTTATGGAGTAATTTTGTGGAATATTGAGTAGAATGTAATTTTCCACTTATGTTTAACAAATCAATTTAATAAAAAATCCTTTGTCGACAGTACAACTTTATTCAGATACCACACTTTCTTAAATCTTTTACAATATTGTTTAAACCGTACATCAAGCGTAGGCGTATTTTGCGATGCTCCCGCCAGAATTGCCCGTCATGAATTTTCGCTTCCCGCCAATTTCTCTTATTTTATGTTCTTTTATTTTTATTTTTAATCAATAATTAATGAATCAATTTTTAATTAATCAATAAAATATATATCCAGACAGCCTCATTTGCTCACGCACCCGAGTTAGTCAAATGACCTTGTAAAATCATTACATTTTATTTTGCGCCTTACATATAAATTTGAATTTGAAGCCTTTTTACGCGATTAAATTATAATTTTTGATGACAGATAAAAGTGAGATCTATGAAGCTTAAATATTTGATAAGAAGTTCCTATTACTCCCTCCTATAGCATCAATATCAATATTATAACAACGGCAATGACAAAAATCTCCGTGATGCGTCACTTGCCCAATGTAGGTAAACATTTACCTCTAAAAAACCCACAATATTGTATGACTAACATTTACAAAGGAAGACCTCAATTATTTAATAGTTTTCTAGTACCCCTTTCTAGTATCACAGACCTAACCTTTAAAATTAACGAAAGTTTAAGTCTAGCTGTAATTTAAGCCCCAATTCTGCTATTTCGGTGGCCGATGAATGAATGGCAAATGGATTAAATTGACACTATTCATTTATTGTAATAATTTTTTTACACAATAATTGGAAATTGAGTACGGGACGGAATACTTATCGTCAATACAATGGATGTCCAATTTTTGTGTTGGCAAAATGCTTAAGAGAATTTCAATAGTTCCAAATTTAAACCAACTGCCATTTATGCATCGGCCGTTGTAAATAGCAGAACCGGGGCCCTGTATCAATGAGTATTGAAGTACATAATATATATCATAGCAACTTGTTAGCAATAGACCAATTAATATGATAAAAAATAATTTAAATATCCAACGATGAAGTTTGTGGCCTGTGATGGCTCTAAAGAAGACCGTTTGTCACATTTAAAAGTACAGCAGAGCGAAGTTGACTCGGTAATAAACAAGATGGTCAAGGAAACTTAAAATAAACCCAATTATTGACATACCTATGTATTTTTACACCTCACGGTATGCCAAATTTGACATATACAAGCCACAAATAGGCGTGTGGGTTTCGTCATGTTTTTTAAACTAAAGCAGTGATTGACGTCTATGTAGTTAGTGCAAATAAGGAGTCAAAATATTGAAAAATATACATATAACTAGAATAGACTAAGTATCTATAAAAGAGTTAATCCTGCATGTGATATAACGGAACTTTAGTACACGATTTAAATTAGGTATAATCTGTCAAGTGCGAGTCGGATTCGCGGCATCGCCCTACAAATAGGGTAAAAAAACAATGACATCTCAGGGTATCAATTTCAACTGTCCAACTATTATGGTTCAAGAGACACCCTGGTTACAAACAGGACAGACAGCGTTGCGTCAGTAATAGGGTTTGTTTTACACATTTTGAAACGTAGTTTCATATTGGAAGGACGAACAAAACTTTTTGTCGTCCGCTCGCACTAAATATTGACACGGCGATGTGTGCCGACGTGCTTTATCATTGTTTGCCACTAGACCTCTGTTTGTATCTCACTGTTCATCAGAGATAGCGTAGGATGCTGTCAACTACCGAACTGCGTCGATCAACAACATAGCTCGCGAAAATAGACAACTTCACAGACTAATGTGAATTATTATGACGTTACAAGAACATTTGTGTTTAAATAGTGTGATAATTATAAGAGTAGTTTGAATAATAACGTCCAATAATAAAAAGTATTGCAACCTTTTTAGTGGAAAAGGATTTTTCTAGAATGTAAAAAAAATATTTTCAGAATTTAAAAATGGACTTGTAAAAGGAAGTTCTTAATTCGAATGACGCATTGGATGAAGAACGCATAAATTACGTCATTTTGTAAGTAAAAATCTTTATGTAATTATTTTCTAGTTGCAATAATGGTAATAATTACGGGTGACTTGATGACTTCTTTTTTATAAAGGTAAGTAACTTGTATTATTTTGTATCTTAATAAATTACGAGACAAAAGTGGTTTTGCTGTCTGACTTTATTTATATCCTGACGCATTGGTAACAAGGTTATTGCTGTGTATTTTCGTTTTCGCTAATTTTTGACTCCATTTAAGGTGCAAGACGTTTATTTGTGTGTTATTGTCTTCCGATGTTACAAAAATGGAAACTCGAAAGTAAACGGAAGACGTCATAAAAATAAATAATAGAATCTAAATTATAATTCCGTTAAGCGTGATATGTATGTGCTCTTAACAAGCTTATACCTAAAGACTTTTGCGTCACGAGCGAGGATATCAATTGATAACAATTTTTAAGATGAAAATAAACAGTTGAATAGCGACGAAACAACAGTACCTAGTTATAAGTGATGTATTAAGCTTGTTAAAGGAAATATAAGGGGCTGTCCTACATTCATCCCACCGACCAAGTAATGACAGATAATACGATCATGCGTTAAAATAGGACGCACCGGCTGTTCCAACGAGTTGTTAAAGACGTAGGATTCTAACGAATGTAAACTACATTGTATCAATGAGGAACAATATCCAATAGATATTTAGGAACATTTCTACAGAATACGTGAAAATATCGTAGGTGAGGAGTAGATAGAGGCAGTAAAAAAAAAGAAAATCGACTAAACTGCATTGGAATAAGTTCACATTTAAAATTCGAGAATATTTCTATGGATGTATGATCGATTGTCTGTGCCTTGTTTGTGTAAAATTTGGCATGTGACTAAGTCGGTGCTAATGTTCAACCGGTGCGACGCAGAGGCCGTAACGGATCGTGAGCTGGCAATTATCGGGGTTCACTTACCGGTCGGTCTGATGTGCCTCTCCTGCTGCTTCGTGAAGGTTTGCTGTTCTGCCACTGAGGTGGCTATGAACAGATACTTGGATGAAAGATGAAGTGAACTTAATGCTAGTGTGGTCGTCTCAGGGAACACTCTCGGAAGAGTGTGAACACAGAGCTCCGTATCAGCTCTATATATCAGGCGTCAGGCCTCGCATCGAATCAACTGCGATCCTAAAGTAAATAAAACGCAAAGCACCTAAATACACAGTATTTGATCAAAGATTTGTTGCGTCGGCGCTCAGCAAAAACTAAGCCGTATTTTCCCGGAGGTCTTGGTAAAAAATATTATTAATAACATAACACCATCACGTGTGCTACTCTTTGTGAGTAAGCAGAGCTTCAAGTTGCGTTAGGTCAAGTCGATTTTATACTTGTAAATAAAACGACGAACAAAAAATAAAACAAGTTGAAGAGGATTAAAAACAAATTGAAAAAATCGTTTGGATTTAACTGTTTTTTATTTGCCTCTTGTCCTGTGCTTCTAATATCTACAAACTTTTGTGATTGTAGTGTCATCATCAGCCTATCGCAGTCCACTGCTGGACATAGGCCTCTCCAAGTGCACGCCACTGAGATCGATTTTCGGCTTCTCGGATTGTAGTGTGATCAGTAAGTAATACTGGGTAAAGTAACATTGTTAATTACTACTTTTTCTTCTTACAGTCACGGCATCACTTCATGTGAAGAGACCCGGTCCTTTTTAAAGGCTTGCACGGGGACACAGGTCCAACATGTAGAGGCCTTGTTGAGAACTTTAATCTTAAATGTGATGGGGTATCTAAAAGGGGCCATCCACCCCTGCTCTATTAAAGAACAAACATGAACGGTCCAAGGTTTATTACTAGAAGCGCGCTGTCACGCTTCCATAGCTACAATTAATTTGAGACGTGGTGGTAGAACAATGCTGTTGACACCAGATTTTCGAAGACACCACTGACAAATCGGTAAAGGAAAAAATCGTGCGGTAGCCATGATTCCAAAAATGAAAAATGAAATCGCCAAAACACAATGAGCTAGCGTGATTATGATTGCTCAAAATTGTTTATACACAAAAAAGAGGCCCGTGCCTAGCTGGATCATGTACATACTCTGGTATTATTACAATGCCGAGGAAAATGCCAAAACCATTGACGTTTACTCAAAGAAAAAAATCATTGTAACAACGGTCTTTTTTATAACACACGAGAGTAACTTCAAAACGCTATAATTAATTACATTATGACTAGACTATTCAACATCTATCCTTATAATTTTTTGCTGCTTTTATTCCGCGAGAATTGTGAAGATTTGTAGACCACAAATAAACACAAAAAATGGATAGAGTCGTTGCCACCTGTAGATAAACAAAAGAGGTTTGGAGTTCCTAATTGGTTGGGAAATTCTCCGATTCCTTATAAACGTTATTCATTCGGTCATGTGGTTATGAGTTGTATTAATAACTGCACAAAACTACAGTATGAGTTTATTTATTATTAGATAAGCGCATGATTTACATTTTGCGTCAAACGTTTGAGTATTCATTTAATGCAGATCTACTTGAACCCACTCAATAAAACGAAAGAAGAATAGTAAACAAAATATAACAGTTCTTAAAACAAAAGTCTACAGCATTTTTTGTGAAATTAATATAAATACAATGCGAAAGCCGAGAGTGAGAAGCCGAAAATCGATCTCAGTGGCGTGCACTTGGAGATGCCTATATCCAGCAGTGGACTGCGATAGGCTGATGATGATGCGAAAACGACTCTTGAGGAATTTTATCGTAATGTTCGATAGGTTTCCAAACATACAAGTCACATGCATAAAGACACCCAGACTTAGGACATGCAATAGCTTGTCCCTCGATAGAATCGGACCCCGCGGCACGTCGCGGCCAGAGGGTTTAGCGTTGTGTCCTCAACTACGAGTACTTGGCTACCCGCGGTCACAATCGAGTTATAAAATATCATATAGGAAAGCTTCGATTTCTCTCAAGAATGTTAGCTACCGGATTTGTTTGCATAAGTACTTTAGGATCACGACTTTAACTCTATCTAAGAAAGCAGTAGAACCTTCCGAAATAAACTAAACCTCTTTGAAAGCTGATGACAATTATTTTAGCATGGATTGGTTCTTGAATGTTGTCCACTTAAAACGTAACGATATTTTGCATTAACCATGTTTAAACCGTGTGCATAAAATTAAATATGAAACTAAAAGACAGCGATCTATTTAAATGAAGCAAGGTTAAGATCATAACCTGCTCTAATTATTTATCCTGTTAAAAATAAAACAATAATTAAGCTAATCCAATTGTTAACCTATTAAGCGGCAAACAATTAAAATATTTGACAAAAAACTTTAACAGTGTTGAGAATTCTCTCATTATATTGTCAATAGAGAAATTAATGAAGATGAATTAATTTGCCATTGAAGAGTTTAAGTTATTAGTGTCACTTCTTTAGTGTTATTTTTGCTATTGCCGTAGTAATTATTCATTAAAACCCTTTTTCATAAAGTCTATTTTTAATGTAATTACCATCTTATTATTAAAGTCAAGGGGATGACAGTCAAGGGTAAGAAATAATTAAATTATTTACCTACATTTTAAAATAAAGATGCTCGATTTTGGAAACACGCTATTTATTAGAGCTAAGCGAAGCTGAAATTGAAATGAAAGGGATATTGTTATATACGAATGGTGACTGTCTAGGCAACCATAAAATCGATGTAGATTAGATTAGAATATTCTTATTGTACCTAGAGCTATACCATTGCCAATCAGAATTACAGCAGTGATTGTATAGGATACAGTAGTAACCCTAAAAATAGCCAAATAGCGAAATGATAATCAATTTTAGGCAACAGTTTTTTTTGTTAGTATGTATTTGGCTTATAGTAGATAGGTAACAACAAACAGACCTCTAACTCCTTTAAGATGACTCGACTTTTAATATATGGAATATTTTAGTATTGTTGATAATAAGTCTTTTACCCTACTACATGAGAAAGTTGGTAATTTTATTACCATTATTCCTACTTTCCTCGTTTGTTGTGGATGCCTTTCGGATGTATGTATACCTATGGGTTTGTTTGCATGACGTGCAAATGCGATCGCAAAACAGCCAAGAAACAATTCGATCTATTTAAAGTTATACGTTCTTTTATAATCAAAATTTCTAAATTCTAACTTCGCAAACCGAAAAACGTCGTAAAGTGGTGGTGTATCCGCAGAGAGCAAGCTTGTTGATCAATGTGTGAAACCAACGCTTATGGGAAGAGGCCTGCCCAGAAGAAATAGGATAATTGTAGTATTATACTATTATTTACATAGTATAATTTCCATAAAACACTTATTTGTTTGAATAAAAGTGTTTTCTAGAAATTGTAACAGAACGCCAATAGATAACAATTACCCTAGATAAGTCATTGAATTTTAGAACAAAGTATTATTTCGAAGATAAAAACAAATAGCAGATATTTTAAATAAATATAATATTTGTTTAATGATTGTGAATACGGAGAAAAAGGTTATGATTTGTAATCCTATTTGAATAGGCACAAATACATTGATAAGAGGTTTTGCGAACCGTTTTTGTGTGTGATGACGTGACGACGTGACTGTTTCTACTAATTGAAAACAATTAGGAAATCAATCGACAGTAAAAAAAAGGAATTCATCATCATTCCCCTGCCGTTATCGCAATTACTTTATTTTAGGTCAGCGCAACATGTCTTCTTCCATACCTTTCTATCTGACGTCATCTCTCAAGAAACACTCTTTGCAGTCATATCGTCTTTTACGCAATCCATCCATCGCTTCCTTGGTCATCCTATTCCCCTATATCCATCCACATCCATACTCAACACCTTCCTCATCACATGATTCTCATTCCTCCAAAAAAAATGCGAGTTACGATTTAAAATGGTTATGTCGTCACCCATACTAAAACAAAAAGTCTTACATAGAAACATTTTAATTTCCAATTCCGATTGTCAATATCTATGAAATAATCGCTACCTTGGTAGCATCATATTATACATCTTTATTTGTCACCAACAGACCCAAATCAAGCAATGAATTCCTGTCTTTACCCTACTAGTAATCATGGAATGCAAAATTCTTAAAGATACGTTCTACATATGCTCTGTATCGTTGTCTTTCCCAGAATTAAGGACGGGAAGTGTCGCGATCGCGTGATGCAAGCCTTCTCATATTAAAGCGTAATTCTCATGCAATTTGGCATCTAAGAATGGCAGCGGCGAGGAATTTAGCCACTATTGCTCATACTTCCGAGTATCTTGCTAAGGAATAAACAAAACCCAAAAACAAATGACATCCCGCTACTGGTCACTTCCTGTAATACTTTAGTGTTCTAAGATTGTCTATGCAAGCGTTTCCCTCTATTTTTTGAAGCGTTAACAACTATGAAGGTACAACAAGTTGCCTAAATTTGAATATATTTTGTTTATTTTTCATGTAAAATATTGATGTTGAATATTAAAAAAAAATTTTTGGAGAAAGAAGTGTTTACCTGATTTCAAATGACCACAAACTAGTGCAGTTGTATTTCTTAATAGGGTAAATTAATAAGGGGTGCTGTCAGATTCGTTTTTAAAATCTTTAAAAGAAATTTATTATGCTTCTATTTGTATATTTTCAATTAAAGGCACTCTTAGCTACGGAGTTATTCCGGAGAAGGCATCAGAAAACATAAAGACTTAATAAATACCGTCCTTTGTTTTAATTATGTTTGTATTTATCATCTGACTATGCGAACACGAATAGCCGAGTGATGTCTATGCGACGCGTCGCGGATTCGATACCCGCGTAGGACAAACATTTGTGTGATTCACGAGTTTTTTCCGAGACTGGGTGTCTGTGCGCATGTGACTTAAACGTTTGTGAAACTCCACGCGACACAGTGGCTGAATTCTATAGTGCGGGAGTCATTTAAAAAAATAGAATGGCAGGATGCTTGCATGTCAAGAAGTGATAGAACGATAGAGAATGTAACGGCTCCTTAATTTTAAATTGACCGATGTCGGCTACTAGTGTCGCCTGTAGCGTCATAATCATTATATGATCGCATGTTGTGTGTCGCATGACTATACAAACATGTGCAAAAGACTTATGCAACAGAATACATATTTTAAATATAATTGTTTATCTATATTCTATGATGTTACGTTATATTATTGAATTTAATCTCTACTGGAATTAGCATTTTTAAACTGATTAAACGATTTTGAATGACTTTAAACATATGGTAAGTTTTAAAGTATGTCATATACAGCTGCTGGTTTTGACTTTTAAAAGTCGACTCTACATTCATATAAAATAGAAATTGTAAGCTCTTAATAATCAATTTAATTATTAACATTTGTTGAAATGGATAATTCTTGTTGATGTTTTTCTTTTACGAAGATACCTAGCACTAATATCAGTAGTATCTTGACTTACAAGCATGTCTGAAAAACCAGACATTAAGACTACATTGATGTCTGAAAATTCGCTCTAGAATAATCACTTCAAACTAAATCTGAATTGAAATTGAATTGCTATATTCTTGATATATGACAAACACAAACAATGTTGAATAAGGTGCATCTATCTACAAGTATATTACCGGCGGGGTGTCAGCAGCCGGTTGCTGTATGACCGTATGAGGCTGCACTCGACGCGGCAGGCGACAGATTAAGTAGCGGCAAATTGACGCGGCGGCAATTTATCAATAACGACAGTATCAAGTGTTCCGGCTGCGTGTGCGACGCGATTTCGGCCTGCTTCGGCGTCCGCCCGATCACGCAACACTCGTGCTGTTAACGTGGTGCTCTTAGGTACCTTCTAGCAATCATAGTAGGTATTCCTAGGCATGGTTATGGTTCCTTCTAGCAATGTGCAATAGAGACGGAAAATGCTGTTGTTATAACAAATGTTTATATTTGATTGTACTCCCACACAAACGGTTAAAAATTAAAATTAAACGAACCTTAAAGATGGCTTCCTACAAAGTTTCCGAAATTGTTGTATATTTTATTTCTTTTATTATATTATTAAAATTTACAGCTAATAACAAATAATGAATAAGCTTATAACGAAACTAAAGCCAATTAAAAGTTTCCACTGATATCTAGTAATGTGTGCAGTCAGCCTAACAACGAAGTCATGAGAATTAAATTCAAGTAAATAAATTGACTTTGCAAATGTGTTGGAAAACTAAAACCAGCTTTGTTTAATAAAAGCTCTGTCCTGAGCTAATTGATGGAGTCGCAAGTCGTAGCTACCTTTGATTGTACATATTTAGTGTGAAAAGGACCAATGATAAAGACAATAGAGTTTTTATTGAAAAATCGAAATTGAACTACAACTGGTGGAAGTAATACGTTAAGATAATGTTTCGATAAGGGAAACTAATTTTTATTGAAACCTTTTATGGATCCAGGAAGTATTATTTCTCACCAGTACCTACACAATGTAGCTACTAAAACTTCGCTTAACAAAACAAATAACTAAATAAATAAACAAAACAATCAAGTTTTTGTTTGATTAAAAGAATAAATATAAAACAATACTACGTCGTTCGGTAGTAATGACAAATCTATGTTGATTTAATTCATTTAAATTAAGTAAATAACATAAACACGTTTGACGGTAATTTATGATGGCTTCCTTAAGATATGAGTGATATTCGAATTTTAAATAAACTTTTTTTCTTTTGGCTTTGGTACAGAGATATGCAGACTTTGGTGGTCAAATAAGGTCAAAGAACTTAGATAAAAACATGATGCGAACGAAATGTAAAAAATCCTTTCTGAGGCAAACAATTGGAGTTCTTATTAAGATAGACATAAAGTTTTCAAATAACCTTATTAGAAGATAATATGTTAAGTCGAGAGAGTAGATTAAGAAAAAGTTAATAAATAAGGGCTCACAGTGACGACAGTCATTGTGTGAAATAATGTTCGTCGTCAGGGGTGGATCTGCCTACAGACCGAAAGTGCGAACGTGCCCAGGCCTAGGGCGGCAAATATTTGAACTTTTTTTGTAGTCGATGGTTGTCTCGTCTTTGACAATAGGTAGGTACGTGTCCATATTTCCATCCCGATTTAATTAAACTTATGATATATAATTACGGTTTAGAAAAGTGAAATAACTTTTTTATTGGATAGATATGTGAAAGAAGCTTTTAAGGGTTAGCTAGCATTTCGACATTCCGCTAATAAGATTAATAATAATGGTCTGTTTTTTGACCTTTACAGCGAAAAGCTGAGCGGCCTAGGGCAACCAACGCATCAAATCCGCCCCTGTCTATCGTGATTTTCAACATAAATATTGTCAACACGTACGTCATTCAGAGATAGGCAAAGCTAGTACCTACCTACCAGCTTACAGTCTGTCTAGTCTCATTGTTATTAATACAGAATGATAAGGTTTAGTTTATTTATACTTAATTCATAAACGAAGACAAACACACGAGTATTTATTGCATTAGACTTTAATCTCTTCAAGTGTAAAATATGTGTGTAGTTTTATTTTTAAGTTTTTATCGTGAAACTAGCCTTTTTGCACTTAAAATATTCTAATAATTAGTTTTGATTTAGAAATATCAAATTATGATTTAAAGTGACCTATATTCAAATACAAATCATTATAACAATAAGACTTATTTATAAATATAATAGCCTCTTTGTTATCACTTTGAGGTGATAACATCCTAGAAACAAATAGCTCATATATACAAACAATGAACATCAACTGATAGTGTAAGTTACCGAAGTGTCTACACGTGAAAGACTATTTGTTCCGCTTCTACAGTTCATGTTAACTGCTCGTTTCAAACTTACAAGAACATTATTTCACTGGCAGGAAAAAGTGATGAAGTCGCACTTCGATGAGTTAAGTTCCCCTTAACCACTACAACAGTTTTCATGCCGTACCTTCAACGGCCAAAATCACTTCTAATTTCTAAAACTTTTACTCGATACTCAAGTATATAACACGTGTTTGTCTTGGTCAGACCGTGAGCGTTGCCCACCGCAGCCGTTGACTGAATAATAGCGCAGGATTGCACGTCCTGCCACATCGACCCTACATCATTTCATTTTATGAAATAATTTTATTATTACAACCACATTACTCATACGTAATTATGGTCAATCAATCAATTACAGCCTAGGACGTATTTTTATGGCTGACTCATGTTCTGGTGATTGAGGAGTTTTAAGTAAATAATTATGAAACTGACTTTCGAGAGTTTTACAATATACAGGAGCCTTGTTTATAGCGTTTGAAAACCTTTAAAGAGGCAGTCAGCATCTGTACGAAAAGATTAAACGTGACAGTTAAATAATTTAAATTCCATTATTGAAAAACAGAACGCTAATCCTGCACAAAATTCCGTATCATTCACACTTCGTTAATTTTTAATGCTTACATTAAAATGTTGTTAAAATCACAGTCACATGGAACTCAATACTTACTCAAAGAGTGCATTTATTACCAATAACACTTAATTATACGAACCCGTGTCTAATCAGAAACGTGTTAATGTGTTTATTGCCACGAGAACGACATTCAAAATGTCGACTCTATACAACAAAGTAATGAATTAAAACATTGTTTTATTCTACATTCTCAATATTTATCCTTCGACTTGCATATGTTTATATATTCCCACATTACAGCAACAAGTTTAGACTGAGAGAGAATTTATTAAGATAATAACAAAGCGCAACTTGACTCACGCAATGGCCGGCTTCCGCCCATACCGTCATCGGGCGACCTAACAACCGGACACATTTCTTACATATTTCCCTCTAGATAAACATCCCCAAAAGTAGGTTGCAAGCTCCATTGTAATGTGACACTACTGTTGCCGCTTGGGGACTACGTGACCAAGTAAGCGTTTCTCCAACGGCAGGTTCTAAACTCAGCAGATTTGCAGGTTTTGGCAAAGGGGTTGACTCTAGATTAGGTAATTTTGATGCTGATGCGTTAATTTTGGTATGTTATACCAAAATTTAGTAAAGTTTGGTATGTAATACTGGAACTGATAATTACCAAAACAAAATAACTATCTTGACTGGAAGAAGTGGGAATGCATAATAAGTATATTGTCTGACAGTTCATTCTTAAATTCTCTAAAAAAAAGGAGAGTACGGAGTATCGGTACGAAAACTCTTGATGAACTGTCAAGAGTTGTTTTGCTGTAAAGAAAATCTTACAAGAATCCTAATCCAAAACATATCAGCCAATACCTATATCGGCCGATGCGTAAGTCGCATGCGGGCGGACGCTACGCCCAATCTTCTCATTCCGAGTGACCCCAGTCACGCAGCAAGCGACCGCAGCTCCGCGACAAATCGTAAACTTAAATTGTTATTTAAGGTCAATGTTAATCCATACATTTGGTAGGTACCACTGTCATAAACAAAGGACTACGTTATTTAACCTAGCACGTAGGCGTTAAATTTTAGCTTAACAAAGATTAAACCTTTCCTCTATTTTCAGAGAAATTCATTACCATTTCACTTATTGTGCTCATTTTTTAGGAATAGGTAAATAACGAAACCATAGCTTTATACCCATAGCGAAAATCATCGAAGCGGCCTGTGTATACTAAATATGCAAAGAACGACGGTCACCTAATAAAAAAAAATAGAAGTGCTAAACATATTCTGGCAGAACAAAAAAAAATAACGGGGGGGGGGGGCGCCCATGCGGCTTTACACTATGTTAGTAACCCACCATGAGTTAGTCTAAAAAAAAAACAAAAGAACTCATAATCGATATGTGACAATAATCTGTATTAAAGAGATTAGTGTTGTACGTGTAAAATATACACAACAATATAAAGTATAGAAAGTTTTTGTTAACACCAGCAAATAGACGAGTATCATTGAATAAAACCTTTACCTAAAATTTTACGAGTCGAAATGATTAAGGATACTCTTTATGAAAGATTTATGAGGAGAAAGGGGAGGGCTTTGTTCACCTGTGGGATCTAATATAGCCAAAAAAGAACGGCCTATATTCTAAATCAATGATTAAAAGTCACCTACTTAAATGATAAAAATACTTGGTCACCATGACATACATCTTTTGGATGGCTTAGGTAAGTGTCGTTTTTTTTTTTTAAATATTGAATAGGCATACAATTTCTGTGTTACTTTATTTCTTTCTATTTTATTACGTATTAGGTTTTATTCTACATTAATCTGCCCAATTATTCAATCACCTTTTATTTTTTATAGCATATTAAATTATTAAGCTGTGGTTAGAGCAGCACTAAATAATGAGGAGACCTGAAGAAAAAGAGTAAGTACCTACTTACCTTTAAATCACGCCTCGTAAAATATTTGTAATTTATTTAGTTCGATTAAATTCTACATGTCTATAAGGAGAAGGACATATATTCGCAAATAGTCATAATTTTAAAACAAATTTTATTGCCCTAAAAAAGGTTGTCCCTGACAACATAATAATTGTTGTCAGGGACTTTTTTTTGCACTGTCTGTAATTTTCTATGAACTTACCGTATTCTCAGTCACGTTAGACGTAATAATATTGTATGTTATTCATAACATACATTCAACTTTTATGAAACCTTAGCCACAATAGTATTATCTTACTGTGCCCTAGCTAGCATTGACATTCTCCAAACAAACAGGCAGAGATACAGGAGTAAAATCTCAACAGTAAAATAAAAAAACAATTTGATCCAATTTAATTTATTATTAAAACATGAGTTACAACAAATGGCATCTTAAAACATAAATAGTAAAGCTGCTCGTTATATCAAATAAGTAATTCATTATAACACTTCAAATATCCCTAATTTGTGTAAATAGTTTGAATTCATTAGAAAATAACGTTTGGATATATAATTACTGAAACCGAAAATACTTGCGACAATAGTCACGTCTACAGTGATAAGTTGGTACACGAAAGAATATAACATTTTAACGATACTTCTAATGCATCTTGTATAATATATTCTCAAAAATCAAACTATTCACACCTGAATAAGAGGAACAATAAATTTTGACGTCAATTGATTAAGGATATTTTAATAATTTTGATCCCAAAATACATTTTATAATTGAAGTTGGCTCAGGGCTTTGTTGAATATAAACTAATCATATAACAAACTAGTATAGGTGACATAATTGTAACATAAATAGGCAATGTAAATGTAAACCTTATTTCTAAACTATTATTGACTATTGAAAACTATTTCATTCACTAATTAAGTACATATTTGAAAATTTCCTTGAAATAACTAACTTTCACTATAGATAAATCCATGGATTAAGTTTAACGGGAATATGTATCTGTGGTACACGGTAGACTGATCGATACTTAACTACAAGGCAAAGACATCATTAGATATAGGTGCAAATACAAGCAAGAAACAAATTCATTATAAATATAAATACTTTAAGTATCTGGCTTTATTATTTACTGTCAATGTTTCTATCTAAAAATTGTCTAATGTGCACTCTATTTCGAGCCTTATTAACAATAACTGTAACTTTCGGTCATTATACCACTGTCGGTTTATAATTAATGTAAATCGCTTCTCTTGTTGTTTAACATGGAACAATTAAATACATTAAGTAGGCATGATTATGATGGATTTGTACTAGATTTTGGGACCAAATGACCTCAACATACGATGCTACAACTAATAATATGAGTAAATCATAATAAAAGCAAATACTATAAACGGTTACACTTAATGATACAAAAAAATCATTGAAATGTTAAAATACCTAAGAAAAGTATAAAAACTAACAGTTAATTTACAAATAAATTAGAAACAAAAACAACTTTGTTCTCTGTGATCACAATTTCAAGGCTAGTATGAGAGACGTCCGCGCGATGCGGGTCAGATAAACAAGCAGAGACTCTTCATAGCGGACTAACATAAGGTCCGTATAGTAAGCAATATATTATCATCTTGATTTAAACATAAAACAACCAACCACCCTAAACGCTACTATATGTACAACTTATTTTAACCAAAGTGTAAAAAAAATAATTAGAGAGATTTTAGTGCGTGACGTAAGGCATGAGAGTGCATCCCGCCCGTTCGCTGCGAGCACGTATATAAATGACCAGACGTTTGAAACATAATCTACTTCCCCTAACTCTTACCCTAGCGGAAGATGATTAAAAAAGGAATAATAATAATTAATCACTAATATTAAATTAACAACCTCCCAAACAACATCTCTGTATCTAACCTCTATTAAAACTCTTCAACGTTCAACATCAGTTCGCACCAGTGGTCGTTAAATAATAATTATATTATCCTACAATTTATCCCGTACCATACTCGTATAAATAACTACAACAACGCTCGCATCGTCTTATGAAAAAATAGATCTATTGTTGAGCCCTAGGTGTGTCCGTGTCCTCGCTCGGCCCCGCACAGACAGCGCTTGGCGGGCTGTCAGGAGAGCGCGCGGCGCTTGCGGCGGCCGGCCAGCAGGTAGGACGCGTCCAGCGCCGCGCGGGGGCCGCCGCGCGCCAGCAGCCGCCGCGCGATCACGTTCACGCGCTCCTTCTGCGCCGCCGTGCCCTGGGGACGGACCCACACACTCACTACCTTGACAACAAACTCGACGGAGATTCGACATTGCAGCATTGTATGCAGATGACTTGTTTCCAATCAAACTTTTATATTTATGACATTTATATGTAATTGCTAAGTTTTAACAATTGAATTTATTAATATAAATGTTATCTTCTTACCTTAGAAGAATCTCCAAGCGCAATAGCTGGTAGCTTCCGCTTTACTTCTTTTGATGTGCTTTTATTCTTGTCGCTAACGGCTACAGCAGTTTTCGCAGCCTTTCCTTTTAAATATTCCGGGGAAACCTCATGGGGCTGAAAAATCGAAAAAGAAAACCAAGTTAAAACTTTTCCTAAAAAAAGGAAGCAGGAAAAACTAAAGTAATAGATCTTTTTTCTTTTTTACACTTTTTTCGAGAAAGATTTTACCGATCCATTCCTCCATCCTGTAGTTATACATATATTATGAATATACCTGTATTAATATCGATTTCGGCGAAGATACGAGAAGCATTAAGAAAATTGTAAAATAATTTTATTAATAGCCCTCCTAGAATTTTTTTTTCTGTTATGCCCGACAGGGCCCAAAATGCTCCAAAACGAAAGTATATAATGCTAAAGTAGCTACCACCTAAGTTCACACTGGAATGCACTAACGTATTGAGTAATGAGCATGGCTGTCAGAGATCAGTCCTCCCAGACGCAATGTTTAGTGTGAATACTGACCGCATAGGTGCGCGTGATCTTGAGGCGGTGCGGGAAGTGGTCGAAGGCGTAGGGGCGGGTGCAGATGGGGTACTTGGGGCGCGACACCTTGGTGAACAGGCGCGCGCCGCGGTCCACGCGCAGCTCGCAGATGTACACGTGCGCCTCCGCCGCGCCCACCGGCCGGCCCTGCGCCACAACCAGCGAACGTCAGGGGAGCAAGATGGGGCAGGTAACATTTTAACACTTTTATTCATATTATTATGTGTACTAAACTTTAATATTATAAGTAAAAGAAATAACATACAACTGGAATACTAAACATTTTCTAATATACAACCAGTTGATGTTGTCAGTGAATTCATAAATAGCTTTAATTCTCTGTCGTACTTTAACTGCATGGCACAAGAACAATGCCAAAACAAAAAATAAATTACAAACATAAGTAATCTTGCCAGTAATTACCTTGCAGTAGGTATTGAGGTCCATAACCCAACACTGCGACATAACAAGTTCTATTGGTACTGCTTCGTATAGAGGCACTCGCATCACCTCGTTGTGGAAGAACCTGGACATTGAAATTTTTGAATTAGGATTTAGTATGTAACAACTTGCCGTATAAGGGTATACTAAGTATTAATGAAGGTATATCATTTAGCATTTACTTACTTCCTAGTGGGTTCATGGAAAGTTTCGTGTGGTCTCAGATAATGATGACCGTAAACGTATCTCTCTTGCGTGTCCTTATGTTTCCACAATCGTTCTACGCGGAATATATCTAGTTCTGACACAGGAATCTCTCCAATCGTTTGATAAGTGTGTTTGCGAACTTCGACCTCCTGTAAACACAAAACATAATTATTGAAGCATTTCTGTGTAATTGTAATTGTGATTTTGCCTTGAGTCTGGTTAACGTGCAGTGAGTGGGTGACGTGGCCCGCCTCTCAGCGGAATGCAGTACCTTGGTGTGCGCGTCGGGCTTGGCGTCGGCCTTGGCGCCGGGCTCGCGCTTCTTGCGCTCGTGCCTGCGCGCGGCGCCGCTGACGTCGGGGCGCGCGGCGTCCACGGGGATGTCGCGCAGCACGTACACGGTGTCGCCCTGCCGCACCTGCAGCCCGCCGCGCATCAGCGACAGGTAGAACTGGTGGCCCTCCTCCGTGTACTCGTCCAGCGGGATCTCGCGGTCCACCTGCGGTATGCATGCATTTTTTAGTTGTGCAATACGATTGGGCGTCTAATTTAGATCGTGTCCAAAAGTGGAATACATCTCCTGAGGTACGGAAGCAGTGAAACGAGGGGAGGCAACAAGGATAAAACTTAAACAACGCCTTAGAATCCAATCGTCCTTCCTGGGCCTCACCTTGTGCGGGCGGCAGTGATGGCAGTAGTGCGGCGCGCGCGTGTCGGCCACACGCATACACCTGGCGTGCTGCCACACGCCGCAGCCCGCGCCGCCGCACTGCACCATGAGGCCCTCCTCCACGTGCAGCCCGCAGATGCACATTATCACCTCCTCTGCAAAGTTTTAAGGTCATGTGTCTCAATCGCAAATTCAATTAAAATATTTTTGAATTATATTTCAATAATACTCACCAGTCTTAGTCTTTTGCAAGAAGCCAGCCGGCAAAGGCTCGTCAGGTCCGAGTATTTTAGTTAACATGTCCGCGTACTCCGCCTTGGCTGTGTTATAAGCCTGCAAACAAAGAAATAAATAAACCATGAGTATGTAACGTGCAGATAAACGGACGGCAGATTTATACACTGGCGATATATTTTATGGTAATATGCTTTGTTTTGTTGATAATACCTTCTTAATCTGCGCAGCGGCAGCGCCGAGCGTGGAGAAGCGTCCGTTCTCCTTGATGACGGCAGCGATGAGACCGGTGACGTCGGCGTCGAACTGCGCCAGCGTGGTGTACGTGTCGGCCGCCACGCCCGCCTCGATGTCGGCCACGTCGGCCGCGCCCGCCTCGCCCTTGCCGCGCTCGTTCTTACCGCGAACCAGCTGGCTGCATACGGGACGGTCTTTCTCGTCTGTAAAACATTACCATTTTATTATTAATACATTTATTCTTTATTTTTTCTTCCAATAGTCACTATTTCGTTTTTCACAGTCGTATTTTATGATTGGGATGACGTAAAAACGAAGTTGGTAGGAAAATAGATGGTTTCTAATATAAAAGCTTATCATACCCTTGACATCGTTGAGCGCGCGGCAGATGGCTCTGAGCACATTGTTGAGTCGCTGCGCGCGCGGCAGTGCGGGGTCGTCCTTGGGCCGGGGCGCGCGCGCGGCGTCCCGCAGCGCCCGCAGCCGCGCCAGCGCGCCCGCCTCGTCCACGCCGCTGGCCGGCGCCAGCGGGTCCACAGTGCACAGCGCGCCGGCCGCCGCGCCGCCCGCCGCGCTGTCGGGCCCCGCGCTGGCACTCGCGCCCGCAGCCGGCGGCGGGGACGACGGGATGGCCAGGGCGAGCCGCTCACGTATACGACGCACCTGCACATAATTACATCATTAACCATCAGCAGTGTGTACACATACAGTCAATTAGCCAGTATTGGTGGTATAATACACTTACATTCTCTAAGTTCCTCAGCAGGAAACAATGTCGGTCCCTAACGATGTTCTTCTCCTTAGCCGTGAGAGGCTTCATCTGAGGCTCCTGCCACAGCTTATTCAAGTGTTGCTGGTACTTGAGTATCGTCATAGTCTTGATATCGCACGTACTGACAGCCTGCTGTTCAGATTTCTTGTTGCATTTAACGGCCTTCCTAGGTCGGCCGACCCGCGGCTGGTGCCCGTTTGAGCTTTGTGATTGATTCGATGCATTTGAAGGTGTTCGCGATTGCGTTTTCACTGGTTGTTTGGTGATTCTTTGCGATTTACCGCCGATTACTCCGCGACAATCTTCAGAATCACATTTGCAAGGCTAAAAAGAAAGGCAGATTCATAAAATAATGATTACCGGGTTGTATAATTTTAAATTGTTCAAAACATATTTTGACACATACCTGTCCAACAGCAGGATTAAACAATGAAAAGTTGTAATCATAAGTGAGCTCTTCACCGGGATCAATATCTCGAAGAGCAAAAAGCGCCATTCTGAAAGTGCCTGAAATAAAAAAAAAATGTTAACATTTATTTTTCTTTTTGATATCCTTCTAATTCTTTTAAAGTTTTATTTTGTCAACACTGACCATTAGAAGTCCACTTCTGCATCTCACAGTTGGGTCTGCAGGAGTGGTTGACGAAGCGTCCATCACCGCCCATGCGGTGTCCGTCGATGACGAGTCCGCCGTCCAGATGCAGGCAGTAGTGGTGGGTGTCGCGAGCGTAACGAGTTGCCATGCGCTCCTATAACAAATGATTTACATTCATCAATCAATATGCATAAGAACCACATGTAAAAGCCAAAAGTGTCCCGAAGCATTAGCAGTCTTTCTATGAATTGTTCCTTCTCGCCACTTCAAACTAGACTATGTCGCAAGCTACAAGTCTCAGGTTCGACAAGGCAGTCAACGCATACACAAGGAAAATGAATCGTGCATTTACCTTGAACTCCTTATCCGACACGACTTCGCCAACATATTCCAGGATAAAATCTCCAGATGTGATCCTGTGTTTGGTGCGCACGCCCCACCCTTTATTCTCAGTCATGAACTTCTCTAGCCCCGACGCCCATTCATGCCTCTGGATGCGTTGATTCTTACACCTATCGCTGCAAATAACAATCAATAATTTAATACCGTTCGCACATATTCTACAGAAGACCAACAAGTTTTTAGACAAGGAATACAAATTCAAATGTTTATTACTTTGAAATGTAGATTTTCTTTCTACTTACCCACAAGGACATAACTGGGGCGAACATTCTGAAAATACTAATCTATTAATACAGTCTTCGTTACATCCGGACGATGGGGCACAATTGCAGGCGACACTTTCACATTCTTCAGCTGATGGTTTTACGTCGTAGTAAACGTCTGTAACAATTAATTCCATATATTACACCCCTAATGACGGAAAACAAGTCAGAACTTTTTGTGTTCTATTAAAAGTATTCTGTACTTACTTGTGCGAATCTTTTTGTAGTTCCATGATGGTACAGGTTGATTATAATGTTGTTGCCACCAAATATCATAAGGCAATGAGAAGTGTTGCAGTCTCCGTCGCACCCAACGCTCACAGTACGGTGGTGGCGCTAGTAGTCCCGGCGGGAATTCCGTTTGAGTTACAACATTCTTGCCTTTTCCTTCTGGTTTAGGACTGAAAGATAATACAGATATTAGATACAGCTCGATATACAGAAGAATATTTAAAACAATATTCAAAACCAATTTGAACTTACTCTTCTTTGTAATAGTCAGAGAATAGTCCAGCGACTAAGAACTTCTTTCGAAGCCGCGGGTTCCTCTTAGATATTACAGGTTTATCTCTGTTGTCCACGCTGCTTGCAGGACTGTCGTCTCTAGACGATGCTACACGCTTCTTACAAATTATGCTCTTAGAGAGAACATCAATACTTTTTTCAAAATCAATTTCTTTCTCGTTTAGTGGCAGAGGATCATTTTCAAGAGTATCAAGTGATGGTTCCCGAGATTTAGAGTCAAATTTACGACTAACTACAGTGTCTAGCGAACTTTCTCGTGAACTAGATTGAACTTCTCTCTTCTTGTGAACTTGGCAAGACCTCGATTTCCTTCTTTGAGCTATTGCGACCGGCTTAGTAGTAACTTTCTCAGTAGTTTCAATTATTTTCTTAGGTTCTGATTTCTTAGTCTTGCTTTTGGGTTCTTCAGTCGTATTATCAGAGCTCCTTGTAAGCCTTCTCTCACTGGGGCATAGAACGGCAAGACTAGATTTTGGCCTCAAACCAATCTTGCATTTCTTTTCCACTACTTTTCTTTTAGAGAATATTTCTTCAATTTCATGAGACGGCGACATAGCTCTAGTCTTACGTTTCAATCGCTCAAGGTTATCCAAGCGACTAACAGGTCTATCAGATTTCAAGTTCAAAAGACTTAATGGAATACTATCCTCCGGGTCATTGCTGAGAGAGCTTGCTAGTGATGGTATACTGTCAGATTCGCTTAGCACTTCCCACTTATTTACATGATTTTTAACCTCCTTCTCAGCTTTACTCTTCAGTTGCAGCGCAGGTGCTCTCAGAATAGAGGAATTTGAAGCCTTTTTCGCATTTACGGTTTTATCAGAGTCGCTACTAATTTTGTTATTGTTCTCACTAGGAATATCTTTTCCTTGCAACTTTTCAAGTGCAACGACAGTCAAGCGGCCTTGTTTTGGACATTCATCTTTATTTAAAACCACTTTCAGTTCAGGTTTCTTCGTGTTAGTGCGCTCTAAGAAACTGCTCATCGCCTCCCCATCCTTCGGGACTCTTTCAAATGCCGAATTGTTATCAGTATCGGAAGTAAAATGGCTGTCTGAAGTTACGTTGATGCTACTGTCAATTTTCTTCTTCTTTCGTTTAATACTGGGGAAACCAGTCCTGTTGATAGCTTTCCGCCTCCTCGTTTTCTTCTTTATCGGGTCAACGGCTTTATTATCACTGGAATCATTCGCTTCAGCCTTCTTGGCGCTTAAGCATATTTTCTTAGTTACATCTGTAATAGATAGCCGTTCTGCCTGAATCTTTGGAACTAACACTCTCGTTGGCAAGACCAACTTGCTTTCTCTGATAATATTGTTGGTTTTCTTCTTTTTCTTGCTGTCACTTGAGTCATCGGTATCGTTGTTAAAGTTTCTTTTAGGTTGTCGTAAGTTGTGCCCACCGGTCTCTTGAAGTTTATCGGATATTACAGCGGCGATAGATTCCCCACGTTTTGGCCTTATGACAGGATCGGGTGTCTCTGATATTAACGCCAACGGTATCTCAGACTCAGTATCGATCGGAGCAAGTAATGAATTAGTTGTTTTAACATCATTGTGTTTCGCTTTAGACTTAGCACGATTCGCTTCAGCTAAAACATTGCTTACACAGATTGATGATTTAGGAATTTGATCTTCTAAATCAATAGAGGGTTCAAATATTCCAGTAGGTTTATCAATATTGACAACAATTGTTTGCTCTGTGGAACAATCAGATACTTTTGTTTTCTTGGTGTCTATAACTTTTCCTTTTGACACTGGAGATTTGATGACTGTAGCCCTTGTGTTAATTTGTGAAGATTCTTTGTTTTTATTCTTTTCTTCGCCTGTTTTAGTAGAAGAATCAGAACCGTGTTTTTCTTTTTCTAAAATACGAGATTCTATAGACTTACGTATATTATTGTTTAACAGAGTATCTAAAACTTTAGTAGCTGCACTTGGATTTATTTTTGAAACTAAATTACTCGTTAAGCCCTCAAGTCTATTTTTCTTTCGGGTCATAATTTCAGACTTTTGCGCCGGTGGAATAGAACTTTTGTATAAAGACCGAGCAGACATACTTTTCAATGGGTCGATAGTTGTGTTATTTACAGGTGATGTAGTGCTGGAAGACATAGACCCGTCATCCTTGTCCTGTTCCTTGGAATCTTCCTTCGAACTATTCTGATTAACATCCTTCATTTCTTTTGGACTTGAGGGTGCAACTGATTTATCATCAGATAACTTTTTGGACAGTGATTGTACGACTTGGTCTAAGCTTGAGTGCGATATAACTTTCTCAGCTTCTAGTCTATGCCGCTTTTTTGGTGTCACAATGGGTGCAGAATGCCTCGTAGGCGATGATTTATTCTCTGATCGTGGTGAAGAGACTTTATTTGATTCTGGTTTATTTGATTCAGACTTCACTTCATTTTCTTTGGATTTTGGTAGAGACTTTTCCAAATCATGGACCATTTTATGAACAGCCTTTAATTTCTCTGAAGTTTCATAAATTTTTTTTGAAAGCTCGGATTGTTCAGCCGTCGGTTTCTTTATACTTAGATCGGCATCGGTCGCAGTAGGAGGATTAAGAGGATTGCTTTTTACAGGCGTGTCTGTTGTGTCAGTCCCTTTGATTTCATCTTCGCCAACGGTGCCATTAAGTTTCGCATTTTTTGGAATTTCAGCATTTGGATTTTTAGTCTCTTGTGCTCCGGTAGTCACCTGCGCCTGAGTTTTAGAGTTGTCATTCTTTTTCACCTTCTCAGACAAAATTTTGGGTTTTGGCGGATCTTCGGGGGTGGTACTTTGGACCTCTCCCGTACAACCAGTCTCAGTGCACAAGAATTTCTCTGGACTCGTGCCATTTTTTGAGTTCTCGTCAAACTCTGCTGATACTAAACTC
This sequence comes from Trichoplusia ni, assembly GCF_003590095.1. Classification (NCBI taxonomy): domain Eukaryota; kingdom Metazoa; phylum Arthropoda; class Insecta; order Lepidoptera; family Noctuidae; genus Trichoplusia; species Trichoplusia ni. Next base: position 5,286,669 of record NC_039496.1, read on the forward strand.
AAGCTCAATGAGTTCCCAGTAGACGAGTTGATGTGATAATGTCGCTTCTTCAAAGGCAATTTATGTTCATTAGTATCTTTTCCACCTTTACTCTGAGATTCTGCCAATTGCTTCTTATGCCGTCGTTTAGACGTAGGCGTTGCTATTTCCGGATTATCTGAAGTTTTACGTTTCTTAGATCCTCTTTTAACTACTTTAGGGACCGACTCCGTTGACGATTTTTCTACATTTTTTGGAGAGTTTTGAGCAACGTTAGTTATCAATTTTGGTGCTATTTGACACAACTTGATAAAATTCGATATCAAGTTGTCCATGTCCTGAGTGAATTTTTGATCTACTAGTTCTATAGCTTTTGTGTAGGACTCTCTACACTTTGAAACAGATCGAGATCTATGTCGCCTTTTGCTTCGATGTCTGTGGTGTTTGCTTTCAGTTTTCACAGTTACCCTCGACAATCGTTCCGTCGGTTTCAAATTTATTTTAGGTGGTGCTAGAACAACAGTTCTTCTGTGTTTTTGAATTGGAAACGAGGGCTTCATAAGTGGTTTCTTGAAATTTAAAAAGACGTTTCTTGATAACGATTTATTAGGGACATAACTGTTTTTTGCTTTTTCAAAAACATTGGGAATCGGTTTAGTGGTAGTCTCCTTCTTCGTTCCACTTGAGTATGATGTACTTCCGTTTTTTATCTGTTTTCGGTACTTCGGTGAAAGAGTTCTTGAAAAATATTTAAAGCTGCTGTCATTTTCTTTCTTAGTCCCTGGTGCTTTAGCTGCTATACAAATTGGTGACGACCCGAACTTGTGCGTGAACGCGGGCTTGAGTGCCGGCAGAGGATTTCCCACATTATTAGCTTTACTAGGAGACTTCAGTAAAGTATTATTGTTGTTGTTATTGCTCACTTTGAATATGTTACAAGTTGTTACAGGACGTTGCAATCCACTAAATACTGGCCCTGGGGCAAACGGGTCAGATGAATTTAACCTCAACACGTGCTTTTGACTCATTTTAGAAAATCCGAAGTCGTAGGACTTCGACGGTATAGGATATTTTGTGCAAACACTGACATATTTAGGACTTGCACTAGGTTTCCGCAAATAGCTGTCGCACTCAGAATCGCTTGAACTGTGACCTAAGGTCAGTGTACTGAATGTTTTATTTGTCAATAACAGTATCTCTTGGTCGGAAACAAAGTGTTTCTGATTCTTATAATATGATCTATCTCTGACTGACCTAGTCTTTTTGAGTTTCCTCATACGCCTCCGCATACTTCTAACACTGTTGTCTGTTTTATATCCAGACTTATCACTTTTATACCCTGACTTATGGTCACTTTTATAGCCTGAACGAAAGTAATCACTTTTATATCCAGACCGACACCCATAATCACTTTTGTAGCCAGACTCGATTATGCGGCTGCAGCTTTTATACGGCTTAAATTCATGGTCACTTTTATAACCAGATAAAATATCTTTGTATTTAGGATTTAGGTCAATCTGTTTCCAAGTCGGGTCCAATGGATCATCAGCAGCTGCTTCATTTTCGCTTTGGTTATCTCTCCAAGCGTTACCGAAGGTTTTATTATTCTTTTTAGGTAAACTAGCCAGTTTACTATTTAATTCTTTACGTTTTGCGTACACCCCCGACAGCACAGACCTGTTATTAGAAACAGAGTCATCGTCACTATCACCTGATTCATATTGGTTTTTATCCTTCAAAGTTTTAGGAGCATTCTTAGTCGATTTCGTTTTATTCTGTGGCTTACGACCTACTTTCTTCCTAGGCGGATATAGGACCCTATCAGTAGCGTACAGCATTCTGTCCAATGCTGCGATATCTAATTTGTGGTCGTTTCGCTTATTCTTTTCGAACTTACTTTGCTCTTGTTTTAGCGGGACTGGCGACGGAGCTTCTGTTTTTATTTGCTTTATTTCATTTTCTAATCTTTTCTTGGTGTAATCACAATCACTCGAGTCGGATCGGTTCTGAGCCCGGCTTCTGCTTTTGGATTTGGATCGCATTGCCCTTCTCGTAGTATTTTCCTTTTGTATCGACTTTCGGCCTAATCTACTGTGACTCTCTTCTACATCATGTCGTCGGAGTGGTGAATGCGTCGGTGAATTGTGGTTTGACAAAATTCCGGAATCTGGTGAAACATTCGGAGGGTCATTATTGTTATGAAAATTCATGATATTAACGGATTTTTCTTCTTTTTGAGATTCTGTACTTTTATTGTCAAATTCGTCAGCTTTTCGCACCTTGCGAGGCCGCCCTCTTTTTCTTCTAGATTCGACAATAACATTTTTTACATCTTCTTGAGATTCTACTGAATTCGTGCTGATTGTATCTAACTTTTGAGAATCAATTTGAGTTAAATGATTTAAATCAGTACTAACTACGGTTACTGGAGAACTTTTTAACAAATCACTGGCACTTCCAAGCTCTGAGCCTCCCTGGGTAATGTCCAGAGTCATGAAGTCATTATTATCGACACAATCATCAAGACTAGGCGGATTAGGTATTGATATGCCAACATCAGTTACAGACGATATTTCTTCAAGATCTTTGTTGATTTGTGTAAGTTCTTCCGTTTGTTGTGGACTAAGATGTTGACTGGGCGTTAAAAAATTTGGAGCTATCGGTGCTATTTCAGGCAAAGTGTTTATCTGTCCGAGTACACAGTCACTTATAGTGCCCACTCCGTCTATTGACCCGGAACTTAATCCGCAAGTCAACGAAGATGCCCCAGACGGATTAATGGAAGCTATTGGCGCAGAGCTGCTGAGTAATTGTGTTTGAGCCACGAATTGCTGAAGCAGGCTGGACGCATAGTGCGTGGTATTTTGATGACCGACACCTGAGTTCGAACACTCGTTTTCAGATCCCGATGAATCAGCTGTGGCCCTTTGAATCGCAGCCGTCACCAATTGAGGCGTAAGTTCCATTTCACTACTGGATCCATCACCTGCAATACAGACAATAATGTTATCCCATACCAAAAATAATAAAATTATTATTATTTTAATAAATTATTGTGGAGAAGCTCACCGTTATCTGCAATGGACTTATCGTCGTTGTCTGTCGCGGCGCTATGCACGGTAAAGGTCGAGAAATTGGGCTGTTGCGCCGGCGCGCTCGATGTTTGTTCTGGAAATAGTTCCGCAAGGTCTGCATCGTCGATGACCTGCGAAATATATTTCTGTATGAAGACCCAAATAGACGCAGACTGGTGTAGCCTATGCAATATAAACGGTCATAGCAGCGCGAGACAACCTGTTGACCTAGCCACTACTAAAATAGAAGTTTATTGGTACGAATATGAGTTTGTTTAAGATATTTTACAACAATAACTTCTTAAATTATAGTTGTGCACTAGCTATATAACATCATACCTGTAACTGGCAGGCTGCCGCCAATGCAACATTTGAGTCATCGGCAGACGCGTGAGCCGATCCTCCGGCAGCATCAGCTGTATCCGAGTCCGACGACGATGATGATGATGACGATGAGGACGATGAGGATGATGAACTGGAGGAGGAGGAGCTGGTGCCGCACGCCGCGCTCTCCGCCGCACCCGAAGTGAACTATAACAATATAACATTAATTATACACCTTGTTTATACCAAAAAGAGACCTGAGCTGGCAGACAAATAGGTATATTTATCAAAGCCCTAATGTTGGTTTAGTCACTCTAATTTTCATGTTACTTGTCGAAAAGCAATGTTTTGCCCTTAAAGTTTTCAATTTAATGGGATATAGCATAGCTTTTAAGCCCTCTGTTATGGCCCTATGTTTTATTAAAAATCGATGCCCCCTAAATAAAATAAGCTACCAATGGCACAGTAAAGAATGATCATGATATTTATTAAATAGTGACTCATAAATAGAATGTTTCCGATTAAACTACTTCTGGAACAAGTCAATCATAACATAGCATACCTAAACAAACATATTATTTGTACATGTTTTAGTAGAATCGAACGTAACTAGTATTTCATACAGTGAACAATTTGAACGGGACGGCGAGAGGCGCGATTAGCGCCCAAGATTGATTTGGCGCAACCAGTACCGACAGTGGGGTGACGCAACACAAGCGAGTAAGTTCCTCGCTGACCGCAATACACACCTTAACACTCGCAAGTATCCATTCAGATCTTACACAGCTGCACAACATTTTACGACCGCCGCTTTAATCTCATAATACAAATACATTAATATAAAGACAGTTTAAAAACATGTGCAATAACAGCACGTACTACTACATCCATAACATACTTAATTAATTTGGAGTGAAGCCACAGGTATGAGGCAATTATGTCGAAAGTGCCTATGTATTAGTCCTTCGATTCCCAGTTTGCTTGAACGTGTTATATGAATGTTCAACTCACGATTCTCGATAGTACAATAAAAGCAAGGGATTTACAACACTCGTATATTTGACACAAGTAACACTGTAGGTACCTAATATAGCTCGTTCAGTAACTGGTTCGCGCTCGCACGGTACACTATAAACTAATAATGGGGATTGGTCCTATCTCTATCAAACAACATTTACTTACTTCTCAGAAATTCAATAACCATTTAAGGCTAATGAGCCAATAGATATTTCATTACTAAATCTTTAAACGTGATTAATATTTACCTCTTACTAAGAAATATCTCTTATTAAACAATAACGTTTACAATCAACCAGAATTATTATGACACTGGTTTGTGTTGGAAAACCAAAACAGGAAACTAACTCAACTTGCATAAGCAACGTATAATATTAATATTAGAAAGGAATATGACGACGTGTGTGTTGTTTTTACCATTAAGTTAATTCTCCGAGGGTGCTAATCAATAAGGCGGAAGGGCGACCAACCCTCGGCACTGGAAGGGGTTGAGCAAGTGTCGCGTGGCCGCCGGTCTTATCACGGTTAGCATATCAAATACAACGGAAACTACCGACCCTAAGTCCTACAGCCTATGTAGACAACACGAGTAAGAAATACCCTCAAACTACATAAAATGCACACTTTAATTGGAAAATGGGCATTTGCAAAAATGCAAAAAAAGCTCTTTTACGATCCAATGGCAAGTACCTAAGTACAAATTGCACGATTATTTCAAAGAAAAAACCTAGCAAGGATGTAGTACCTTTCACTAGATCAGATATATCTCGAATGATTGTAAGTGACTTTTAAGATAAAAATCAGAGTAATCATATACGCGCAATATAAAGAGCTTAGTAACGCTACCTGTACAATGTACATGTATTGGAAGATATCGATCTGTTGCACGGAACTAAATCGTACAATAGCTGTGCATAGACAAATATGAAAGCGCGGAACATTTGAATCGACAATGGGATAACAGTACCTATCTGAGACGGCGCCGACACGAATATCACATTAACGACCTCGTGATCTACGGAGATTTATATCTGACAGCAAACGCCAAACAAACGGAAAATGTGCCGCTTCGATAATGTTTTGTATAGTACAGTAATTGATTATAATTTTAACCATAAATATCACCGACTTATAATGCCAAAGTACACTCGTCATCGTAATTAAAAGGTAAGATACGTTGAACCCAGAGAGAAACCTTCGGGGTTTAATGACATTCTATTATTTGTACTTGTGTAATTTCGCAAAAAAAGTGTTAAATAGAAGTTGTTTAATAAAATTCAATCTTTGGCAAGGGAATGAATATAAAATAATAAAAAATAACTTTTTTGGTTTTCTATTTTTACCTACATTAGATGACAGTAAATACTTGATAGATATGGCTATTGACCCCGCGCCAAATGTTAAAAACAATACACGTGTAACGCTTTAGAACGGTTTTATTATATCGAGACAGCTACGGCTAAATGTAATTCAATAAGGATTATTTATAGTTTTCCATTTATTAAGACACTTTACTGACAACAAATTTGTTTCTCCATTCGCAACAAGGAACCAAGTGGTTTTATTTAATCATTAATAATTATTAACTTTAATTGAAGGAGATCTGAAAACAATAAAAGTGCAATATAATAATTGAATGTCGTATGTGAGCAACGAGACAAGGCTATCAATTGCAATGCTTTCGATTCAATACATAGCGATGATAATAAAGAGTAACGAGACAGAACGAGGAAATGTTGCGGAACGTCGGCGTCGGCATCGGCCGAGGAGGCCGTGAACTTGACTGTGACAGACTATCGAGCGTCGCGCCTCCACTCAGCCGGAGCCGGTGGCTGGTACTGAGCTAACTGAGCGCACTCAAACTGCTCTCGGTGTTGCTAGCGAGTAGCCATAACCACCAAGTTTTGGCTTCAACAAGCTATGACCACTTTGAATACTTCCTACCAAAGTCGGACTAATTTCGCAACTATATTTTGGTTCGTTATGTAAACTAATTGTGTATATAATATCGTCCTATGTCTTATCTTTATGCTCTGCAACAACTGAGTATTTAAACAAATAATTTGCTATTTTTTGGAAGAAGTTTTCTGCTTTAACGACATCAATAGTATTTTTCCGAACAACAAACCAAAAAAAAACTGATGTTAAATCCTAGAACTTAGAGATGGACTGTAGTAAACAAGTGTCTTATTTAACGAATACAATATCAAATTAATTAAGACATATAAAATCGTTTCTTGTTAGTTCTTATAGGTAGACTCCACAACTTGTTTTCCTCTAATGACTCATATGATGTAGTACGAACGTAGGCAGTTTTAACTTAGATCTTGTCACAACATTAGATATTTGGCGACGAGACACAAATATTAAATACACAAAAGGAATATGTCAAAACAGTTACTAATGTTGACATCGTCTCGACATTGCGCGATTGTACGGTGAATTCATATTCAATTTCATTATTAGTTGATATTTATGCAGTCGTCGACAGACCGGCGAGCTTGTCTAGTGTTTAGAGTTAGGGTCGCTCTTATTTGCAGTTTGTCAGCGATGGTTTCATAACGTCCCGCATTTCTCGCGGAGCCGGCGCGGCGGACCGGCCGGCGCGCCTCACGACGACGTCGAAGCACCGGACCAAAAAGACTAATCAAAGTCCCATTCGACAATTCATTTTCTCCCTTACATGCCACCGCAAAAAGATCTTAATCCTTCGTAGTAAACGCTCGTTACAGCATTTCTGCAAAGATTGATAGTGCGGTACGAGGCCGAACGCTCACGTAATTGGTAACGATTATTAAGAGAATTTATATTCGATAAGTTGACAGGTCGTGGCTCGAGTTAAATTCAATTTAAGTTGCGGTTGGATTTTACACGTGACATGTTTACGTACTCGTTTCGATTAAATCGTATTATAGAAGGCTAAATGTATGAACAGATAAATTACGGACTACCGGAAATCTCTTCAATCGTTATCTACGACGAGATAAATTATGTTTATTTACTATCACACTTGAAATAAATTTATTAGCTATTCGATGCTTACTCTACCTAGAGTCCTTTTGATTTTTGTTGTACAATGCGAAATGGTAGTCTTTGATACCACTTGAACTTTAATATCAGTAAATGAAAACTTCGTAAAACACACATTATTCGGATAAAGGACCTAACAAACGCCTTTTTTAATTGTAACCAGAGAGACACAACACTGGTATTAAAAAAAGTACAAAATTAATTATTAAATAGTATTAAATGCGGACCACAGGGTCCGCATTTGAACATGTATCGTCGACCGCAGTGCTAATAACCGTTTCACACCTATTTATTTTCAGTTTAGTTTTTGTCGTAACACTTACTAACTCCTACGCAATATCAAGAGTGTAGGGCTGTACAACAATACACAAACTTACTAAATTAACGTATTCTGGGCATTCGTATCTGACATAATTAGTAGAATAATAATATGTATTAAATGCAAAAAATTACAACACGTAAGCAAGTCAATATTGTGTAAAATAGATACACATAACTAGTTTACGCAACAAGTGGATATTAAACTAGTTGAATTGAAATAGACCCGCCTTACATGTACTTAAAATATTAATTGGCAGCCCTGAACGGAGACGACTATCCGGTGGCGGTTGATTGTACTCATCAAGGATTTCTGCACTCAAGGACGGTGGCGGCTAGACGATCGTGGCTGTCGAACGCCTCTTATTATTTCTCCTCAGACACATCTTGTTTTTGTCTCGACTCATTTATATTCATGATACGTATCGACGGTTATCTCTATAAATTAAAATATTTCCATTCGCCTCCAATGGAAATCTATACATCCAGCAAAATGCTTCGATATTCGTTAGATCGTTATTATACCTACGTCATGTTAATTTTAAATATCGTTCAAACCCAACGGCCGCAATATAAGGCATGTTTGAATTTTAAAAGTTTAAACGCGATTTTTTTAATACATACAATTTATCTACAGATTGTAGTTGTTACGTTGTAATCGACTTTAACAGTCAAAACAAAGATACAGTAGTCTTTAATTAATGTTAAATAATGCATCATCTAGTAATCAATCCTTGATAGTGAAACTTAAACCAGCGAAATGATTACCGGTACACACACTACCAACGTCGCGCCGTTCTATGATAAACTGTAGAGCAACAATAACAATTAAATATAAATAGCTATGAATGACGTGATACAATTCCTCTATCTACTCCAATGACTGTAAAATTACAGTAATTAGAAGCTGCTAGCACACATTAATAACATTAGCATCTTATTTCAATTCCAATAGTATCGACTACAAACAAGCGAAGCACGCTTGTTGAGATATATCTCATTGCTCGGGGCAATTTATTTTAAGTCGTTTTTGCTATTCAACAAAAACTATTGACTATGTTCTGTACACGGGTTCAGTCACCTCAATATTTTCGAATGTGCGAACCTCATTGTCTGCTTCTATTTTTTGTGGCATATGGCTAGTTTATACCAATTTACACAGATGCCAAGTATTACGCTATCAAAGTTAAATTATTAGTAGGGTCTTATTATTATTGGATAAGATATTTTGATTTTATTGTGTTATAAACATATCATCGAGTGAACAATGCAGTTACATTTGACAACAAAGTCGACGAGTCAAGGGTATATGCAAATACACATCACGTCAACAAAGCGCATTGCTCGCAGACCCAAAAACAAAACGAGCATGACATAAGGACAAAAGAACTACCCAACAAATCGTAAGTAAGGTTTGTATGTCCACGGGTCCAACAAGAATAAACATTATTATTTTATTAACTTTTTGTATTGTAAAACAAAACAAACTGTATCGACATATCTATAATTAAATTATTACCTTATCTTTATGTCCCTTTTTATTAAGGTCAAGAGCAAGGCATCAGAGAAGTTTTAATTAAAAGATCTAAAGTATTGTGTGTAAAATGATAACTTTAATTTTATAAATAACGCAGATAAAGTAAAAAAGAGGAATGCATCAGCTGCATGTCATCTGACCATGTTACTGCTGGGTCACTGCGGCACACAAACACGTCATATTGAACGCCCCAATAACTAAGCTCACTTATTGAACCCCTTCTCGTCTTTAGGTAATATAATTAATGTTAAATGTAACACTTATAAAAGTACGATACTGATGAACAATATTTATTCTGCTACAAAACAAGCATAATTAAAAGAACGCAATTATAGTGATTGAAACAAAACTGAATAGACCTAATAACAAACAATAAAAAAACGTGTTCCGATGTCGTACCGAGACTGTTAATGGATATGTCCTGGTAGAGTCGCGTAAGTAAATAAGAGTAATTTGCAGTGCACTTGCATACGCCATATAACTCAACAAGGAACCCACACGATATGTATAAAAATAAATACTACCACAATTACGACCACTTAAACGTACGAGATATCTCCAAGAATGATGAGTAAAGAAAATAATTGTTTCGACCCAACAACCTTCTTCAACCAGAATATGTTGAGGTTATTTACAACAAATATTCTGAATGAAATTTTCGGCTATAATGGTAATCATGCTATCTAAATATTAAGAGAAGCGTTTATAATCTGAAAGTTTTTGAGTTCATTGAAATGGCTGACACGTTTACAACTTTCATCAGTTAGCGGAGCATTCGAGGCGTCTACTGGGGTAATAATTTATTGGCGTCCATCTGCTGCTTACATTAAACGCGAATTTCGTGTTATTTAAACTCAGGAATACAGAACGTAGGAGTTTTATGACGGCGTTTGCTCCACCAGAGCTTCCTCACCGCCTGTCTAAACTAATGACGCACTGACGCCAAACAAACATTTGACTCTACATAAGACGCTAATCACACTTATGTTCATTATTTGTAATAATAATGAAAAGTATGCAATGTATACGGATACTCAGTATTGGTATGTATTTGTATGTTTCTTACCACTTCACTGATTAAGTTAAATGTGGAGGTAGCTGACGCCTTGGATTGACACAAAAGTTACTCGAGTAGTCTATCGAACTTCGTAAAACGAAAGTAATATTTTTGGAGCTATAACCGACATAAAAAGGCAGGCGAAGCCGCGAACAACAGTTACTCTATCCATATTATTATGAACAGTTAAAACAACTAACCGGGCTTCTGAATATTCAGTAAAAAGTTAACATCGTGATATAAATTTCAAATGAGTGACGACGCTTAACTTAGCGCAACTACAAATATTGAACTAATTCCGTAGGTGTGGTTTACTCTAAATTGATAAATTGTTTTTTAAAAAGACCGAAATTCCTTGAATCCCCATAACAAAATGTGAAAATTACAGTTTATTCATCTTGTTATTATGTGTTATTCAGAAAATAACTTAGCTTGTTGCTTTATAAAAGTAAATGTAAAAGTTTTTAACATCAATAGGTAATGCTTTCAGAATCGAGATACGAAAACTACAGTTTAAAAACCCTTATCGCATCTTTAAGCATCATGCTCACTTCTTTTTAAATCGAACTTTATAAAACAAGGATGGTATCTTGAACTTGTAAATTTATTTAAATCGAACCATGATGTTCTCAAAACTATTAAGTAAGAAATAAAAAGTATAATTTATATTACCGAGCACATGTGCGTTTAGCGTGAAGGTCATATACACGACTCACTGGAACTCAGACGGGTCGCAACGAATAATGACATCATTACTTTTTTGAGATCACTTGATTAAGTTGGTAACAGTAAGTGCATCCACGGTTGCGCATGACCATGGTTTACCAGAGAAACCGCAAAATTTATTTAAAGCGATACGTGTAAAGAATCCTGTCACACATGAAATCATCTCTGATTAATATAGCGTACATAGTAAAATTGTTTGAACATTTTTGAAATAAATGACTTCCTTTAAATATAAAAAAATCATATCCAAAGCGTATTAAGTAAAAGCATCAAATTAATCATGCAACAATCAAATTACAGTCACCTATCAATAACGCTGGTTCTGGTTTACAAACACATGTTAAACATCTGAAGACCCGTTGACCTAGCGACCGGAATAAAGAGATTAATTTAATGGGGGCTGGCAAACGGGTGCGGTCAGAACAGCTAACAAATAAATCACGTATTCCCATGCCAGGCCAGTACGACCTGTTCAGGTTTAAGCTTTTTAAGAGCGGCGCCTAACATAACAATGGTAAGTGTTATGCGCTTAAATCATAAAGGGAAACAGACACGGGGCTGCGTTTATTATACGAAGCTAGCCAGTTTTTAAGAACTTTTATGAAGCATAAGTTCGTTTTAATACATAACAATAAATCCAGAAAATCAACCAGCCGTAACTCTTTTTGAGCTCACTGCTTCATGGTTACATTATGGATTCAAACAAAACATTATTTGCAAACAAATCAGGCTGGGGAATGTCATGTGTACCAACCAGCCACTAATTAATTTACACTTATTACAGTCCAGTAGGGCTTCAAATGTGATAAATATAGTGAAGATTAAGTCTAACGAACGTTGGTAACACATTGTAATCCGTATAGATAACATTATGATAAATAATTTATTAATTACAGGTATAGTATGTATACTTAACCTTATGCGAGAGACAAGTCATAAACTACACGATAATATACTTGTCAGTCATTCAAATAACTGAAATCTGGGTTCGATCGTAATCAATGATGTCATTTCCATTGTCACTTTGTGAACTAAACTGGGTGCGAACTGGGAGCAGACGTCAAAATAAAAACATGATACTGTTTGTGGGTCTAAAGGATGCACTTTAAAATTAATGTACACAGTCGAACAAAAAGTGTATAATATTCAACAGGAAAATAAGCTCGGAATACTCCATTCATTGAATAACAATATAATGTTTCTTTGCCATTTAAAGTTAATTGGTTTATCAAAGAAAAGCTTATAAATATCACCCCATACATTATTTTTAAACGCATGTTGGGATTCACATATTACGTGTGAAGATTATTTAATTGTTTTATAGAATTATGATACTATTCATTGATTTTATTGTATTCAGAAATAAATACAGATAAAAACATCATTGCAATTTTATCAGATTAATTTCAGTTGAAATTTATGTATTTACCTATTCATGATTTTTATGTGATATATTTCCATTACTAGCTGTTGCCCGCGACTTCGTCCGCGTGGTTAGAAGATAAAAGTTATAATTTATACCTGCCTTCTATCTATCTATCTGCCTTCTATCTATCTTGTAGGATTCAGTCAGCGTTTGCAATGTAAGCGCAAAAAATGTGTGATTTTACGACCTCACATTAGAAACCTCAAAAATTTTAGCCTATGTGTTATTCTGATGTATAAGCTATATTGTGGTAAAGTTTCATTCAAATCCATTCAGTAGTTTTTACGTGAAAGAGTAACAAACATCCATACATCCATACTTACAAACTTTCGCCTTTATAATAGTAGTAGGATTAAAACAAATTATTTCCAACATATAGTACAATTAATTAATCCTCTGACTATTAAAAGGAAGCAACCGTTACTTCATTTATGATTTCCAACATATAGTACAATTAATTAATCCTCTGACTATTAAAAGGAAGCAACCGTTCCTTCATTTATGTGAATAGTGTATTCGGTGAAGCTCCATAAAATATGGTGTTTATTGTTATGGGCCACGTGGGTTTTCTTATGCTTTGTTTTAGTATAGTGCGATCATCGATCGGGTAGGGCCGCTAGGGTCGTTCCAGACTGGCGCACAAGACCGAGCGGGGCGAGCCGCGCCGGCGCCGATCCGTCCGTGACTCCGAATTAGGCGCACTATTACCATACCTGCAATCACAATCTACCGCCACGGATCCCAGCCGCACTTAATTAAGGCATACATATTTAGGGTGCGAACGAACGGAACACCTCATGTTATTATACACCGAAAATAAAATAACTTCGTGCTAGTCGAAGGCGTGTTTGTTATGCTTCAGTTATCAATTCTCAGACAAGAAGACTGTTTTAATAAACTAACATTATTATTTGACGGTTCGGACTATAAACCGACGCGGACTATGTTAATTCGCGTTTATGTTAAACTATATTGAATCGTGGGACTGCCTACTCAATAACGGAACAGTGATAAGCTCAGCGAGGAAATCTTAGTTGCATTAAAGTTTATTGCTGACTTCTTGAGAGAAACTTTAAACAGCAATTATGTAAATATTGAACTGCGTCTAAGAATTGCTCAAAATAATCTTTTTGAGCAATCTAACGAGGTGAATGTCAAAATAAAGGAATTGCTCTCTACAAAATAAGCTACACCTGATCATCAGAACTTTATAGCATACCAAATTAATTATGCTACTAAATACTTTATCCCTTACACAAAGGAAACGGGGGTTCATATTAATTCGCGACTTCACTCGCAAGCTAAATGCAGTGGCAGAACACTTGTCGATGACATGATAGCAGCCCGCGACTTCCTTATCCGTTAGCTACGCGATACAATCTACTTAAGAACGACATCTCATTTGAATAACTACCAACATGCATTTATTACCTAAGAAAAAACTGGCATCCTTAAAAAAAACCCTGCGCGAACAGAACTTTATAATAAACACCGAGAATTTAATTAAGTAATGGATGATATTAAAATATGCAAGACCCGACAGCAAAACATTTTATTCCGTTCTTGATTAGAAAGTTCATAAAAGGGAATCAAGTCATGGAAACGCCGAGTCGTTAAACAGTCGAGTCGGTGTGTATCGGTGGAGATACCGCCATTAATATCTGTGTAGCATTTACGTTGGAATTCTCTAGAAACTCTCCCGGGTTCCCGCGAGGTTCAGATCGTGACTGCGCGTCGCGTCGGCGCAATTTGCTTACCCATACAGTGCCAGTGCGCGCCGCTCTAATCATGTGTAAAATATTGCCGTGCCTCGTCACTGCAACACGGAATCAGGACGGCACGTCAAAAGTCACAGAAGTGCAAGATTAATTGACTGCGATAGTTGCATCACGATTAAGGTCATCGACACGCCGTTTCTTGATACAAACACGCGTCACGTGTGTTGGAGCTTTAAACTAACAAATTTAATTGGAATCAAAAGACTTGCATTGATTGTAAGCAGTCACTTATGAGAACTTGTATTTTCAGCAATTGGGTAACTATGAGGTGCCAAATTTTTTCTACATTGCTAAAATCGAGGTTCAAGATTTGAACGGATCATATAGACGACGATCGACTGTAGTTAACGATAATAAGGAGAGACGATGAGATGATACAAAATATCCGAAACCACGTAGCTAGTCAAAATAAAAACAAATATTCGAAGGCTTACAATACTGGTAGTATAAAACGACCGGTAAAGTAGTCGTTCAAACAATTCCTATATAAGCGTAGAAAATCGGCAAGATCAAGTTGAACGCGTGACCTTAAGTCGAGTAACGAGACGGGTGTTAGTATGAGAGGCGCGAGCGAGGGCTGAGGGCCCATTAGAACAATAGTAGCGCGCAAGAAGCGTGCGATCATAAAGTTACACCTACAATCAGCGCGAAGCCGTAAGAATACCCGACCTGCCCCAACTTAGCGCGGCGAGTCTTCCACTGCTTTCACTGACCGCTCTGGTTTAACTTAACATTACACGAATATTTTCATTACCAGTTTCTATCAACATCTGAGATCCTTTAAATTTAAGGACTATAGCATTTCCTTCCTTAAAAAAATATGTTCTAATTTTATTCCATAGTTCAGCTGTATTTTCTTCACCTGGGGAACTACTGGTACGCTACAAAATTCTACAAAATAAAAAATTTCACATCATCAAAATGCGATAACGTTTTTCTTAAATTCAAAATAGCACAAATTTCTTGCAAATAGTTGGCACCAATCCCAAATATCTTGAAAATTCAACGGGAAAGCTAGGTTTATAATATGTTATTTAGGTATACTGTAGTACTTAGCGCAGTTGAGTAAATGTCGAAAATAATTAATTGCTTTGTGCATCGCGAGAATCTCTTCTGCCGCCTGTCATCCGTTACCTATGAATTAATGAAATGCGAATCCGCATCCGATGAAGATATCAATTTTTGCCACCAAACAAACATACCATTCCCACATAAGAAGTCCATCTCCACATAGTTTGGATTTAAGACATGTTTTACACCTTTAACCTTTTCGTCAACGTCTCCTACTGCTTTTGGAATATAGCTGTAAAGGTTCTTAACAACGGCCTGTTTGTGGTGTGTAAAAAGGGTGTGGAGCAATGCTGCCAAGGCATTCCCACGCATACAGCCGACATACGCGGATACGCCGGTTCCGATCACCGCCCGCACTAATTGAGTAGATGATGCTATGCGCGACGAGCAAGGACACGCAATCGACCTATGTAAGACACGAGATCATCCAGATTATACAACCCCAAATTAAATACGATAATTCATTTTTATAAAACTAGCGACTTTGCGGTACCATGACATACATACCGGGTATATGATATTCAATATACTGGGAAGTATAAACCCTAACGGAGTTTTACGAGACAACTTAATTAAAAAAGCAATTAGGCGGATTAATAAATAAATAAGAAGGTCAGAAACGAATAAAAAGGATTGTTTTATTTTATTTCAACTGGTCCAAAAAGATCGTATCAGCCATCATTAAGATCGTAATGATTCAAAAATGATGTTTTTTAATTTTGCACTACATTTTTATCTTTTAAAAGATGGGACAGTGAGTTGATACAAGAATATTCGAGTGCATCAGATAAGTGTGTAAATATTGAAACAAGTCGAACAAGCGTCTTCTTAATAGAGATGACGAGGTAGGCTACAAGCGTAACATATGCTGGATCCACGGTTACATGTTTATTATAATAACTTGTATAAAAATAAACATTTAATTTGTTTTAGTTACTGTACTAAATATTAGTGTTGGGATCACAGAGGATCCTCCAAATGATTAAAATATTAACTTTTGTGAAAATAAGTTATATTCCCAATAATATTGGGTTTTTGGAATAAGTGAGTTTTTTTACATATTTACAATCATTATTTGTTTTGCCATTCTGAAATTCTAATCTCTGCCATTATTTTTCAAATGCAATGTCCGTTGCATTACATTTGTAAAGTTAAACCCTTCCACAGCAAATCATGTAAATAAAAACATCTTTGTTCTTTTAATCATAAGTAACGAGACAGCGGCAATCGGCAAAACGCTGCGTGGGCGACGATTATCCGATGTTATCGCTACCACTGCTACTCGATGGCTTGACATGCCATGTTTCACCGAATTATCATTATTGCAACCGAATGCAATAATTCTGCCATTTCAGGAAAACTTAAGTGGATATAACTTTATACTGAGAACAGGTAAATTCATGCGCTTGTTAAAACTATAATGCATCTTATAAAATTTGACATTAAAGAGGCCACAATAAGCCAAGAATATCAACTACAAGTGTAAGTGAACGGATAAATCCTAATAGGAAACCACAACAAAAACCAAAAGTAAAGACTAGCATTTTAACAATACTTCCCTATTAGCTTGGAATACCTTAAACCCAACAAAAACCGCAAAATAATGTATAAATAAGACCTTGTCGTGGAAGTAAACAGTGGTCAATTACGGTGGTAGCGCCCGGCTCTATGGCGCGTTCAGAAACAATCGAAGCGGTGCGATGGGCGAGATACCAGCCGGTAATAACTCTAATGGCGAGATAAGACCGCCACTGCCGCGGATACATGCCGTACCGACCACACAAATGTATTCCAACTTTGTGCGTACGCTAACTCCAGATACGGCATCTAATATTTGTATCGAACTGACGGTTACATGATTTATTAAGGCCTAATTATGCTGAAGCATTGATACTTCAACGGCGATATAATACTATATTTTATAAAATTAAAATATAGCTGCAGTTTTTTATTTCTACGTAGTGTGTTTCAGACAGGCAAATATTAAGTTTGTCCGGCTTATGAGTGTAATCACAAGTGGCACATCTGCGGTGACTATTGGTAATCGAGTGTGATTTCCTACGTCCGTGTGGTATCGCGGAGTCGCGCGGCGACCAGCGGGACCAGTTTACGCCGACAACCATGTAAACGATTTATTCCCGAGTCTCGTTTTGCATTACCTGATCGGAAGCCAGGGCTGGATCACCGTCACAACGCAGGTGCTTTTATTGCATAAATTATATTGAAATGTATATTCAATTATTATTAACTTCCCTTCGATTGTTACTACATTGAATTCAGAATAAATAATAGCCGTACGTTTAAATAATAACGTGAGAATGTACCTATATTTCATATCCAAACCATTGAATAAAGCCGGCTCTCTGTAAATGATCAGCTTCATGGTCACAGATGTGATGTGTATTAGTTATAAGACAGCCCTGTTAAGGCATGCAGTTGTCGCGGGGACTTTATTAAACGACCATGCCATGGTAAGACGGCCGTTGGACCGGCTTATCCCGATTCCCGGTGCACCCTTCTCACTGTTCTCAATACGCAATGCTTTTATACTTGTTTATTTATCTAATAGTTATGTGCAATGACAGGACAGGTATTAATATATACCGAGACTGCTTTGCTACACCTATAGTTATTAAAGTAAAAAGCCCGTATTGCAGCTAGATGGTAATTCTTAAGTTTGATGTCAGCATTTTGTGTTTTTATAATGCTATGAAGATGATGGATCAGCCCTTTTGTTAATGAGCATCTATGATTTTTCAATACCGTTTAACAGATAAAACCATAAACACACAAGGTCATAAGAAATATAGTAAAGAATGGCCTAGTAAATATTTAATTGGCACATGATGACGAGCCTGATTGAACGCGTTTATTATTAATACAACAAGCCCCTATGAGGGTCGGCGAATTATTTATAAAGAGGCCGATTGTATACGAGTATGCGGCGATGGTGCATATAATCGATGTGACCGAGCGAGTGCAACACGTGATCAACACAATCGCCCAAACCGTACGCATTTATGTATCGTACGATTATCACCCCAGTGCTCTTGACATTACAGTTCAATTGCTAACAAGTAGTGATACGCGAAATATTACAGCAAAGAAAACTTACTTCTTACTAACCAGAATTCTCAGTATTTCATTAAAATATGTTCTTTATATATCCGTCTATCAATGACAGTCATTCGAACTATATTTATTACGTTGTTAACTGAGCTTCATAAAGCCGGCGTTAACCAATTATTCTCGATATAACATTCCAATCATTTAATCGTTAAGTAACAAGATGCCTTTCAATAGAATCATTATCCAGTGCGCGTGGTGGAAAGTGGGAACACAACGCGTTCGTCTACATATACATGGAATAGACAAGGACCCAACCGGTTCAAATAGCAATTCCAGCAAATCAATGCCTTGTATAATGAGATCGAGTATAGCAAGCGTCTGTTGGTCGTTAACTGCGATATCTGAGCATCGATTAAGAACCAACCAAACTCACTTCACATGCCATTGAGCACTTTTTGCGGATATCACCAAAAGCCGGTGGTTGCGCGGCGACAAAGGTGTCCAACCGGTTTACGTTACCGCCGCCTCCCGCCGCCATCGTCATAAGCGCGTCTGCAAATTCAACACTCGTCAAATACCACAAAACGCAATACAACCGCTATGTCGTTACAACTCCTGATGAATCTTGCGTACAACCAATCACTGCACATTCGCTCGTCATTATGATCGACCTAATCATTTTGTATGGTGTAATTGCAAGTCTATCTAACGTAGACATGCCAATCAACTATATTACGGTTAGTAGAATCGATTTTAAAAAGATATACAATGATCACCAGCAAAATTACAAAACCATATTTATCTGTTTCTTGATAACGACACAAATAAAAAATTCTTTGCTGTTCAAAGAACACAGATAGAGTCGAGGCAAATCTCTTGATTGTAGATATTTAATCGTATCAACATCATTAGAAGCGCTTAATAGGTAGACAATTAATCAATAAATCTACGTCACTGAAAAAGGCATGCAATATCAAGAATACACACTTGAATAAACTGCATTGAATCATCGCCTACATTAGATGAAACTGTATACGTTGCGTAATCGGTCATTAAAGCAGATCGTTATAATAACGGCTGGATCGCTCTCAATGACAAACAACGACTCCACCGAACAAAAGAATATTGAAGTATGCATAATGAAGCCTCGCCACGTACTAGCACATAACGCAACTCATTGCGTACTCTACATTTATGGCGAGGCATGCCGCGGACCTGGTTTGCAAAACTAGTTAGAAATTATTGAAAATCTATGTTACGAGCTATTTACTTAGCTACGACAACATATTTCGTAAGTAAATGACAAGTTACAATTATTGTCGGGTTTCCTGTCTACAGAAATACCACCAGGTGTGCAGCTATCAAGAAAATATTATGTAAATTCCTCGATGGGTACCGTAATCTCGTTAAACCCATTAGATGGTGAGATAAGACTCAGCAGGACTTTAACGGGGCACGACATCAATCAGGATTGCTTCCACACTGCTGTTGAACATTAACTACTAATATACTGCACTATCTTATTACACTTTCGACTTTGACGACTGATAACGTATATTTAATACGCGAAGTTATCAATATGCATTATGTCATTTATTACCGAAATGACCTTGATAGTGGTCAAGACTCAGAAAGTATTCTATTATCGCGTCATTTTTAATTTGAATCAAGATCATAAGATTAGGCTACTATTCCAAAATGATTTCAAAGATTCGTACTACATGTATCATTCGTTATTTGCATAAATAATGACGTGACGCAAAATGTCCTTGAGGTTTTATGACAACCAAAATTTTTATAGTCATTTTATATCTATCATCAATATTCAGATTCTACACTATAATGTAAAAACACGGATTTTTATCGCTCGACTCAGTGCTTGATTTATAATATGAAAGTATGAAAAGTATACTTACTAAGTAAAACAATGAAACGGATTATGATAATACCCAAAATAATTAGCAACATTATTTAAAGTACATAAGACGAAACAGTGTTTCGAGCAAGTCACGGGCGTAACATAAAGTTTTATCTTTCGTATTATAGAGAGTTTTTATGATGTGAGTGCGTAGTCGTACCATAGTAAAGTCCGCAATATGGTCACGCTCGGTCAATCACAATTTCACGGTCAAACAGAGCGGGTTTGATTTGTCTATTACGTGGCACTTCATTGGTTCTATTTGTATTTGAACAAACAAGTTCAATGAACAGAAGCCTACTAATTCATTGCTCAATCCTCGTGTAACTAATTAACTAGAGTGTTCTCGAATTCCTTCAGCACAATAAGTTTGTAATAAAAATGTGTTTCTGAAAATGTATATTTATAACATACTTAAGTACCTATTAATTTGGTCGAAAGAAATAAGGTCTGCATAAAAGAATATTAAAGAAGATCTTGTAATGAATAAACAAATTCACAAATTATCTATCAGGCATGACGTTAACTAGGTCTTGTGCATGTATAATGCTAACATGTGAATTACAAGAGGCGTTAATAGGCGCTGTGAGCTGTGAGTCACACGTGTGTTGTGTTATTATCGATGCGCTCGACTGCTTATGTATGGCCGCATAGTGTTTGTGTTGTATGAAGGGTAGAGTGGCACCTGGCAGTCATGCTGGTCGTGGTACGAGCTGACGAGCTGGCTGACGTACTCCCAGACCTCGCCGGGCGCCGTCCACGCTGAAGTCGCGTTCGCCGCGTGCCGCATCATGCCCACATTACGCGCCACCTTCTAATCTCCTCCGGAGCTGTACGCGGGTATAATCCGATGTTCGGCCACTTAACTCGGACAAACACTGTCCGTACCGCACTAGTTAGTGTACGCGGGCGGTTAGTTCTCGCCGCTCACGTCCACTAGCGTTGACGAGCTATTTATATTGTTTTATCCTCAATCACGCGCAACTAGGTCGCGATCTACATCACACACGCTGAAACAGATTTACGCCGGTACGAGCCTTAGCACACCTCATTGTAAACAAACACCAACAATGAATTCTGGCTTGCTCTTGGGATCAAAAATTATGTTCGTGTGATAAAAAAAAAATGTTCAGAAACTGATCGTAAATGAATTAAGTATCTTTCCAAATAGTGTTTTTCAAAAACCAAGGTTGCTTTCATTATTAAATTTATTTGTCAGCTTTCATTGGTGTATACGTATTAAAATAAGTTCGTTATTAAGTAATAGTTATTATTAATTAAAACTGTAACATTATTAGAAAATATTGAAATTTTTGGTAATCAATAATTCAAATAGTCACAAATGCATCGATACGATTAGTGCAATGATGCGCACAATCACGGAACGAATCCATCGGCGACGCGCTCGCGAGTGATAACGCGTGACCTTGGGCTGCGCTAAACGTTTGATAAGGGAAATTCGGCGACCGCCCCCGCGACCGTCACCGCGCGCTCGCTTATCGCACGCCGTGTTTGTTTTGCATTAAATTAGTGTCGCGGTCCACATTATAATGCGGTGACATGAGCACTCATTAATTAACTGTTAGATGATAACGACTTTAAAGATGAATCTCTCGATAGCGTCTTTAGGTTTTCATCAAACGTAGCTCTGGTTTTTCAAATACAGAATTCAGTTACTTTTTGATCACGAATAAGTTTTAATCCCAAGACTATCAAAATCCTTATTGAACTAACCACACAGCTAAAACACAATCACACTGGACGTCTCTCTTGAAAATGTATTAGTTTTAATTTATAACAGTAATATTTATTTTATGAACACTTGTTTCACACTAAAGCACATGATCACATCAACCAATCAATCGGAGTCGACATCGCGCGTGTGTACACATTGACGGTAGTGTGCGGTGTTTACGCGTTCGTAGCACCGCATACGCAAGAGTCCGGGACGCGCGCGCGCGTCTCGCCGCGAGCTAGCTAATGACCGGCGTGGCGCGTATTCGCGACCCCCACTCCGCCACCATACGCGCTATCAAACCAGTTTACGTGAAAAATTTTAATTCCTCTGCGCGGGTGACGACCGGTCGCGCTTTCCTCGCACGACGCGGCCTCCCCCGGCACGAGGAAAAAGCGCAGCGCCCCCGGGGGCGAGCCGGAAGTGCACCGCGGCCTGCACGCGAGCCAAGCTCACCCACCGCCTTAATTAAATGCTACACGCTGCACACCTACCCCTTCGTAACGACAACGACACTACCCCTATGCACACCTACCATTTCTATTACTATCACACACTTCATATCTTTGTGATTCATATTCATAATAATAGCAGCTAACGTGGGGTCTAATTTACCAATCAATTAACAGCTAGAGCTACGAAAGCCAGAAGACTACCGGTAACGATAAGCAGTAGAAATTAATTCGGTCACGAGTGAATAACCGCTCTACAGACGCACTTTATGATATGTGCATCGATCTAAATACTTTCACGCATCACAATGACTCAATCATACGCTGAAATGTTTAGTGCTTTCTTCACATTGCTCTGACAATGGTTAATTTATGGTTCATTATATGATTTACTGATGAAATGAATTAAACTGAAATATTCTTATAAAGAAATCCATAAAATGCAAGGCATTGGAAGACAGCCAAATAATGTAACCTACATTAGCAATATGCTGAACATACTTTGCTAGTTTTAAGTCTATCCGACATGTTTTTTTCCTACACTTGAACTAAATTAGGAATCAAAAATATTTTGTTGACTCGCATAAACCTGGACCTATGCGTCCTTTAGAAGCACGAGTCAATAAACAACACAATTAATTAGCACTGACTGATTGCTTTTTACATTAAAAATCACTAAGAGTCAATGTTATTGATAGGCGGATAGTTTCTTACAAGCCACGAGGGTTAAATAATTTCACATACATAATTCAACGCGGCTATTAAAACACAAAAAGAATAAGATCACATGACACATCTGTGTCGGCACCATTTTGATAAAGTATAGGGGGAATTATTGCTCAAGTCGATGGTACTTTCGCATACACGGAATGTAGTCGTGTGGTAAACAGGAATAATAAAGGACAAAGAAAAAACTGGACCAGATTAAGGCGCCACAAAGGGTTCCTTTTGATTTCAATAGTAATTCGTGTATTTAAAACTCCCCTAAGTAAGCTTGCTTACCGACCTAACCCCTCGGTCTCACAAAAAAGTTGAACAGTTGCGAGACGTTTTTTTAAGGAGATTTATAATATGCTTCTGGAGAGGATTTTTAGGGTAATATTATTTAAAATGGACTGAGTTCAATAATAGAATATGTTAATAAAACTTAACTTATATTCATGAATATTTTTCGGAACAGACTTTCGATCCTATCAGCAGACCAACATGATCCTCATGTTATGCATTGGTTAATATTATAAAAGGGGTTGTTATGATTACCCGATTCATTATTTATTTATTTATGTAGCGTACCCAAAAATAAAAAGGTGTGTGAAACCAAACAGCTTATTGTAAAGATTTACGAATCATAGATTGTTTTAATTGTCTCTTTAGATAATTATTCTGCAATTTTACTTTTTGTTATTAAGCTATACGAACATAATAAGGTGTAACATAAACATTTAAAGTACGAGAAATCCTACTAATATTTTAAACGCGAAAGTTTGTTTGTATAGATGGTTGTTTCTCTTACACGCATAAACCACTTAATTGATTCAGGCGAAACTTGGCAAACGGATAGTTTATAACCAGGATTAACACAGGAGATTTTTATCCTGAGTTTATGGCCTTTGGGTCATTTTCAGGCGGGCCCGCGGGCTACAGCTAGTTAAATATGAATCTTAAGTAATTTTTCAGGAACGCACTCGTTTTCGGTAACTTAAGGACTGTACTACTCGAATATTTACTATTGATGTATTTTAAACTCCAATCGCTCTGTTCTTAGATTAGTGACGGAGGTCGAACAATGGCTGAATTCTTTTTCATTATTCCAGGCGACATTAAAAATAATTCTGAATATAAAAAAAAAACAACACTTGATTCTCTTTAGTCCAAATATTAATTACTATACATGGTTGCTTTTGATCAACCAGATAAGGAACAAAAAAAAAATTAACGTTAACATCTTGTCCGCGTATAATTTATAATCAGATACAGCTTGTTAAGAAAATTAATTAGCAAAAATTGTGACAAATGTCACAATAAATCCTAAACACACAAAAACAAGGACTAATTTATTCGAGACTCTTGTCTAACCGAAAGACGCGCGTAACAGAAACATGGCGACAGTCTTAGGAAGTTACTCCCACACTTTCTGAGATATCCAATATGGTGGCAAACCAGTTTGTGAACCATATTAATAAATATGTGTTTGGTAATAAGATGTTGATGTGGCTCAGTTTATTGACTAACCAAATTGGAAGGCTGCAGTGTAGAACCAATTGATATCACATTTATTTGTTATCACCTGTTGCTTTACATACTGTTCATATCACAGGTTTACAATTGACTTCAAAATTTTTGTTTACATAAAAATAATGGTAGCCTAGTTTTTAATAAATTTGACTGTGGTATACAGTCAAATATATTTAAAAAAAACTATTAAAGTTTTTTTATTGTTTTATCATATTGATTTCTTTTCAATGTGATAAAAGCGATGTAGATAATTGTTTAATGAAACAAATAAAAAATAATAAAAGTCTTTGTCTTTTTAATAAATCTTCTGAGGGCAATAATGCTACCTGTATTTGTGGTCATTTTACTTTCAGCTAACAGCCTTTTACTTTACTGACTGTCAAGTTTAGTGAAATGAGAAGAAACTTATCAATAATCCTCAGCTGAACTTATGTTACAGTAAGTTCGAAGAAATAATATCAAGGCACAAAAATAAAAAATTGATATATATATATCAATCAATTCATCGCCTATCAAGGTTAACTGCTGGACTTAGGCCTTCGACAAGATGTAAGCAATATCATTAATTGTGGCTGATGATGATTTGGGTGATGACTTCAGATTGATACTAATTTGGATAATTTTACTATGGAAAATGTGGCAAAAACGGGGAAAAATATTAATCTTCGAGAGCTTTCGTTCAAAAATAACTAATATTCTATAAATCTGCACTCTATAACCTTTGTTAACTGACTGTCATTCAATATAAATTTTCACAGCCCAACATCATTGAAACAATAATGTATTTTTATCGACTGTCCTTATACCAGATTATGAAGACAAAAAGTCAATTTATGTTTAATATAGTCTAAAAATAGTTATAAGTAGTACAAGTACAACAAGGTGCTCAGTACCAGATATCAAAATACATTGCATTAGTTAGTGAGTATTACGTCTATGACTTCTGAGACTAAAGTAGTCTAGATATTTAATAAAATTGTATTGTATTAAGCATATCAATACTTAATATGCAACCCCCTATTCATCATGCATAATAGTTTTAAATATCATAGGCATAAACAAACTATCCTAGACCTACCTTAGTCCGGGGCCTGCCTCTGCCTCTCTTCAAAGTTGTTTCATGGTTAGAATCATCACTTTTAGTCTTTTTCACATTAACATTAGTCTTTGAACCACTTTGTTTGTCCTTGTTGTTTACTTTTGTCCCATTGTCTTTGATGTCACACAGTTTTCTCCCTTCATCAGTGTCTGCCTTGTTGCTCTTCACTTTTGCTGATGACTTTACAGAGCATTTTGGTGGTAATGTTTTGGAGACAGCTTTCAGCGGCAAATCATCATCACTAGATGAGTCTGATGAGCATTTGCTGCATGATTCTGAGCTTGATGTTGTGTCAGAGAGCTGAGATTTCTTCTTTACAGGTGTTCTATCTTTACTTTGTTGACTTTTGATAGTGTTTACTTTCTTTTTCACAGATGGTTTAGCTGACCTTTTTGGTGATACCTTTCTTTGTGGAATAGCAGCAATTTTGAGTTTCAAGCCGGTATCACAGGAAGTCACAGAGAAGTGTGGCTTGCGGGATGCACTCTGCTTGGCATCGGAACACTCCCACTCACTTCTTGATGAATCACTAGAGCTGCTGTTCTGTAATGTAGATATGTAACAAATATTAGTTGATGTTTTAATAATAATTCAATGTACTAATTCTACTGAATACTGTCAAGAGAAAATCCATTCATACAGTTTTATGGCCATTACTTAAATTAGGGCCTCTTGAATTTTGTATTTTATAATATGGATAAGCCATAAAACATTGCATTATATTTTTAATACCATTACAATGTACTAAATAACAAAAGAGCAGTTTTTAAACTGCTATTCATTAGTAAATACATACCTCAGAATCACTGTTAGAATCTGAATCACCACTTGAATCATGTGTTTTTGGCAACTCTGTGCCCATCTCTGAAAGTAATTCACATTATCTATACATAAAAATATGAATGCACACTAAAATTACACCAAACAATTTGCTTACTTATTTTGATTTAACATAACCATGAACTTGATAAACACTAAAACAACAAAACAATGTATTTCATGCTTTATCAAAGCAATACAACCGAATAATACGCAATTTCGGCAGACAGGCATCTAACTATTGTAAAACTAAATAATAACTAGGAATGACGCTTTAGAGCTGGTTCCAAATGGTTGAGGTACTTACTTCAAGGTTGGTCAAGATGTTTCCAAATACAACAGTATGATTGTCTTCATTTCAGTCGCGAATTGTCCATTACATTACAGTTATCTGAAATACGAAACCGAATTTAATCGTAATGTATGGATATTTAGAGCGTTATTTTGAGAAATAATCTATTTTCACTCAACATAATTTGTTGAAATGACAGATCTGACGACACTCGTAAGACCAGTTTATTCACGATGGTACTTGGTAATGTTGTACAACGCATTCTAGAAGTACAGGAAAAAAAACTACGAAGTTACATAAAAACACTCATATTCTCGCGAAATAAATCATAATAAGTGTGCATAACGGTCTTTTAGGACATTGGCGCCAAATAAGTGCATACGTTTACATTCTTTAGTAGAAATATAACGGCCGTTATTGATAGGTTAAACTAAATTACTTATATTTTAAATTCATTAAACACTATTTGTTTCACTAACCACATCAGAAATGATCGTATAACAATTAATACAAGGCTAAACGATGAAATTACTTCACACTAATAAAACACTTGGCCTCCATGTTTACAAATCATTCGTATAAAAATCGTACATACCTACGTAACTCAAGAGAAAGTCAGTGAATTTTGCATCTTATTCTTTTGCTCATATGAAAGTTACGTATGAAAGAATGAGACTTATTACCATTATATCTATATGAAATGCGGCGCAAAATGGCGTCCCGTATTTTCATCAAAGGCTTACAAGTAAAATTGTTTTTATGAGTAAAGGTATCATTATTCAATCAAAATAATTTTAGCCCTAGTATAGAATTACCATTGTCATCATTTATTTTGTAATTACAACGACTGGTAAATTAAAGCTAATTTAAATTGTACGAAAAGTTATGCCGATAGTTACGCCATCTATCATTGTCGCAAGACTTGAATGAGTTGTTCCTGTTATTCTAGTAATACTCACTGAAAAGCTGAAAATGGAACGCTGAAACCTTTCAAATTGACTAAGCACCTTAACTTTTAGAAATTGTAAATTTTTAAATTACTTAAATATGTAAAATAGTCATAGTTTTTGAATCCTTCAAATTATTTTTATAAATGTCTGTCTTTTTCGGTTCTGAGTTTTTTAGTGTTCTATTAAGATACCAAAATTTAAAAAAAGTGTATAAGGCCTGTTTACTATAACAAGCGTTAATTAATAAACTGTATATGTAATATAGGTCTGTGTTCGTAATGCTCCAACTTTCTTAGGATTATTTTTGTATACCGTCATGTCAGTCCTTTCTCAGCTAAAATTTCGATCTTACAATAACAGAGTCAGTCATTAAAATAACGCAACGTCATTAAATAACAAATTTTGTTAATATTACATTTTTATGGGGATTACAATATTACATCACCACGCCACAGATGGACATAATCATGTCATGGATTGATGCATTAACTTTTTATTGCAACATTATAACAGAGACAGCTCACAGCAGCACTATTGTAATCATTTTGATGTCATTTTGTATTTTGACAGCTTGTATGCTGAAGGTGAAGTTGACATAAGACTGGATGAATCAAAAATTAAACTAACACGAAATGTTGTTTTGGTAATTTTGGTTAGTTTTTACTGGTGTCAAAGTATCGTATAATCTTACTGTTGCTTGCAGGAAAGTTTAAATGAGTGTTTGATACGATAAAATAAATAAACAACAACTAATTTGTAAGCTTTAAGTGTCTTCTAATGAAGATATAAATATTGTGACACTGGAACTATATATTTGTCAAGGTCTCAATTTGTTATGAGTTACTTTATTTACTAAGACTTTATTGTTAACAAGGTAATTAAAAAAAATTACGTTCATATTTTTCAAATCCTGTTCTTATATTTATACTGTAATGAAATATTTATTGTTTCAGAAGATGGAAGAAGAAGCCTGGGACGATCTATCCAATATACCGGCTGATCCTCCAGTTATGCGCAAACTATGCCCAAGTTGCTTGTAAATAAACCGATTATATTTGTTTATAGCCCACTTGTCAAATTCAAATATATTTACCAAATATTTTTTATTTTTAGGAGACCTGCTGTAGTTTGCTGGTGCTCCGCTTTGCCCCCAGAGAGATTGAATCCTCGCAGCACAGTCATATTACTCCAACACCCGGCTGAAGAGAAGCGATGTCTTCGTACTGCACCTATGTTACAATTAGGCCTGGCCGCCGACAAGTGCCTTGTATTTAAAGGAAAAAAGTTTCCTCAGCCAAAGCATGAAGGCTTAGAAACTGTACTCAATCAACCAAACACACTTTTACTGTATCCTAGTAAAACAGCTATAGATATTAGGGATATGGAAAATGATACTGATTCTTATAACCTGGTACTTATAGATGGAACTTGGCCACAAGCAAAAGCAATATATGCATCCTGTCCCATACTCCATAAAATAAAGCAAGTAAAGCTAATGACAAGTAATGCAAGTAGTTATATCATAAGGACTCAACCCACAGAAGGATGTTTAAGTACTCTGGAAACAGCTGCTGAAGCTCTATCACAATTAGAGAAGGATCCTAAGTATACAGAACAGTTAATACAACCATTGCACGCTTTGTGTAAGTACCAGTTAGAAAACGGGGCAGTGACTCATCAATCAAAGGAGTTTTTACTCAAAACGAAAACATATCCTAAATTAATTGGCAAGCGACTATCTAAATTGTTAAGGTCCACTAATGAAGAAAATGTAGAAGTGCAATGACTTATGGCTGTATACATAAAAATAAATTTTCTTTGCTTTGTTATTGAACAAAACAATTTTATTACACACATTTTATTTTGTTTTACTCTGATACCTGTATTTTTTCAAAACTTAAGAGGATTATAAATTGTTTTTAGACCATCTATGACGCTTAAAATTATTTATGGAAAAAAGTCAGCTGTGAGTGAAGTCATAAGCATAAGTTATTGGTGTCTGGGGCACCTTTTGCATACTGCAAGTTAGCAACTATATCATGTAGGTAGCTGCTCGCTTCAAACATACATTTTCAACTTAACCTATCACTTATTTTTCAAGATATTATGCTTCATTAAAGTTAGAAATTATTCGTTTATTGACAATCGTTTTCATTCTGAAGCGGAGGTTTTTGTCCATAGACGCTACACATAAACAAGCTACCTTTTTAAAGTAGCAACAAAAAATTGACTAATTTTTATTTTCACTGGCAACACAAATTCATGCCTGTCAGTTTGACGTGAACTTATTCTCTCTTTCTTTCGGTTCTGTCAAACAAATCGGAAACATGGCTGAGGTTTGTAAATTATTTTATAAATAATATCCGTCTTTATGTTGGTAATCACAACGAAAATGACGGTAAACATGTCGGTGTTACATATATGTGTTATTGAAGAATGGTGAGCAAGTGTTATTTTACAGATGTGAGAAACAATGTTTACATTTTACAGGTCGATGAAACTCTCAAGAAGAAACGTACCTTCAGGAAGTTTACCTTCCGAGGTGTCGATCTCGACCAGCTACTTGACATGCCCAAGTAAGTGTTAAAATTCTTAGAGTTGTCTATAGAACAACTAAAGTTTTGATAATAATTTGTTGGAAGGCTTGTCCTTACCGGAGGTGCCTCGCTAACAGTGGAATATATCACATAACATGGTTTATTTGCACCCGGTAGTTACAATTTACCATGTCTGCCTAATATACAGTGCTTGAGACCTTGCGCGGTAGTTTATTGCCGGTATTTGATGATGTATCAACTACATAACCTAAAAAAATATCTTTCAGTGAACAACTCATGGAGCTGATGCACGCTCGCGCTCGTAGGAGGTTCGCCCGTGGTCTGAAGCGCAAGCCGATGGCTCTGGTGAAGAAACTACGTCGCGCTAAGAAGGAAGCCCCACCAAATGAGAAGCCCGAGATTGTCAAGACACATTTGAGGAACATGATCATTGTACCAGAGATGGTCGGATCCATTGTCGGTATCTACAACGGAAAGACTTTCAACCAGGTTAGTAATGAAGAATCTGTGTTATTTAATAAGGCAATATTGTGTGCCATTATTCTTTTTTTCATAAGTTTGTTTTGTTGTCTGTCTGTTGATATAAGATGAAGATATATTACTCATTTAAAAGCAACATCCATCTTTTCTGTTTCACACACATTATGGCATACATATAGATTATTCTATGTTTATTAGTATTTGTCATTACCTGATAATGTCATGTTTTTGCAAATGGGTTTGGTATGTTTCTATCCAAGTTTAGGGTAATATATCCTGCAAATAATTTTGGATTCTTTGAATACTAACTTGTTTTTCACAAACTAAATGCTGCCTCTGCTTAAGAATCTAGTCAATGAACGACTAAGTGATTATTTTTAATTTGTTTAGTTTTCAATAAATCTTGAATTAATAATCCTTTTGGTTAAGCCACAAATTATTAATTCATATTCTATTACCAGAAACTATATTTATGCTAAACCAACTAAATTCTAAAAACCAGCTAGGATAGATTAATTTAGTGGTTTCTTAGGTTTACGCGAATATTAGACATTGAAATGAAACTACTTTTACGGATTTTATCGCGGTTTAATTTTAGATTTTAGTTCCCGACGTTTGAGTCTGCCCGTGACCATGATACCTGCAAAGGTTTCGAAACGTCGGGACCTAAAATCTAAAATTAAACCACGATAAAATCCGTAAAAGTAGTTTCATTTCAATAGATTAATTTACTTTTTCTGTTTCATTCTCGACTAAACCTGACTAGACATTATGATACTTAAAGTGTAATACTTAACTTCAGGCAGCAACTGAGAATCTATATACGAACAGCAAATATAACCATGAATGTTTCTTTTCAGGTTGAAATCAAGCCTGAGATGATTGGCCACTACCTGGGCGAGTTCTCAGTCACATACAAGCCTGTCAAGCACGGTAGGCCCGGTATTGGTGCCACACACAGCTCCAGGTTCATCCCACTCAAGTAGAGGGCTGACAACCACCTAGGCTTAAGTCTAAAACAAAAAATGTGCACAAGCCTACAATAAAAGTATCTTGTGTGGCAATATTTGTTTCATTTATTTGATGAACCAATGCTCTTACCACTTAGGTGTATCAATACTTTTACGCTGCTTAGGAATATCAAAAGTTAGCCTTAAATTAATGATGCCCAGTGCCATATTATCCATAAGGCACTTTAGGCCAGTGCCTAGGGGGCCTAGGGGCCCACTATGACCAGGGGCCCATCACCAAAGAAGGTGTCTAAAAAAAGCTTGATAAATTTTTCACCGAATGAAAATAAATTGAACCAAGGGGCCCCCACTCCCTTATTGCCTCTGGGCCCCTGGGCCCCTGGATGCCTTCTACTTCTTTCCTCCTCCTACTATCAAATTAATAATACCTACCACTCGTGTATTTCAATATAATTATTTCGTTAAAAACTTCCTCCAATTGCCCACAATACTAGGCTGATGATGATTCTCTCAAAAAAGCTGAAGGAAAAACTAATAATACCTATGTATTATAGTTCAGCAAAAAGTGGGACAGATGCACTAGTAGGTATTTCATACTACATTTTATTTAAGTAACTCAGTTTCTCATATGAAAGAAGCATAAATTGATCTTTTCTACATAGCGAAAAATTTAGACGAGATGTTAGCCTTGAACCCACTTATTTTTTGCTATCTTATTTTATATATTATTTGCTATATTATTTCAGATTAATTAAGCTTATAATAATAATAATTATACGGTACATATACTCTACATGACTGGCCTGTCAGTCTAGTGTTAGTGGCCCTAATTGCTATACCGGAGGTCGTGGATTCGATTCTCACTCAGAACAAACTTGTGATTAGCGCGATCATTTGTTGTGTTTCTGGGTAATTTATCTATACTATGTATGTATTAAGAAATATATAAGTACATATGTACTCAGTTGTCTAGTAATACAAGCTTAGTTTGGGACTTGATGGCGTTGTGTGAAAGTTATGGAAGTCAACCCTACGTCAAACAATAATAAAAATCTAGGTACTTTTGGAGTAAAGCAAGATAAACTGCACACATAAGTTTTAACCGAAATCCGACCACTTAAATATCTTCTTCATAACTTCGCAAGCTTTCTACTTAGATGCTTTATAATATTAGATATAGCCAAGCCAATTCACATTAACTTAACTACTGCATAACAAGGTGTTTAAAAAAAGGTAGGTAAATATAAATATGAACAAAACTACTTAACTGACTTGTATCAATTAAAAATAGCGGTCTCAGAACATGCAGAGTATGCATCCATATCGTTGGGGTTAATAGAAGTGCATTGCCCATCAGCAAGGCACATCATGCTTGGCTGGACTTGCGTCGGCAGCTGAAACCGGACCGATCCGACGCAGACTGATTCTCTCTAGCCTTGCATCGACAACACGTCAAGAACTGTGTTTGACGACTGTCCCTTTTTGTCTTGGCGACAAGAGCCATAAATGGATGTACGAATCATTTGAACATATATTAGGTAGCTACGCTGAGGAATATTTACCTCGACCTATTATTTCTTCATTATGTACAAGCTGTTGGTTATGTTTTCAAATCTTGTACTTTTGCTTCGAATATAAGCTGAATAAGTATTTAAGTAAGTTCTTTTCTGGTTTTGGTACCTTAGAATTCCGTTTTAACTGAAAGACAGCAATGATTAAGGCCGCTCGCGATGATTTAAACGTTAACGGACAAAGATTGTTCAAACAAGCTGTTAAAAAAAAAAAATGCTGATAATGATGTAATGTTTTGTAGTTACAAGTCATATGACAATGGCATTCATTAATTATTATTTTCCAGTTGACGGCAGTTCCACCAGACTACTGACTTCATCGCTGAGGCACGCTAGTGAAATGATCTTGCAATTAATTTGTATGTCATGTATCATAATTAGTACTGACTATACTCGTAAACATACTTACTACGACTTAAACTAATTTGAACCAAGGGTAGATAGCTATCTTAATTATCTTATTATTTTCAAACTGCCCCAGAAGAAGGGTCATGTTTTAAATAAAATCGAAGAAAAGTTTTTTTTATGTTATATCAATGATTTTCAAAAGATATCATTTTAGAAATGTATTTCATTTTACATAAAAGTTTTCAGTTGTTCTTATTATAGGAGTACCACTCGTACCAGGAAAACCATTTAAATAGCTTGAAGACATTCGTGGAAAATCCGATGTGCAATCTATTGTTGCAATAAGATGGGTGCTTGTCGCCTGTTATTGATCAAAGTGTTGATAATTGGTTGTGTTGGAGACAGTGTGTGTGATACAGAATGAGGTCATTTATTCCTGCGAAATCGAAAATAATATTAGTCACACAATCGATTTCTTTTACTGGAACTCTCAGTATCGCGGGGTGGACTCTTACTAGATTGTTTTGTTTCTTCGGAGGGTAACACCTTCCTGAAAAAAAATCCTGACTTAACATATTGCTTTACGAAAAAAATATACTAAAAAAATACTAATTTCACAATGAGTATTATTTTTTTGCAAGGCCAGAAGCTCTATTTAATGAAAATGGGGAATTACCAAACAAGAACGATAAGAACGCGTGCGGTGTTGTCAAAAAAATAATATGGCAAAGTTATTTCATCAATTAGGATTTTGTTAATCAGGTCTCAATGATGCGAAATCAGCGTACGTATATTGTACCTAATTTATTGTCCATTGCTCGTGTGACTAGCTTTATATTCTTAGATTCGATCATTGCATCTTCTGTCGATGATTGCATCGAGGTTCCGAATCCCAACTTAGAAATATATTTTTTGCAGAATCCTCTTAAATAGACGTTACCACTTAACCGAAACTTAAGAGTACTTTCGACCTTTGTTGATAGTTGAAAGAAATTCTATTCTATTGAATAAAAAAATCAGTAATTTATTTATCAAATTTGATAAAGGAATATTTAAAAACATATTTTGATAAAATGTGGTCAAAGATTTAATAGTAGATATCTAATTTAATGATATTATTCCTTTGACCATTAAATCCCTCTAATCTCCTCAGGGAAACCGCGACTTACCATTGGTATTTTGTGGGCGGTCCAGCACTTGCTCGTGATTGCGTGTGCGGCTCAGTTTTCGACGTTTTATAATTGACAATACCACAAAAAACGCACGTTCGTTACTTGTATGTACGTTTTAAACATGCCCCAGTCACATATAAAATAACTAATGCTGTAGGGATCTCTCTAAAGTTCTCTCTTTTTTCTAGAAAACCAGTCTATTATCAAAGATAAGTGTGCCTTACCCCAAGATCATCATCGGATGATAGAAATGTGTCTAGGAGATCCATCGTTTTTCTCTTCTAAACATGCTTTCTGCAAGAAATTCTATGTTTCATGTTTGTTTCACTAATATTCAAGTCACATGTACAAAGACACCCAATCTTAGTACAAGCACTCATGCATCATATAACGCTTGTCCTAGGTAGGGTCTGGTGATCTCTAATAAATATCTCTCTCTTGTTTGTCTTGAATGTCTTGTTTTCTAAGCAATTCAGAACACTTGAAAGTTGAAGGTAGGCCGCGGGACTTTGTGTAGTTAGCACCTAGTTAGCAATTAAGACATCTATTGAAATGAACTTTTACGGATTTTATCGCGGTTCAATTTTAGATTTTAGTTCCCGACGTTTCGAAACCTTTGCAGGTATCATGGTCACGGGCAGACTGAGATGGCGTTCGTCTTGACAGAAGATGTTGCTCGTTCTACCTTCGTATTTTAACTAATTATTTGTGGGCCGACCTACGCAGTATGAGCTCACTGTGTCTTGATGTCTTGCAGCGCTGCTCTTGGGTTTGGCCTTGAGTTTATTTATTATTGGATCCCAAGAAGGTGATATCTTCCAGCCATCTTCTCTATTGAAATTTGGGTGTTTTTTAATCTCAATAGCCTCGCGAAACATCCTTGGTAGGAATTTGGATTCTTTAGCGAGGATCTGTGGTTGATCAAATCTAATATAATTCCTGGAACCTTCAGCATGTTCGACGACTGCAGACTTCGTCGATAAAATCCGTAAAACTAGTTTTAATTCAATGTCTAACATTCGCGTAAACTTAAGACATCTAAGTAAGTGATCGAGGTCTATGGTGTGCTATTTAAATTTCATAATTCAGTTACCACAACATTATTTTCAAAAAATGATTTTCTTCTGTATGTTATTATACTTTGCCTTCTCGCCATTTCGACCTGATCCGTCATATAAAAAAAAAGCTTTTGTCAATAAAGTCATACCGCATCTTTGCTTCAGGAAATGATTTCCTCTTGAAGCTTAAATTACTGCTTACAGAAGGGTTTTTCTAAATGAGAAAAAGCTCAGCAAATAATCAACATGTCTCGGCAAAATAAAACAAAAAACTAGCACGTTTCAAGAGAAATACTTAGAGTGAAGTGCACTCGAAGCGTGAATGTTGTTTTGAAGATAACGAGTTCCCGATACTCCTTGATATATTATTATGAACTGCATCACTCCGCAATGTTTATTGGCTTTTACGAGCCTGAGGTATGTGGAATACCGAAAATTGTTTAGACAGAAGATTTATGATCAAGATATAGCCCAAAGTATGCGATATGTCTGTGAAGACATAGGTACGAACATATTTTATAGCCGATTCATTTCAGTATTTCAATGTAAATAATATTCGGTATTGACTAAAAATACTCACACATATAAACAAAGCACGTTCGATTCGTAAGTTCGACTGGCAGGGAGTAAGTGGTCGCTAAAACTGGCAGAAATCTCGTCCTAACTAGAACGTAATTGTTGTAATTAAAAACTGCCGTTTGTAAGGGCGCTTCGTGTTGGTGTTTATAAAGAGTCGGGGCAGAGGCTTCGCGGGCTCTTGTCGACCGCTACAGCGCGAGTGGCCGCACGCGCTTGCCGCCGCCCGCCGCGATTTTCCGCCTCGCGTAACTCGACGCAAAACTGTTGCGCTTCTTTAGTTTAATTTATATTTTAAGAACTAATAAAAATATAAATAAGGACATCATAAATATTTATAATTAATTTTAAGTTATAATAGAACCGTAAATTGTTGAGTGATTTCAAGTGTTTTGTGACTGTGATTTTTTTAATCTTGTTTTCGCAAAGGACGTTTTTCTTCAAAGCAAACATTTTGAGGTAAGGATAAAACGTATTTTATCTTAAGATATGTAATAAGTTTATTCATTGAGATGAACAAATATAAGTACGTACCTAAGTAGGTAACAGCTGTTTCATTGAAGCATTAAATAGTCAACTAAAAAAAAACACTACCCGATCGGGTAGATACTTATTCGGCAATTTATTTCTACGATGTTGTCAGGTTCGTTTTTTATCTGAAATAAATGGATTATTATTAGATACTATATTATTATCTATTTCATTTCTTAAAAGGATGTTGTTAACCCTACCTTGTTCAGTAGTGTGTTAAAGTTAAACTAAAAAAGACTGTGAAAACATATTTATTTCGCTCATAAATATTCCTAACTAGTGACAATCAGTGAAAACCAGATAACTAGAACATCTACTTATATCTAGGTATTTGTCTTATTTGTTAAATATTACAACCAAAATTAAAAGCTTTTTTTAAAAACACCGTCTTTCAGGCACTCTTAAAACGTTACAATAATGATTCTAGTTGCAACTAACTTCATGATACCGATGTTATTTATTTTATTTTAATGAACCCGATAGTTTACGAGGCTGTCAACTACTTTTCCTGTAAAAAATAGTAAAGAGCTACAACCCGAAACAATAGACAATTATTTTAAAGAGATTATTGCAAACCATTGTCACGAACTTTATCTAGTAACATAAAATTATTATAATATGTGACATGACATACCAAATAATTAATAGGCAATTTTTTCTAAATACAACCTAGAGATCTTGAAGTACTAAAGATTGTTAAATAAATAAAACTTGAGTTGTTTTTAAACGTAAACGTAAGAATCCCTTCTTAAAACCCATCTCTGTTTACCATTCCATAGCGCCAGACCTTAATTGCCCATTTTAAGTAGGTAATTAAAAACAAAATTGACACATTAAAACAATTAGTAGTCATTAGTACCTCAAAGCGATTAATCGGGAATATGATAGGTACAAAGAATACCTTGTGTTAATTGCGTAGGATTAATTAGATAAATACTTAGCGGCTATAAACGGAGATAGATAAAGCTTGAGGACGTCTGATGAGAGTTAGAAGTAGGTGCTACATGTAGTCTGGTTTTTAAGGCGATATTAAATGAGGTCACTGAAAATAAAGTTATAAAATAAATTAATATTTATTTAAAATAATATTTTCTACATTTTATTGACCAGCACTTACCTATTTTAGGCATTTTTCACTTTAACAGTTTTTTTATTGTAATTAGATATAAGTAAATCGCAACTAAACGATGTAAGCGTTATTTATATAGGTGTCTCTTAATTCATAGAACTTAACCCTAATTAAATTAATTATTGTTTTGTGATTGCCTTCCGGGGAATAGTTAAGTTTGTAATGTCTAACTTGACAGCTTATACTTACATAATTTTGCTTACGGTACCCGCAGAATACTGGTTGAACGATTACAACATTTACATATATGTCAGATAAAAATACTGTACTGTAAGATCTTGACATTGAATACAATTTTATTATATCCTCCTTAACTAATTTTGAATAAACAAAAATGAAAGAGTACATTACGGTTTTCTAGATTATAGATACTTATATTTACGTCTTGTTGATCGGCAAAAAGGTTACTGTTATAAATCTCAGGTTGTTATAAAAAGGACTAAGGAATTTAATCTTTGTTAAGCGGGAAATTCCACAAACATTCAACTCACATATAGAAAGATACCTAAACTCAGGACAAACATTCGCGGATCACACAAAGGCTTGTCCTGCGCGGCTATCAAACCTGAAACACATCGCGCACTGTGGGTTTGGCGGGACGACATCAACCATGATATAAGTTATTCTACATGATATAATTTTCATTTTAAGACAACAAAATATGAGTATTATGAGTAAACCTAAATTTCAATATCTTTAGCATTTTTATTCTAATGATTGGATCGGAGATCGTGTAAAGACAATCTGAATTCGCATTCCCAGCAAGTTTTAATCATGCAGCTATTGATAAGGAAACAAAGGCTTGTCTAATTTGATAGCAACCATGAAACAAATGAAAATGGGTTGCACTAGATGAAACCAGTTTGTTCCGGCTGCTTTTGCATCGGGGGTTTACCAGTACGTTTTAAAGTGAGACAGATGCAGTTGTTGGTATGGAAAGTCTTTCTACGTCATAAGGCTTCCATAACAACAAAAACATCTTTAAGACTTAATAGTAGGCCTGCAGGAATACAAAGCGATTGTAGCGACCGATATTTTTAAAGATTTTGCTTTATTTGCCTTACCCAGGGTGACTTCTTTTTATATTATGTAGCTTTTCTAACTTAGAGTAGGTACTGAATGCCGATTTTATCTATACTAATATATAAAGCTGAAGAGTTTGTTTGTTTGAACGCGCTAATCTCAGGAACTACTTTAGGCTATAAACCCTCACGCTGCGACTAATAGGAGCGAAGATACAATGAAAAATGTGAAAAAAACAGGGAGGTATAAATCAAAACTTTTATATTCTACCCACGGGGACGAAGTCGCGAGCAACAGCTAGTAATTTATACTAAGATACTATATTCGTAAGTAGTTAAGAGTTCTTAAAATAGAAGTGAAAATCGATTAGTCGAGATAATAAGGCGTAATTTTTTTTCTATAAAACAGCTTAATAGCTCTCATGCTCTGTAAAATAACGCGTAGAAGTCGTTTCATGAACATTGTGAAATACATAGTTAGGGAAGAACTTAGTAAAGTAGATTATATAGGTTCCATAAAGTCTTTATTTTAATTGTAGAGAGTATTGTAAACGTCATATTACCTGTAAGTTTCATGACGTCCTTTTACATAGGTACCTTAATCATACAAATGTTTGACGTACTTTGTACAACTCAATTTCCTCATGTTTATTTTTTTTATCTACACGTATTTACCAACATTTTCAGTTTAAAACTAGTCTAGCAGGTGATTAATGGTAATTTTTAAAAACTTAGAAGACCCGTTTATTTTTCATCCTCTGACGGTAGACCTTAGTCAAACTCTACAGAAGACTATACGTCTTCGAAACAAAAAGGAATCCTCCTACTTAATATTATAAAAGCTATTTTTTTAAGTATTAGATAGATGTTAATAAACCTGGCATGCAAAAACCACTGAACTGATTTGGCGGAATTTGGTACACAGATAGTTTATATCCTGGATTAACACAGTATAGTTTGTATCCCGACTTTATGTTCCCGTGGGATCATTTTCCATTTGAAGCGGACGGAGCCGTTGGTAAAAGCTAGTTTACTAAAATTTCACACTTAACTGACTTGTATGTCTGTACCTTTTCCTGTTTCATCCGTCGGACTATAAAAGGTGATTAGCTCCTGAATAGACTTAACGTCACAACCTACGTCACTTGATATTGGTCTTGTAAATCTACTTTTCCCTAGTGCGTATGCTACAGTATACTACACCTACTGCCTACTGATGATTAATGAGCGTTGATTCATTCATTACGCTAATTAACGCGATCGCTTGCAAACAATGGGGTTGTCCAAAAGCTTTAGCAGAAAAAAACTAGCAAAAAGTTAAGACTTGTTTTTGGCTTGTTTTACTTGATGAGGAAAACACATCAATATTTCAATGTCTGTCAATCGTTTGAAGATTTGGGTCTATCGGTAAACATAAGCGATTAAAGATTTACAACGTAAAAGTTTAAAAACATAACATGAGAGTTTTAAAAAACTGTCTTTTCAGACTTAATTTCTGGTGCCTTTCAGAATAAATCCTTGACTCCAGTCTGGAACTTCTGCATCATATTATATACTTAGATAACAAAGACATTAAACGCATAATATGACTTAATTAATTTGCGTGCAAATTGATACGACGTACGAGGAAACCGCGATCTTCTTCCAACATTACCGCAAAACGCGGCCTTCTGTCCTGGCCGAACCGTTTAGGGAAATACGATATAACAACATAACATTATATGTGTATACAGGACAACAACGAAACTTTACAATCAAGTGTAATAGCCTAATATGTAGACATCAGAATAAAGCATTATCACAAAAACGTAACAAGAAAACATCAAACATAGCTATAATTTAAAAATATGGCAGATACAGGTGAAAAGACGATTGCGCGAGCTTAACTGCAAGCGAAAGCTTTGCCCAGCCGTCGCCACCAAAGAAAGAGGTACCTTTTAAGTATTGAAATTAAAAATGGATGTAGGTAATAATAGCAAGGTGTCATCCAGGTTCAGTAGTTCAATTGTTCCAATAACACAGCTAAGTATAATATTATATTACGCTGAAGTATCTTTAAAAGAGTTATGAAGCTGACAAAATGACAAAAGAAAATCTTAAAACAAACATTGAATTTTATTTATTGATACTTTTGAATATTTAGTTTCTTTTCTGCTCTTCAGGGCGCTACCACCTTAAATACAAAATTAGTAGGTGTGAAAGAGTGATAACTCTATACACAAGAGAGACGCCGTTTCACTCTGTATAGTATACAGAGTGAAACGGCGTCTCTCTTTTCCACAAACTCATTATCAAAAGATGTAACGGTTTATTCAAGTGTATATTATCGTGTATTTATCGGAATTGACCGACTAGTTTCGAACCCAACCGGAGTCCTGAATCATGAGCTGACGCTGAGCGAGTCGAACGGGTACGCATTAATATTAATACTTTAGTAGATGGGGGAAAGGCTTCTTCATTTATCGTGCATGAAGAATTGCAATTCGAAATCTCTATTTTCACACCACATGATTTCAGTAAAATCTATACTATCTATACTTCTATACTAATATATAAAGCTGAAGAGTTTGTTTGTTTGAACGCGCTTATCTCAGGAACTACTGGTCCAAATTGAAAAATTATTTTTGTGTTGAATAGACCATTCATCGAGGAAGGCTTTAAGCTATAAACCATCACGCTGCCACTAATAGGAACCAAGATACAATGGAAAGTGTGAAAAAAACCGGGCAGGTATACCTAAATCATAACTTATATCTTCTACCCACGGGGACGAAGTCACGGGCAACAGGTAGTATAAAATAAAATTAGGGAAAAATTTTAAGTTAGCGCATGCTTACTATAATACATATTGTAAACATTATTATTTTTTTACAATATTCATTACCACGGACGGGCCAAATACTGACACATTCAGGTTTATATAGTCTGTTAAATTCTGACACCACCCACTTCCCTACCCAAAGAGGCAAGAGCCTTCCTAAAAATTCTGATCCAGATTTGTTTAAAAGTTGATCTCTGACTGTTATACAAGGGGATCGAAACAAACACATATTTATACTATGGGTGCTATAGGTCTGTAGTATAGGTAGGTATGATTGTTCTCATCATGCGCCCCTATTACTTGATTACCATTAAAGTGGCCGCGCCCCGCCTACGTCACTGGTGAGTGTTGCCTTATTGACATTCGTTGCAGGCGACCTTGTTTTGTTTTACACAGTTTTTGTATCTTTAGAAAAGCTTATCTTTTATCTGATTGATTCACTGATTTATAGCAATTTTTCAAAGTGAGTTTGGTCCTGCTGAAAAGTAGAGTCTTTCACTAAGAATCCTGAAGAAGTAATGGAAATATCAATATCAAAGACAAGTACAAAATAAGGATTTCAGGAAAAGTGACTTACCTACACAAAGCTCTTTTTCCGGGAGGAAGAAAAATCATAAGATTTTACTAAAATAAAAAATTAAAAGAACTAAATAGTACTTTATTAGGACAATCGGACAGACTGATACGAGTACATGATGCATGTTCACACGAATAAAACACAACATTATAATTTGGTATGAATCGTAATGCCAGTTATTGCTGTCCACGCTCCCTGTAAGCGACTACCACTGCCTCTTCAACAGTATTATATTATTGCAGCACGAGAGAGACGTACTCAGCCGTACAGTATGATGTCTCGCTTCCACAACCGCGGTGCAATTACTTTTAGATATAGTGGTAGGCGCCCCATTCACCCCTCCCCCCTAACAGCTCCCTTTCCTTACTTAGGGGAGCAACAGTTGGCAGCTAACTGTTGATTGTTTATTGTTATGGCTGAACATTTTTCGCTGCTGTAGTATTTATATTTATGGTTGAATGTTTATCTATTTATGAAGCTAATAAACAAACAGGGATCGAAAATATAGAGCTAACAATACCCTTATATTATAGGTTCTGTAAAACACGGAGTATTGAAATCCAAGTTCAGGACTGATCAATAAAAACCCTGCTGTATATTTTCAGTAACGTTAGATTATGTATATTTATTTATTCAGTATCTTACAGTCCTACATGGGTACAATGGAAAACGGATGGTTTCAGTCAAGATCACAATCTGTCTTTACGACGGCTGCATTTAACGACGTGCCTCTAGGAAGCCGTAGTTTGTTATTGAGGATGCACGTATAAATATATTTGCAGTTGACTTCTAAGATTGTAGCGAAAACTATTACGTAGAGAATTCTACCACAGATTCTACTGTGAGTACAGAGGCACAGAACGCGAAAAAGTTCAGTATTAACTGAACTACTGTGTTCAGTTAAATACTGAACATTTTCGCGTTCTGTGAAAACGTAATGCGTCGTACCCAATAATATTGTTGATTTCAACAATATAGTTTTACTTCTAGATCCAGTCACGGAAATAAATCAAAGCCCATAAATTATGTTTTTCTTGTAAGATACCGAATATGAAATGTGAGCCTAATGAATCCAGACCATTTTTATAAATTAGGTCACTCAATCGATTTGCTTTTTCGTTTTGAAACAGTTTGTTTTCATATAATATTTATCTACTCTGGCTGGCTGCTGTAAATTTAACCAAATTAATTGCCTGCCAAAGCCTACGTTTAAGTTTATCGAATGGGTCTGTTAAAAAAATGATTTTAAAAGTGGAGTGAACACAGTGTATACGTCACTAGAGGCACTGTACATATAATTATTCCTCTCATA
The DNA here is from genome assembly GCF_003590095.1 of Trichoplusia ni. Classification (NCBI taxonomy): domain Eukaryota; kingdom Metazoa; phylum Arthropoda; class Insecta; order Lepidoptera; family Noctuidae; genus Trichoplusia; species Trichoplusia ni. The sequence goes on from NC_039496.1 coordinate 5,330,701, forward strand.
TCACGTGTGTAGTCTATACTATTAAGTACATATTTTTATATAAATTGCCGTAATGATAGTTACTTGTCACAATTACATAAAAGTAAATTATTCGTATTGTGACTCGGAAATATTTAATTGCCTTTGAATCATGGTAGCTCTGCTACTGATTTATTATCAGTTGCATCTCTTCGTCCATGTATTGTACTCACATGTTATGACGAAGCTTCGTGACAATACTAAACATATGTGTAATTAAACCTATTTGCAGAATTGTATGTATATTGTGAATTTGTACATAGTTAGAGTTAGAAATAACATTTCGGGACTTTGCACTAGACTTAAAAGTTTTCAGAACTACAGAAAATTAACTTGTTAATTGTTTTAAGTGCGGCACATTGTCAGCTCGTAAAAAGTGTAAGGAGCCATTAAACCATAATTCGTACCATGATCCGGACTGTAAGTTTTGCAGATCTTTCTGCAAAATCGGGCGCAAAGGTGTTGAAATAAACGACTGCAAAAACCAAAAACGAACTTTTTTTGTCAAAGTTTTGCAATTTGACAACTCCTGAATTAATTTTTCAAATTCCTCTGCATAAATTAATGAAGAATCTTACACGTGACTACCAAACAGTACATTTGGTACATACGTCGTTTTGTAAACAGTCCGGTTCGGATCGGTGTCGTAACTTTGGGTTGTCGCCAAAAATAACCGCTTCACACGTTACGGACCTCGTAAATATTATGTTTACAGATCTCTATATGGACATGACAACTTACCATCCTACCGAATGTGGAATGAGATGTGACACACTCTGTACTTTTACCTATACACTTTTGTTTCAGCTTTTTTTTTGGTTCTAAGAATTTTGAAGGATAAGTCAGAATGTTTTCGCAACTTAAATCAAAAAAATTACCATTAAAGTACCAATTGAAACATGACATGATGTGTGAAAACGAAGCAATGAATTCTAGTAAGCTTGTTCTCAAAAAGAAAGCACAAGGAAATCCTTCAAAAGCTCACTGTGACTTACATACATGTATAACATACTTGTAACACTTAAATTAATATCGGAAAATATTACAATTAGTTTGCCAAAATAATTGACATGTATCTAATATTTATTAACAAACATCTATATGTGTTAGATAAAATAGGAAGTTCAATGTTTACTTCAGCTACTTCGATTTAACCTACCCATAACATAGCAGTTTGTTGCAATCTCCAGGAATTTGACAAAATTACGACTACTGTTTTGGTATATTGTGATTGATCAAATAATGATAATACACAAAACTTGTTATCAAAGGCTTCACATACCTTAAATGAGGTGTGAAAAAACGACACTTTTGAACAAACACATAAGTATAAGCTTTATGTTAACTGTGACATTGCTTAATTTTTAAAGAAGCACGTATAAATGTTGTTTTTTAAATAAAGCTTTTAGATATTTATGCCTTGTGCATCCCCATTGATTTCTTAGTTTTTTTTTTATGAATAGAAGGCACTCCGATAGGAGTCCTTTAATTACTTTTTTAGATGGTTGGTCACAGTGGGGATATTTATTTTATAAATAGTCTAAATTCATAATCAATTAAGCAGAACATTTGATTACCACGATTTTTATACTAATAACATTTTAATACAAAAAAAAGACCTGCATAAGTCTATTAAATCAGTTCAGAATAAAGTTAATGACTTTCAGGTAAAGCTTGAACTGTTTGCTTAATTAAAACGATTTAATGGTTTTAATTAGAGCAAACCATTAGCAGTAGAAACATTGGATATAGCTGTTTATGATAAGCATTCTGTTATTCAAGCGTTAAAGAAATGTTTATAATGCGTTTGTAAGAATTTCTAATTAAGCTCTTTGTTTTGTTGCATAGTAGGTTTAATTTGTTCATTGATTGTGTTATTTAGGCATTATTATTAAAATACGTTAAGATTTAGCACTAAGTCCACACACAGGTAAAATAAAAGATTATGACCTTCACCGATAACTTATGGAAATGTTCCCACCAATCTAAATCATATATCTTCATACAAAAATATGCATGCTTATGCCTTATTCAGAGTCTAGGTCAGCCGAGGTATAAAGTCGTACATAAGCAGCACAGATCACGCGCTCGCCCCGCGCGTGGTCGCCGGTCGCCGTGTTTCCCCGATAACCGGCAAAAACCGGATCGCGCAGAAGCCTTCGATCCTACAAACTTGTACTCAAATTGAATGCGAATAATTAACATTAATTAATCATAAAATAGTATGTAATAGAATTGTAAGTGCCTCTTTTGTTAATTACTTGACGAAGTAATAGGTAATACAAAATGGAAAATTAATACTGGTCAGGTTACTGGATTAAGCAGTTTGCTTTCTAATATAGTGCCAAAATAATCTCAATTTACCGTTTTTTAGTCGGGTGTTGATGCAGAACTAGTATCTGCGTTTTACGACACAAAAACAGATTCTAACATGAAATTGAATTCAAAATAACTTAATTTGATATTATTGACTGCACGGATAGTAGAGTGGTTGAAGTCAACACGCCAAACCCACTGTGCTCCTTGCTGGACAAGCATTTGTCTGATCCACAAATGCTTGTTTTGAGTCTGGGTGTCTTGTGCATGTAATTTGAATGCTTGTGAAAGCCCTGCGACACAGTTAGTCAATTCCTTAATGCGGACTCCCCGCGGTTAAAAAAAAAAAAGAAGTCGTGCTTCGGGCAAGGGCACTGAAAACTTCTTAGTAACACCATCGCTATACATAATAATGATGTTTGTATGTCTATTATTGTCAATCCATCAACACTTAAATATGGGCTGTAAACAACAGTTATACTTAATTTGTCGCACGTGTGGTTGCAGGTACGAAGCATATCGGAAGTTAGTCGTTTATCTTAATGATGCCATTACCACTTCACTGAAGAAACCATTATTCTGTATTGATTGACGATCGGCAATGGCTTTGATTTCTTAGATAAGGTATTAAAGGTATATTACAAATGTTATTCCTTCAGTATTAGCGCCATCTAAAGACATCCTTCAAATGTCGGTCGATTCAGCTGTTAAAGATCGCTCTAAACGAAATTTGTGGCACCATGTTCATAATTGTTAAATGCTGTAATTAAGTGGTGTGCAATAAATAATACTACATCTATCAATATTTTTGCCGCATTGCACACAATTTTTGATTTTTGAGGCACCAATGGGTCGATGCGACATAGATGTACCTAATGCAATATTTACAGTAAGGTGTAGAAGGCATACGTGTGACTGTGGACTAGCAGTGTAGCTGTGTCAATAGTTTTGTAACTTTAAACATTGAAAATTATAATTCCAAACTATGTTAAATTAATACACAAACACGCTCCCAGTTTCCGAATGTTGAGTGCGTTTTTATTAGGAATGAACTGCGGCTGATTGCTCTCCGGTGATCTCCGGCCGTGGCAGTTTCCGTCAAATTTTCATTTCATCTAGGGAATCCAACCAGTATTAAATGACGCCAGTTTCTACTTATGCATAACGGAATTTTATATTGTGTTATTTATAGTTAAAGAAAATAAACGATTACTATTTATGTTGACATTTGCCCGACTTCTGCCAGAGAAGAGTATTCATAAAATCAAAAGTCCATCGCTGATTTACTTCTGACCCATTCATGGACGATACTGGAAATTAGTTTTTTCACATTCTCACAACCTAAAATTAATACATTTAAAAAGTCGTGTGTGCGACGCTTAATTGACTAAAACTACTAAGCTATTCTCTTTTTCTTTTACAGATATCGTGCAAAGAAAATTATGTGGTTGCGGCTACAAGCTAATAACTATTACGTCACTATTAAACTACGTGAAGTAGTTTCGTACAAGTGTAGCTTCCGGTAGTCCACCGACCAGCACTATGGAAGAAAACAGGTGAGGAGTTGGCTATGCTGAGTACTATCTACTCTACCAAAACCATATGGCACATCACGGGAACATGGTTTGAACATTATATACCACGAATACCATGTACGCATCTTATTGTTTTAGTGCAGTACTAATGTAACTACTTAATTAAAAAGGTTATAGGGGTGCAAATTAAGTCAGTTAAAAAAAATGATTTCCATTCAATTCTCACAGAAAATTCAATAATGCATTACCATATTTGGACATATATACTGAAAATTTCGTATTTTAAAACTATTAAATAACATATAATGTAGGGGTTTGATTGCCATTTAAACTACTGGGGCTGCTGCTACATCTCTTTTAACCAAGGTATAAATTCTAAGATCAAATTGTATTTTTCTTTTTCTACAGGTTCACCGTCTCTACAGTAGACTCGGAATCTAAGAAGAATGGCATCCACATGGGAGCCAACATTATTACGAGACCGCTGCGGTCGTCAGCCGAGACTGTGGAGAAGGGTGTGGCGGTGGTGGCCCCTAACACTCAGTCTGACACCTGGCTGCACGACGCAGGCTGGAGGAGGAAGAGGTCACTAGCCCAGCTGACCAGGGAGGCTCTACCTAGACTGGACAACTATAGAAACTCGAAAAGAGCCTTGAAAAGGCCCAGCCTTGGTGAGCTGCATGGGGATCATCTGATTACTGAAGAGGTTAGTGCAAAAGTTCAGTAAAGTATAATATTAAAATACATAATATCAGTCAAAACGGGTAGGTATAGGCCTCAAAGCCGAACAAAATGGCAGAGTGCTGTAGCTAAAATATTAGCATGATGTTGTCATCAAAATCATTTATGGCATTCATGTGTCATATCATCATTTATCATAAATGTTTTTCTTGTCTTTTTTAAGTCGACATCTTTCGATAGTTTTAAAATCTAGTGCGTAGAGCTTGTTTATCTTCGCTGTGTAGTGCGCACTTAAATAACTCTAAGCTCCAGCAATAGGTTTTTTGCCCTTCCCACACATATGTTTTAAGGTAGTTTACTTTTTTACTGAGGTCTGTGTTAAATTGTCACCAAAAATTACGATGTCATCTCATGTAAAACTCATTATCATTATTGGTTACCTATCATCATATAGTCGTTAAGCTATAATTACATATTATTATTGGCTGCATGGTCAGGTATTATTCGATGTTTTCGTACATAGGTACGTATCATAGTTTTGACCTTCCGATAGTGTTTAATTTTTGACTCTTTCGATCTATTTGCTTTGTAGCCTCCACATATTAATTAGGTTTATCATCACGGAGATAAGCATCGAGGGTATTTAGGTCTAGTTAAATATTTAGTACATTTTAATATGCTGTAAAATATAACTTGAGTCCTATGGTAGCTATCAACAAAAATGCCGAATTAACCTCGGGCAAGTTAATTATAACTAATTTCATAATATCACTTTTATTTTCATTATAGACTCTACGATTTCAGATAAGCGATATGAGCTAGCTAAATCTCTTCATAAAAATAGATATGTAACAATTAGCTCGTTAAACTCAGATAAATATTCAAGATGACAAAAAGTAGAAATAACAGTAGGTTCTAAACAGGATTTTTAGGCAGAATACTAAAGAGGACTTAAAAAGTAATTCTCGTACCTCATCAAGTTAGATGGCTAGTAACAATAGCAGTTAGTTGTCTTTAAGTACACATATCACAATAAACCTTTATGGACACGATTACAGCATAAAGATAACACCGTTAATGAAACGTCTAAACACTTGGCAATAAAATAAAATTGCACTGTTATAATTACAACGAACCTCCTTCATAATGTTACTGATTACTGTTTGATCTACGGTGAAGAGATTGTTGCTTTTATTCGTAATTTTTGTTTGCAATCAAATGATTTAAGTCAACATTTTTATGAAAGGCAGTAATTACTGTAAACTGTAATTGATTTCTTAATTATTACTATTTGTAAGGATAAATACAAATATGAAAAGAAGAGCCATTTAATTTGTCGCTAGCTTCACCAATAGGAACCAACATATTCGGCAACAGTCTAATGGGTACTAATATTATTACGTTAAACATTGTAGGTATGACAATATTTAAGTAGTCTAGAAAAGAAAAATCAAGGGCAAACTAATACATGATTTTCGCTACATTTTTTTTTCTCTAATGTCCTACATTGTTTACGTCATGGCAATAATTATAAATACTTGTATCATTTAATTTACAAACAAGTTTGCATTAAAAATGACGAGTATCCATTGCCAAGCTTTATGTATACAAATACGCAAGGACGCAAAAACATTTAGAAAAATGTGGATGTATTTAAAATGTGTGCTACAAAAGCCTAGTAAAATCGTCAGTCATTAACCGTCGGTTAATTTTGACAATTATTAGGTGATTGCAAACAATTAGAGCAGAGATAAAGCGCCGGTCGTATAAGTCGTGTAGTGTTTTGCGTGTGGAGGAAAGCGGACAGAGTCTGATGTGGGCGGCGCGGTCTGCTGTTGACCGGATCGAACCGGCGCGTGCCGCCGGCCCGCCGCCGCGCTGCGGAGCTGACGCGGCGCGGCGCAGCCTTGCGAATTGCGATACACTTGATATTATTACTAACTGACATCTCTACGCCATCTCTTCGTTCGCTACAAACCTCCTGCATTAATTGATGCCCGTTTTATTTGTTTTTCGCTTCAGAATTCGTCAGTTGTATTTATGTTTTACATTGACTCTACATTTTGAATTTTTAGTAGCTTCTCAAGATTTATATTACTTTTAAATATCACAAGGTTGCGTTATTTTCTAGTTTTAGATATAAGGATTGAAGTAAAACCCAAAACAGTTGGAAAGTATTAATATAACAACTTTTATAATTAGTTTCTGCGAATAAAGTACTCCATGTGAATACAATGTTAAGTTTACTTATAGCCGTTTAACTACTGAAGTTATTACCTTCGCACGTGTGGCCAGTCATTACAGAGTTACAGTAAAATCTTAGTACTAAATACTTACAACATTACCAAGGAGTTTTTATTAAAGTCCGAAAATACTAGCACGATTCACTTAAAAAAACAAGTTTGGAAACAGGCTCTACCTTTGCTAAACTGAATTTATTACCGAAAATAAAATTTATCCTTAAATCAAGAACGATTCTTGTGTAAAGTTTTGAGTAAAGAATAAATAAAAAGAGAATAACCTATACTCCTCAGAATAGAGGCATAAGGACACTCATTGAATATCAACTAACGACGAAAACATATAATTTTGCAAGATCTTAATTTCCTTAAACACTTCCTCAAATTAACATAATAAGGGGAAAAGCGTGTACAATACTTTAAACCTACATGAAGTAACAATACCAAGGTGGGACATTGTGGTACATTATGGAACGGATCATCGCGACAGCCGGTGTCCATCACCGCTGGCAAACACTGTCGCATGTCACTCACTGCAGCTCTCATAATCACGTTGATTATCATTTGTACCACAGTCCACATGCGGCAGAGATAATAAACTTGTGTTTATACAACACTGATTACATACATACCATACATATTTTACAGGCTATTCATTCCAGCTTTGTACAGGATTATCATCAGTTATCACGTTTGTTTTGATTTCAGGACGAGAAGGAACAACATACGAGAGATACGAAATCTCCCACTCCTGCTGTTGGTATCAAGTTGGGATGGATACAAGTGAGATTATTTTTTTATTTAAACATATTCCCGTATATGCTTCTTACTTACAAAGATATGCGGCTGAATGTTTAGTAACGTTGTACAAACAAAACTTTTGTTTTTGTTGTATTCATTGTAAGTGTAAGCAACGAGAAACAATAGTTTAGAAATTGCCTCCAGTGTACGTAATTGGTGCAATTTTCACCCACGCAAATACTTTTCATTAAAGGCATTTCTATAACACGAAACAACCTAGTTATTTTGTTACAGTGAGTATAGTTTTTTGCAACGAAAACTTAGTATAAATAAAATTAGAAACTCTTTAGTCTGACTAAAGAGTTTCAGTTTAATTTTGAGCTACTTAGTAATCGCAATAGCAATCCTGATTTAGTAACTAAGACTATGATTTTTACCGACCAACTTACTATAACGCATCGTTAGTCAATCTAATTTACCTGGACACTAAACATGGTATTCAAAGATTTCAATTGATATTGATATATTTATGTAAGAATCTAGTTTATGTCACACGTTTGGGCTAAGGTTCTGCTGATTTAGCTCTACATTTAAGCATTGAAATCAGCTTTGTTCACAGTTTACACATATGTTGTAAATGCTGGGAGTACCTATAATAGGAATGCTTATGAGTAATGTTGAAAGGCTATGTTTCCATCAGAGATGAGCGAGGATGCGTAGCTGCGTAGCGAGGGATGTGTTTATAAAGAACCAATAGAATTGCTTCATTTACCTTGCAACGATCAGCACAGCTCCGGCGCAAACAGCTAAGCGGACATCCTCGCACGATACATTTCCATCTTTAGTGGAAACGCAGCCTAATTCCTAATTTTGTACTGAATATATGTTATACTGCTATTTTTTTTTTTTATGTATTAAGTTCTTGTATTCAATTGAGACTCTATCATGTTTATATACCTACAGGGTGTGCTAATACCATGTCTGCTGAACATCTGGGGTGTGATGCTGTTCCTGCGCATCTCATGGGTGGTGTCGCAGGCCGGCATCGGGCTCTCGCTCGTCATCATCGCGATATCCGCCTTCGTGTGCGTCATCACAACACTCTCCATGAGCGCCATATGCACCAACGGAGAGGTCAAAGGAGGTCAGTTTTTACGATTTCTTTTCTGTATTTATTTTTTCTGATTCTTAGTAAATAAATAAAATGAATAAAACAGTTTTGTAGAGTCGTATTTTTCCAATAGCACAACAGCTACTTACTGAGATTGTGTAGTTTGTTTTGTATTACCGACTTTTTACTGATCATAAATCGAAACATCATGTTTTATAATTTGATGCCGTATTAGTACTGGTTTAATGGCTTACTTAGTGCAACTATTCGTATTCTAGTGCATAAATAATTCAAATGATTCTCTACTATCAATAGAAAATGGTTACAAATTTCATATCAAGGAATATTCTCTTTATTATTTGCACACTCGGATATCTGGTGTAGCCTTTTCTACTATACCGAATAATTAGCGTGTATATACAATAACATACCGACATCCTGCAGTATATGAACAATAAATCCGCAACTGTTCACATATCTAACACATCCTTTTGTATCATTTGTTTCGCTCTATAGCACGTTACTGTTAAACCGAGATTTTTACATTGTTACTAATTATATGACGTCACGTTTCACACAGTAATCTGTGTGTCTAAGATAACAGACAAACGATTGTTATTAAAATCGCAATTTTCGCACAATCCTTAAAATGTTTCACTGTATGTAGGTTGTTTAGCTGTAAGGACTAGGGCTGGCAGTCATGCTATAAACTGACAAGTCATCGTTCACCATTAAGTATTATTAAAAATGTAGCGAAGCAATTAATGTCGGAAACTAGTTTTGTTAATGTACGTGGATGTAATTATGTCACTTATGTTAGTTGGAATAAAGTTATAGCCATAAAAAATATTTAATTAATTGGCACCAAATATCTTGAATTTTATAAATCTGCTTTGATCAAAAGCATATTTTAAGAAAAAATTATTGGTGCTGCTCGCGCCTTCGCCCGCCTGGGTGTCGGTTATAGCTGCAGAATCATTATTTCTCTTAATTATGTGAGCCTTTGAACCTTTTACTGAGTCTACCAATAATTTACGTATTTAGTGGCAACCCTTAAGCAGTGTCATGTGATTAAAGAACCTGTTCGCAGCTCAGGTGGCTCGCCAAGTTTGGATCACGTTCGCAAATACATGGAACAAAAAGCTCTCGATAACGCGAGGAATACTTTGCGATCGATAGAAACACGATATTTACGAACTGTTATAAATGGTACAATGATTTTTTTTACTTTGGGAGTAGTAGCTCTAATTCCTACCAGCCTATTGCTTCTGCTACCGTCAAGAAAACCCAATCCCCATTTATTATTATAGAAAACCTACTTTAGTCACTAATCACTCAACTCAAAATTCACAAAGTGACTTATTTTTAATAATCTAAAAAATCACTTTTTAACTAAGATTCTACTATAGTTATCTAATAATCACCAACTTTGCTCTTGCCTATTAGTTTTTTTTTGTTTCTTAGGTGGTATCTATTACATAATATCCCGGTCGTTGGGTCCCGAGTTCGGTGCCTCCGTCGGAATCATCTTCGCCTTCGCCAACGCGGTCGCAGCCAGCATGAATACCATCGGCTTCTGCGACTCCTTGAACGACCTTCTCAAGTCCTATGACGTGAAGATCATAGACGGAGGCCTTAATGACGTCAGAATAGTGGGAGCCGTGGCTCTACTCGTCATGTGTATTATCTGTGCTGTTGGGATGGACTGGGAGAGTAAAGCTCAGGTTAGTCTAGGACTAAATATATAGTGTGTAAGTGAGGAAAATAGCATTCGAAGACATGTGGTACAGCTCAACGGTAGAATAACGCTCTTGAACTTAATACATACTCGTATTACGTGCAGAATGCAGCAAAGCTCTTAAATTAATTGTTACGTGTGAAAGGGAGATGCCGCTCTACGCCATGTATTGCGCTATCACGCTTTCAAAACTGTAATAATATTACCATATAGGAAGTGGTGGTAGACCTTCAGATACTTAGTATAGAAGTTAAGCCTCATTTATTTAGTAAAAAGATGAATAACAATCAACATAAGTGAAGTCGTATATACCTACTTTATTTATAGGTACCATAAGTAAGGAAAGATGATAAATTCGTAGGTATGGTGAAAATGCTTGAGTGTTCAATTTATTTCTGTTATTCTCAGTCGTCTGAGTTTAAAAGTTATAGATAGCTTTTAAACATGAGTAAGTCTAGCGCGAATCATCAAACTTATGGCTACGACGAGAGACGAGTGGAATTTTCAGGGCTCACCATTAGGGCTGCTCATTGAAAGACCATACATCTGGCCATTAACTTGAATCTTAAACTTTTTACCTATGAGCCTGACTTATTTAGTGCAAGTACCTTTTTAGCCTTTTAGTTTATTTTTGGGCCGTTCGTTGAACGAAGGCAAATTATTTATTTTTATCTCGACCCTTTTGACGGGCCAGTTGGTCTAGTGGTTAGTGACCCTGACTGCTATACCAGAGGTCGTGGGTTCGATTCCCGCCCAGGACAAATGTTGTGTGATGAGCATGATCATTTGTTCTGGTGTCTGGGTGTAATTTATCTATAATATGTATGTATTTAGAAATATAGAAGTAAGTTTATCAGTTGTCTGGTTACCATAACACAAGCTCTGCTTAGCTTGGGATCCGATAACCGTGTGTGAGTTGTCCGAGGATATAATAGGATATTCCCCTTTCGATCTCTATCTACGAGATTGAACTTAAACTACTAGTTTGGTTACACTATTAATAGTCTGTTAAATGAAATTTGACCGGTCCGTCAATCAATGTTTTACATAAACGTTCCATCGCTATAAATCAATCTAAACTCGGATCCCGGGTCACAAACTTCAGTATTGCCAATAACCACAAATAGACTTCCTGATATGATTTACAACGCATACGTGGTCAGTCCAAACATGTTATGAACTCGCATCAATACATTTCGTAGAATCCGCTATAGTTTAAAAGTTTCGAAAGCTTTTCATAAATCCTTTTTTTAAGAATAATCATATTTATAGTGCGTTTGTTGTGTTGTAAATGTTAAAAATAGGTTTAAATAACAATTGTTTTTAGATATGGTTTGTCTAATATATCAAATGAAACACAGTTATGCGTAGAAAGCGCTGTTAAGCGGATGATATTTGCAATAAAATATAAATAATACAACTTGCGGCACGCAAGCATAGGCAGGAGACTCATGTCCTATCTGAGGCTAAAAAAATGTTGCTTTTTTAGTATTTCATTTGCTAACACAAAGTCATCAAAAATACCTTGTGATATCACAATGTGACACATAAAACAACTACAACACATTTTACATGATTATTAAGTCAGTTTTATTCAAACAGATAAAATTATCCTGCCAACATTTCCCACACTTACAACACAATAGACGCAGATTACAGAGATGATCGCAAGAATGTACTGTAATAAGATTTGCCTTAACTTTATGTTGGATGACGTATTCGCGCTGATAATATTATGATGACTCAAATGTAATGACTTTTATACTTAACATTTACGTTCAGAACGTCACCAGCCCCTGTTGTCAAGTTACAATCTGTAGAAGTGTAACTTTGTCGTATGAGTAATGAGAAAATTCTTATTTTTATTAGTCACTAGCTTTTCGCCCGCGTCGTGGTCGGTTATATCGCGTTTCCAAGAGAACTCTTCAAAAGTCCGGGATAAAAACTATTCTGTTCTTTCTCAAGGTCAACTCTATCTCTGTACTAAATTTTATTAAAATCAGTTCAGTGGTTTAAACGTGAAAGCGTAACAGACAGACAGACCGACAGACATACAGACCGACAGAGTTACTTTCGCATTTATAATATCAGTAGGGATATGACATAAATCTAATTTTCATACATTCGTCAACACTAACGATTTTTGAAAAGTCACTTTATGGAATCTGCTTTTTCTCAAAAATGAAATCCAATAGTCCCAGGTAGAAAGAAGGAAACAGGGAACTACTAAAAGATTGAAAAGCAACACAGTTTTAATCCTTAACAAACATCTTACTGTATTAACTGTACATAAATTGATACGATAACAATTAAGTACAATTCAAGTAAAGTAAACACGACAATACGCAATTGTGTAGTCGTTGACACCGGCGTCAGTACCCGCGTCCAAGATGGCCGCTCATCCCCACTTGACCCGCGTCCTGTAAACAACCCGTCCTTCAACCCAAACGCCCAATCAATGGACTAATCATTTGTTTTGACCTCCGGGAAAATTGGATGACAAACAGAACCAGTAGTTATTCCATTACCACGAAAAGTCATTGCTATATCGCAGTTATGAAAGTAAACGACATATCATATGGACCATTCTGTTTGAATAGGGTAGGGATGGGGGTAATAAGCAAAAATCTATTTTTTCCGGCGATTGGATGATAAAAAATATAAGTCGAGTATGATTTTTTTTCTAAATATGAATGCAAAGCTAAGTATATAAGTTACCGTAACGTTATCGAAGTTATTTTTAAGCTTAATTTCTATCTCTCGATTAAGAAGACAGATGACATAGACACTGGTTGGAATAAGACACTATATGCTAAATGCTGATAGATCACGATAAGGAAACTTGCACGAATCCAATTCTGCAGCAGGAAATTAATACTATGACATCAGTTTTATGTTTCCAAAAGCTCATTTAATTTTATGCCCATAGCATAGGTACTTATGTTTATACACATTATTTTATATCCAGCTATTTTATGATACTTGGAAATAATTAGCATAAATTTATTTTTATTTATTTTTTTACAACTACTGAAATCTAAATATAATGATAATAAAATGTTATGAACTTCGGATGAAGGAAGAAATATGTAAACGAATTAAAAACTGACTAACGTCCATGAAAATATAGATAATCGTTTCTTACAACATACATAGTATCATATCTACGTATATATTTAAATAATGGCCATGTTACGTGCTACATTCTAACTGAAGAGTATGGTGCTAACAATATATTACGAACAACAATACAGTATTGTCCGTCACTGCATGCATTTCTATTTCACGTCACATTAATGTCCATTATTTGTGTCGCTAACAGTTAGCATATAGCAAAGATTTTCTGCAAACACATACATCAATGTAGGGAATTATTGTATTTTATTCGAAGAGTCAACATCAATATGTTGTTGAATCAACGTGCGGAAATAACATCACACTTATTTCACTCGCGGTTTAATATTTAGAAATCGATTTAGATCAGGCAGAAAGATGAAATTTGTAATTATGTATGTGTGTGCAAAACTAATATATTCTATATTGTCCAGCCTTTTAGACAGTTTAAACCTAATTATTAAACTTAATATAATAGGAATTATTTAATTTATTTAATTATTCCTCGTGAACTGATTTTTTGTAATTAAGGTGTTCTTTTTAAATATAAATGCATTATTTTGTTTATGCAAATCTTGATTTGCCATGCCATTAAGAATTGCTAACAAAAAAAAACTGAGGCTATGGCTGAATATACTATAGCTAATTTCCTGTTTTTAAATAAAACCTTAAATACAAATAAAAAATCAAACAAAAAACTGCGAATAGAGAAAAAATTAAATATAAATATGGTCAACCTGAGAAACCTTCTTTTTAAAATCGGTTATTAAAAAGACCAACAAAGTTACTCCTTAAGACGTAAACCGCGATGTTATAAAATTAAAAATGGAATTGTGGAGTCATATCCTTCGCTCATATCTAAATGGCCAGTAATAACATAATTGTAAAAGCTCCTACGATGGAATTTGCCGCGAATTATAATGAAATGTCGTTAATCATCTCTCGTTGGACGTTAGCTTTTTGTGTGATTGCCTTTAATTTAATAGGACGTGACAACTACGTAGTATGGTGAGGCCTTGGAGGGAGGTCCACAGGGATATAACGTGAAATTTATGTCATATTTAGGGTATGTGTTGTGGCATTCATGATACGGCTTGCCTGTAAGCATATTTTGATAATGCCAATTTTTTTACTGTATTATTGTATGGTTGTAAGGATAGAGTGACTCTCTTATACATATCCAATTTAAGTTGCTACATACTCATTAATGGTACATTAATGATAGAGCCTTAAAAGTATAAATAATTTAAGAGTTAATAACCTTTCAACGTTTTTGTCTTAAAAAAACACACTTTTTTAACAACTCTGAATTTTTCCTCGATCGTTTTATTAAAATGTTATTCCCAGGTTTTTTCTTAAATTCACGCGTCAGGTGACGTACCACAACCTTTCATATTTAATAAGAATGTTGCTGTTGCTAAAGCGCTTCAGTCTCACTTCCAAACCAGTAACTGCAGGCAACACGAGCCGGGATTTCCCAAAAAACTATACTTATAGTTATGAAAAAATGCAATTTAGACTCGCGACAATGATGTTTTCGTTCAAACAAGCTCAAGAAAAACAAATACAGCGGATGACAAATAAATTTATAAGTACCCATAGTCAATGTTTTTACCATAAAGTACATTGCTTAAATTCAATCTTTGTTTTTATTTCAACTGTCAAGCTATCCCGGACAATCCCGGTTCATCAAAAACTGCCTGGTGGAAAGACGGACAGTCAGTGGTACGTTTGTCCTGTTTTTACCCTGTTCCCTGGTACAGAAACCTTAAAAATGACCTTTCGTTATCCGAAGTCCGAGTAAAAATAACAGTTTGGTACATGAAGGTGGCCTCAGTGACCGTTGATTTACTGTCTTGTGTAAGAACGGAATGTTTGTTTGTTTAAAACTGCTAGCTCGTTATAACTATGTTTACAATTTGATCGTACTTCTGTGATATTTTACTTATAGCCACATTGATAGCAAGGTTATTTTGGCACTAAAGTAAAATATTCCCGGAGTTCTATCGTAGGTTTTATTTGTTTATTCTACAATTTATTTTCATGAACATCTAGCTGACCTAGCAAACGTCGTTTTGCCGATTTTTTTTTTCTAGTTGTATGTACTTTTAATGCCACATTATAAAAAAAATAAGGACAATCAATTTCGTTGTATAGATGTTGTTCTATTCTCAGACCAATATGTATACAAAATTTCATGAAAATCGGTCGAACCGTTTCGGAGGAGTTCTTTAACTAACATCGTGACACGGAAAGTTTATATATTAGATTTAATTTAACACAAAAATCGATAGGATTTGGACGAAGGTACGGCTTTGTGCTCTGTTTCTGTAAGAAATCTCTTTCAGCTGACCTGCGAAAGGAGATATATATTAGAAATCAAGACATGTGTGAAATTAAAATGTAGAAATAATAAAATACTTGGTAGGTACTTCTACGAAAGGGGAAAAAAACAGATAGAATGTCTCTTTACTACATTACAAGTTAAAGTAAATAAATGATTTAAATTATTTTTTCAATTAAACTGAACGACATTCTTGACTCATAGGTAACAAAGACTGAGGCCTTAATGTTAATTTAGCTAAAACTAATCTTTCCACCTTCGGGAATTAATATTCGTAACGTATAAAAAATTATAACTGTTATTTTTCTAGGTAGAGCACTTAGTAAATTAAGTAGTTAATTAGTTAAGCTTGTATTTTTTATAAGGATTAGTTAAATTGCTTGAAATCATGAGTGAGGAGTGAGATGGCGTTCTAGACGTGTTTTTCTACCGCAACCAAAATAAGGAAGACATAGTGTGCTGTCCATATTCCATTTGCTCAGGTATTTAAAAAGTTAAACTTACAAAAATGCAAAGGCGGCTAAAATCATATGTAAATAAAGACTATATAAATTAATGACAACTGAAAAAAAAGCAGTCCCAATTTATAAGTGTTTGTATAAAAATACAGACCAAGATTTTTAGCCTGTTTAACTACCTAAACAAACGGATTTAATGAAAACACTGGTTTTAATTTTTTTTTCTCTTTCTTTGCCCACAGAACTTCTTGATCGCGATTATAGTTGGGGCTATGGTGGACTTCGTGGTCGGAACCATTATGGGTCCCAGCAGCAATCAAGAAATAGCCAATGGATTCGTTGGATTGAGCAGTAAGTTGAGCTTTGAGGGAACACTTTTATGAAATTGATGAGGAATGACGGCTGACGTCATAAGTGCAGATTCTTTGTTGCTCTTGGCAAGTCAAATTCTATATGAATCAATTTCTATTATTTTATTAATCAGGCAATTTGACAGATCAATTAAATAATTTTATTAGGCACTGAAGATGTTACTTAATTAAAAAGGTTAAATTTTTTTTAGAATATTTTGATATAATTCTATTTAGCTACCTGTATTGTAGCGACTTTTCTTGAACTTATTGCTTTCTTTTAGATTTAATATGTCTAACATTACACTTTTTTCTAGCTTCAACGTTAAAGGCAAACTTCAAGGACGACTTCAGGTTCAGTGAGGGTATAAACCAGGACTTCTTCAGCGTGTTCGCGATATTCTTCCCCTCCGTGACCGGCATCCAGGCTGGTGCTAACATCTCTGGAGATTTAAAGGTAGAACATTACATAGTGAGGTATTGAGTTCAGAGAGTAGATAGTCCCCCTTTTGCTGTGGAAAACTCTCTCCAATTTGAACTAGTCGGCTGCAACCAGTCTTATCGACTGCATAAGAGCACCGCAGATTTTCACTCTTCATTTATACAAGAGGATTCGAACTAAATTGTACATTAACCAAACAAGAAGTTGGCCATTTGCTATTAAAAATATATTAATAATAGGTGGAGAATAGTATGGTTACTTAGTTGTAAAGAAAATTTTGTGGGTATAGTCATAGTGCTAATTCGGCCTACTCTAATTCGTTTCATTGAATTCCTTGTTTACGATGACTATTATGGTATTCGATAACACTCTAAATTAGCTAAGTATGGTTTGCCACGTGGTAGCAATCGATCCCTCCGAATGTTTGCGCGGCAGGCACGCGCGCCGCCCCACGTGCTGCCTGTGTCGTTGACAGCGAGTGACGTCAGCAAGCTATGACGTCACGGGAATTCTGCACATGACGGGGCCGAAGACGTGGGTGCTTTTATTATGTTTGTTTTGTGGAGATCGTATTTCTTTGTAAGACTGTACTATAGGGACTTAATAACGATTGCCTGTTAAATGATCATAGTTTGATATTTTTTCTATTAGTTAAAATTTGAATAGGCTGTCTTTGTCGTTAACAAGAACTGACACTACAAAGTTATTACCGCTAATAAAATAAATTGAATTGGTTATCGTGTAACGATAGAACATAGTTTATACTGAAAAAGTATTTTGAGCTCAGAATGATCTAGAAACTAAGTATACCTCCCAAATTAAGCTAAAGTGCAATATCGGATGTAGAAAATAATATAACTCAATAGTTCTGTCAAAACAAATCGAATCAAATCATAAGGTGACATGGGGGCTGAAAATATTATTCGAATGCTAAATTAATGTGTGATGTTTGGCGTGGCACAAATTAAATGAAAGCATCGCAATTGGATCAATTTGTTTAACCCCATAAATTTTAGGTATCTTGTTACTTGCTCAGCTCAACGGACACTCATCGATTCATTTAAATCAATTGGCATAACGTGGTGTTTGGCGTGAGAATGACTCACCACTATTCTCGCAAAACATAAAACAATTGAGTTATAATTAATGAAGGTTTCTCCGAAGGGAAGTCGCTGCTGAAATGTTTTTTTGTTCGCCGTCTTTTGGTCTTGTTTATTGGCAGGCAGGGTAAATGCACTCTTGTTAAAAAGACAAAAGACTACATCACTTTTGAATGTAATTTAATACCTTTAAGAAAAGGTTGACGTTTGACGTCTAGGTATTGTAAAGAGTCGTTGAACCGGAATATTTCACTGTCACAGGCTTGAAGTCTCATGAGTTCAATCCACGCCGTGGTCGCATCTGAGACTTGTACTATCCAACAAACGCACGGTATCTGCACGGCTCTAGCCAAACTTGCAATTAAAGTACGAAAAATTCCTTATTTTTTCAATATATATCCTAAAATTTAACACGAATGTTGTCCCCAGGATCCTGCGTCAGCCATCCCGAAAGGAACCCTCCTTGCTTTACTGATCTCCATGGTGAGCTATGCCGTCATGGTGATGTTTTCCGGAGCCAGCGCGTTGCGGGACGCCAGTGGAAACCTCGCCGACCTGGTCATAGTCAATGGAACTGTTGTGGACTACAGCGGACTTGCAAACTGTGTGGCCAATAATACTTGCAAGTATGGCCTGCATAACAGTTACTCGGTAAGTTGGGCCAAGTTTCGATTTTGAATATTCGATAGCTCTACCTAGGCATTCGATTTTTGATGATTAATTTCGCCTTCATTTTGCAGTTGTAGTTTTCGTAACAAACATATTTTTCACAATTTCTTCTCTATTTTAATAAGGCTCCTGGTTATAAGTGTATTAATTAGATCTTGAGCATCTTATTTTATCATTAAAAAAAGTAAATTACATGTACTTTTCGTAGAATGAGTTGTTCGAAGCCAAGTAACCTCCTTGCTAAATTGTAGGTGATGCAACTGATGTCAGCTTGGGGTCCGTTCATCTACGGCGGTTGCTGGGCGGCCACGCTGTCCACCGCCCTCACTAACCTGCTGTCAGTGCCCCGCTTGATCCAAGCTCTCGGTGTCGACCGCATATACCCCGGCCTCATCTTCTTCTCCAAGCCCTACGGCAAGCACGGAGAACCTTACAGGGGATACGTGCTTACATTCTTTGTGTCATTGCTGTTCTTGTTAATCGGTAAGAGATAGGAATTCATTCTTTAGACCTTTGTTTATAGTACGTTGTATGTTCAATTTTGTCTGTACTTAGTGATTTACGAGATATTATCGACATCTTATTAGTGCTGCATGTGGTAGGTACGTATATCTTGCGCCAAATTACGTCCATTCATTCCTGTTACTATAGACAAATCTATTAATTTTCCCTTATTATGATACTAAAATAAGTGTACAATTATTTATGTTTTTATAGACAAATTAAGAGCATTGCTACTAAATTTAATTTTGAAATTTATTCGAAAAACCGTATAGTGGGTTCGAATTCACCTAGATTCTTATAGATAAATAAAAATTACAATATTATATATATATTTACAATGTTTATATTTTTTCCAGCTGACTTGAACACGATAGCGCCGCTGATCTCCAACTTCTACCTGGCCTCCTACGCTCTGATCAACTTCTGCACGTTCCACGCCGCGGTCGTGCGCCCCCTCGGCTGGCGTCCCACTTTCCGTGTGAGTAACAACATAATAAATACTTACTGAAATCTCAAACACATCAATTTATCAAACTGACTCATTGACCTAGCCGTATATAAATAGTCGTGAATATTGTGATGCATATAAGAACTATTCCCAAAGCTGAATAATGTTGTTATTGATAATGTAAATACTCGCAAAGCAGGGTTTGTACAACTTCTAAACGTAATTTATAGTTATTTTATCCCATCCATCTCACCTAAAGTTCACACATTTACGAAGTATTACGAAATCACGTAGTATGTGGTAAAATATTATACTCCCACCACTTATTCTGTTTACCTGACCAAAACTCCCAAACTGTTTGTATTTATGACAAAATCGCCCAACATGTCCATTATCGCAGCTCCTGTAAACTAGGATCAAGAATGATAACAAACAAAAACCACCCAGCACTTTAGCTTGACCTGTGTCCTTGTTTCCAGTATTACAACGTGTGGTTGTCACTGATCGGGTTCCTGAGCTGCATGGCCATCATGCTGCTCATCAGCTGGATCATGTCGCTCGTCACCTTCGCCATATTCTTCACCCTCTACCTTATCGTGCACTACCGAGACCCTGGTCAGTACTACACCAAATTAAACCTTGTTATTATCAGAAATTAGGTGACACTTTCAGTGTTTCCAGTTCAGAGTGCTAACTTTCTTTGAAAATGTATTTGATCCTGTTTTCCTAGAACTTCGGTAATTTTATGAAGTCTAAAATTTTATGATACGATCAAATCAACAAATGAGGATCGGTGTGTATGACAACAATTCTAACCAGAACCTGTTTTCGGTTATTAAAACTTTTACAGTTGTTTCTTTTGACCTAGTAAGTTAAACTCAAAACATGGCTTGTCCTGAGTATTGGCACTAAGAATAGCTGTTGTTGCAATCTAAATCTAAATGAATGATTGCTCATATTTGATTCATATCGCTGAACTGAACGTTTGTATATAATCCCATTTCCTAAAGTTATAATAACCGAATACTTCAAAGTACTCGTGCGCTCCGGTGTGACTCACTCTGCGGATTTGTTCATCAAAGATTTTGTTGATGGTGGTGTTTATTTCTTTTGAAATGAATTCAGTAAGAAGGTTAAGTCGTTAAGCTTATGGATTTTCAAGAAAGAATTAAGAGATTATCTCATCAAATTTATGAACGTACCAATTGTTGCTTAATCTCGATTATTATTTGGGAAATATGAATTTCAACGGTTTTCGCACACGTACTAAGGATAACTATATTACTAACTAAATCTTAGTAATATAGTTCCGCTTTTACAATGTATGTACAGAACCCTAAAAAGAAGCATTATATAAGCACGTCATTATACTGAACTTTATTTATTTTACGCATTTAAATTTCTAGATGTAAACTGGGGTAGCAGCACACAAGCCCAAATATACAAGACGGCGCTCTCGAGCGCATACAACTTAGCGAAGACGGGGGAGCATGTGAAGAACTATTGGCCACAAATGTTGGTGTTGGCGGGTCGGCCGCAGACCAGACCTGCATTGGTCGACCTCGGTAACCTCATCACGAAGGCTGGGTCCCTCATGATCGTAGGAGATATATCACAGGTGGGTTATACTAAGAATGTACTTTTAAAAGGTGACGACAAATCGGCTGTAAAGATGCAAGAAAACAATTTTAATATAGGTACGTGATGGAGATATATATTCCATTTCGATTATTATCATTGAGTGTGGATTAGTATAATGAACTACATATATCCCTTTTGCTGTTTTATAAATAAAATCCCTGACCGACTTGTAAAAATGATTTATTATTAAATGATTTAACGGTTTACTCACGCGTATTTATCGGGGTAGCCCCGCGAATTCGACTCGCGATCCCGCCGCGTCTGCTTATGATTAAGGACTCCGGTTGGGTCCGAAACTATCGGGCTACCCGATAAATACGCGTGAGTAAACCGTTACATCATTTAATAATGAATCATTCTCACGATAGTTACTATCAAAAATGATTTACTCGTAAATATTGTTCATTAAAATCAACATCCATGTTACCGACTATAGACGATTATCTTGAATTATAATCAGGCTACGGTGTAGTTAAATACATCTTAAATAGGCATAATATTTCTTGTATCTGGTAAGTAACATCAGCTCATTTACTACAGGAAAAGCTATCCTACAAGGAGCGCAAAGTCCTGAGTCGTGCGGACGCTGAGTGGTTGCGCGCTCGTAAGGTGCGGGCGTTCTGCACGCGCGTGCACGGGTTCGGGTTCGAGGGCGGCGCGCGCGCGCTGCTGCAGGCCGCCGGCGTCGGCCGCCTCGCGCCCAACGTGCTGCTCATGGGGTACAAGGCTGACTGGGCTACAGTACCACATCAAGACCTACTTGCGTACTTTAATGTGTTGCAGTAAGTACCTCACTTTACAATCAGACAATTTTGAAATATATTAATCTCGTGGAGAATAATATCTATTGACGCACTCAGCAGCCAAAAGCTACTTGAACAAAATTGTTCGAAGTAAATAATGTTGAGCGAAAGATGGTGCGGGTATTAACAAAGTGAATAAGACTTTTCTAAAACATTATGGAGGAGAATAAACAATGAAGGTAACATTATTAGGTACAGTTATCTTGTTATCTTTACCTACCGCAATATTAAGCCTCACATAATTTTCCAGTTCCGCATTCGAGGGTCGTCTGGCAGTGGCGATAGTCCGCGTGTCTGGCGGGCTGGACTTCGGTGCGCTGAGCGGCGCGCTGGGCGCGGCGGGCGCGGGCGGCGGCTCCCTCACGGCGTGCTCCAGCGGCAGCGCCGACGAGCTGCGCGTGCGCCGCGCGCCGCACATCATGCACGCCGACTCCGACCTCGATATACGAGGAGACCCGCCCAAACATAATCTTTCCAGTAAGTATATAAAGATTTGATACGGTAACCATTTAACACTTCATCGACATCTTTTTTTTCTAAGGGGAAGTCATCAAATGACTCCTTCCGCTTTAAAGACTAAAATCCACCAGTAACCCACTGATCATCGACATCTAAGCCCTTTAAATGTACGTCCGCGAAAGGTTTCCTCGAAAACTATTTATATGATTCCTCTTTTACCACTTTTACTCGTGCTGTTATAATTCATCAGGATATATTTAAATTATTCAAATTTTTCCTTTATTTATATCAATACGAAATCATAAATCCAAATGTCTTCAATTACAAATTGACCATCATTTCGTGACTCTCATTAACATTTTAATAAACAAGTCGACTTCATCCAAGATCAGCTGATCCATAAAATACGGCCATGGCAAAGTTTCCGCGTTACGCCATTTTCCTTATTTTCTTTACAGATATACTGACATTGACTACGTCGAGGTCGTTCACGATATCCGAGTGCGGCACAAGGGAGCGGAAGAAGAGAGATAAGAGACAGAACGACATGCACCGACAGATCGTGTACAATACGTCCACTGGACTCGAGCTGTCTAAAGATCAGCTGTCGCAGATGACCATATTCCACAGGAAGCAGGTAATTTAAATGATACTGCACTTTTTCTGCCTGCGTTAGAACTAGTTTGAGATATTGATTTTGCTTAATTGTTTTCAAAACTACTTATAAAGAGAAGAATTTTCTTAAGCTTCAGAATGCAGTGGTCTCAGATTCTAAATTAAAATTTCATAGGATCAGATATCAAAACAAGTAATTATTTCTAGTATAGTTAATTAAAATTATATTAGCAGAAAATTGCGTAAAGTGCTAATTGCTACACTTGAAATTGATAATTATGCATCTGACAACAAACACTATATTCGTGTGTGCAGGAGGCGGGCACATTGGACGTGTGGTGGCTGTACGATGACGGCGGCCTGACCATCCTGCTGCCCTACATCATCTCGCAGCGGTCCAACTGGGCCAACTGCAAGCTTCGAATCTTCGCGCTCGCCAACCGATTGCATGAACTAGAACTTGAGGAGAGAAAGTAAATACTCATTACTAATACGCTTTTTGGTATATCAATTCCGAGAAAGATTTGAGTTTCCCCACACTGGATTTTTGCATTTTGGAAAAGTTTGCAAGGATGACATTATTGGAAAAGTTCATTTCCAAGGAATATTTTAAAGAGAAAAAGCTCTGTGATCTTTTCACAACACATCTTTAATAAGATCGTTTCTTGTAAAGAAAATGAAGTCTACAATCATGAATACGACATTTCTTAAAAAAATATACAGTTAGAATTCATCTTTGTTCCACAAACACGTGACTAAATATTCCTATACCACAAACAGATTGACTAACTGGATCATGTACTTTCTAGTATGGCGAACCTGTTAGCCAAGTTCCGTATCGACTACTCGTCACTAACAATGGTGCAGGACATCACGGAGCCGCCGCAGCCAGAGACCATGAAGATGTTCGAAGACATCACCAAGAAGTTCACCGAAGAATCTGCTGACCCAGGTATAAGCAAATACTTGTCTTGTCTTGTCTTACAAATTTGTTCTAAAGTATTAAGTAGTGGCCAAAGGCCAAAGGACTATAATTGGGATATTGATATTTTTAGCTACGTCTAGTTACTAGGTTAGTTTTATCACTGTCTCAAATAATTAAAGATATTAAAAAAACCTAGTTACCACACAAAATGATTATGTCTTACACGGGCATAGAAACCGCAACACGTCCAGAACAGTGGAGTAGGTATGCTTCTGGTTATCTATACAACTTGGCTACGAGAAATCGTGGCTACGTGCGCTACAGATATAGCTAGTAGTCATAGCCTCTTTGTCATCAATCATTAGCACTACATTAATATTAATCATAACCTTATTTTTATATCTCGTCCCCAGAGTGTCGCATCAGTGAAACGGAATTGCTGACGTTAGCGGAGAAGACCAAGCGCCAGCTGCGACTGCGGGAGCTGCTGCTCGCCAACTCCAAGGAGGCACGGCTTGTTGTCATGTCGCTACCCATGCCTAGGAAGGTATGTATAAGAACTCACTTCACTTTCTTTAATCTATTTATTTTGATAGGAACTTGATTGGAAATTAACTAAATGTCTGGACTCTAGTATGTGATCGCTCAACTATTCATTCCTTAAGGAAACGTAAAAGCGTCACTTTGCTTATACACCCATGCCTCGACGCTGTCTCAACTCTGACTCGTTTAAGCGATGCGCCTTAGAGTATTATTATTTTTCCCGAATAAATAATGATGATATTGTAATGTCACAGGGTTCCGTATCTGCCCCGCTGTACATGGCGTGGCTAGAGATGATGAGTCGCGACCTGCCGCCGATGCTCTTCGTCCGCGGCAACCAAACCTCCGTGCTCACGTTCTACTCCTAAACTACTAAGTATTGTAGATATTGTAACACTGTTGTCACGCAATAATGCTGGGCCCCATTTCTGCTATTTTACAATGGCCGATGAATGAATGGCAATTGGATAAAATTTGAAATTATTCCTATTATCTTAAGCATTTTGCCAATACAATAATTGGAAGTTAATCGTATTGACCTTGAGTGTATCGTCCCGCGCTGAATTTCCAATGATTGTGTAAAAAATGATTAAGAGAATACGAAAATTGACACTTTAAGCCAAATTTCATGCATTTATCGGCCATCGTAAATAGCAGAATTGGACCCCGGTTGTCACACTGTTGTTGATCTGTTGTAGCACAATTAATTATGTCATATAAAGAACATTTTTACAAAAATAATGTTATTGTTATGATGTTGCCATATAATGATTTAGAGACATTTTTATCGATTGAAGTAAAAAGCACTCTTGTTTATGCTGTCAACTTTGCGACACCTAGATCAAGTTATAATTAATGTTATATTTTAGTAATTAAATCCTTGAACGTATAGTCTCTGTAAATTGCTAACAGAGTTTGCTACCATGTCAATTGCAAGCTGTTTTTAAATGTTTCTTTTTACGTCAGAATGACGTCATTTCTCCTAGTTGACAAGGTATCCATCAAGCAATTTGCCGAGATTATATCTTTGCAGCAAGTATGATTAGTGGCAAGTTAACATCCTATATAATAACTTAAACAAATACCAATTATACTTAAGTTCAATTTGAGGATATGAGAAGCTTAAAATCCAAAATTGCAATTATAAAACTTAGATATTTAGTTTTCAGTATTTTTACATAATTTTATTTTTGTTTCATGGCATACAATGCTTATAAAGCATTGGATATAAATTATATTACGAATTAAAATAAAACAACCTTAATCGATGTTATGAGGAGCAGAATAAGCTAAGCTAAGAAACAGCTATAACATAAATAAGCGAATTGTTATAAGATTAAGTAAGTAGATGTAAAAGTTAAGAAATTAAATTAATATTTTAAAATGGTTAACGGTCAATGCGAAGGCACTGTTGTACATTACTTAAGAGATCATGGGCCCCACCACTATACGCTGAAATAAAGTTTTGTCAATGAGGAAACGAGAGAGCATTCGCTTCGTAGAGCGCCGTCCCTTTTCAACAAGTACATCAGTCTCACTTTCCGAGGTAGTGGTACATGTTTCATGTTACAAACGATCATGAACAATCGTGTACTTATTTTATTAGAACTTTGCAGCATTTTATAATATTCTAGGATAAACAATGTAGTAATAAGTAGATAGATTATAATTTAAACGTGTTTTTTTAACTAATAATCAATATGAACAAATCTCGTACCAAAGCACAATAAAAGTATTATTTTAACTAAGTATTTATACAAGTTAGACGAGTAGTTTTGTTTTTTTATCTGTTATAAATTCTTATTTTAGGTCTTACTGAAGTATGGCAACGTAGGTTATCACATGACAATATTTAAAACTACCATTTTTCTTATAAAATGTATAGATTCAAATCGTTCAGCTCGTTACTTAAAATTGCTGATATGTACTTAAATTGAAACTTATCTCACTTGAAAAGGTAAACTTAAGAAATGTTTGTTCGTTACAATAAAAATTATACTCAAAAATATAAGTAGGATGATCTTATAGTTCCTCTCCATCCTTTAGTTTCAATGTCACTCACACTCATAATTAAAAAAACCGCCACAGTTCAAACTCATTATTTTGCTTGAATTTTCTATTCGTAGCCGCCTAATTTCAAACGAACCCTTTCGTTTCATTTTCGTAGTCCCTTATGTTTTTGAGTTACCCACTATAATATCTACTTTTTGCTTCTTTGACATCACCATCATCGAGAAATATTTGGTGAACCACATAAATGTTTTTCAAACTCATCACGACAACGTAGAGAGAATCTTAACCTGAATGGAGTTTTGCTAAGAAAATGAAATTTAATCATGTGTGGGATTGTTTCAATTTAATATCATAACCCTTAATATTAGTTTTCATATTTGCGATACCTTGTGATATTATACACATTATAAACATGCAAGTTTTATGATTTTTATTAAATAATTTAGTTTTAATTAGCCTTATAATTAATATGTTATATTTGTAAGTACAAGTATGTTACAAACTAGGTTTTAATGTTTGACTAAACATCAATGCAAACCAGAGTAAAGACAAAACATATTTTCTGCAATAAATTTTTTGCCCCTTAATAAGTGTTTGATTTGAAAATACTCATTTCACTGTTCCCGCTGTGGCCGACGTGTCACGGATTCGATCCCTGTGTAGGGCAAACATTTTTGTGTACTACAAATGTTTGTTCTGTGTCGGTGTCTTTGTGCATGTGGCTTGAGAGTTTAAAACCTCTGTGATGGAAGGATAAAATTGCTTCCTGCAGGAGTCATTTAAAAGGATAAAAAGCTTATTATACCTACTTGTCATAACTCCCTTTCATCCTTCAGTTCCATTCCTCATTGAGCAAGGGACCAACTTATTCTACGTGAACGACGTACTCATTATGTATGTTTCCATTGGCTTTTCATGTTAACTCATGAGTCCAGACATAATAATGTGTTGTATACGATTACCGCTTCCATAACAGTTTCACATGGCATTTAATATTATTTCTTGATAGGATATTTATCTCAGACTTTATTTACTTCTCATCATCGTAGACAATTATTATTAGACCTCCTTAGTTAATAAGACTTTACAAGACAGATCTACACAGAGACTAAAGCTAGACAATACAATCAAAGAAGACAGTTGTCAAAATACTAAAGAAATTACATTCCGTACCGCTTTCAGTAATAATATGTATCCACTTATTCTTTGAAAGCAAAATATTAGCGAAATATACATTATTCTAATTGAAATACCCGGGATTACAAGACAAAACAAAATCTAGAACGTTATAATTATTGGACAGTTACAACCACGTTAACTTTCCGCTCGACACCGAAATGTAAACACAAAATAACTTCACAGTGCATCCGTGTATGATCGATTGTTTTGTTAAACGACCATGCTAACAAGACTCTCAGATGGATTAAAAAAGGTCTTATGCCAATAAAGATATTGACGCATAAACGAAGTGTAGGGGTCTAGTTACATTTGTCGCGAAGTCTGTGGAGTAACCGGTGCAGTGTGGTGTGGAGGCAGTTGGTACGAGTCGGCGGCCGAGGGTGACCACGAGAATACCAACGGATTAATGAACTAGAATTGGAACGCGATTTAGTGACGAGTGAATCTGTTGATCTGAAATTACGTTATTTTACATGTTTCGGCGATGAATCCACGGGGCCAGCGTAATTCTGAAGAAGTCGGTAAGTGAAGCATTATAAAACGATGTTGAAATACCTGGTGTATTTTCCGACAAAATTTTCAAGTCCCCTTTTCATTTTTCGATATTTTTTTCCATTAGCTTATTGTTATAAATATAAATTTATGTTCCCTTCCATAAAATTCAAGCGAGTCAATAATTAGAAAACCTTTAGGGGTAGTACAGGACGAAAGTCTTTTTCATTTAATCTACAGAAGGGATGAGTATTGATAGGCACATTGTAGGTTAACAATTTTATGTTTTAACTCGCGATTTTAAACCCCTTTTAATAGGCCTCCGTTTTGACCTTTTGAGCACAAACCTCTGAAAGTTTAATGTAGTAATTTTTTTTTAACTTTAGCTTTACGACGGCGTTCTGTGGAAATCGGTGGCTATTATTACCGAATATCCCACCAAATTGGCGACGATCCGGTAAGCCTTAAACACATTATACATTCTTAACTATTCTATATATGTACTTACTATCGTATTCATAGACAGTTGATATGAAGTGCGAAATTATTTAGAAAAATGTTCAAAGCTCTATCGGAAAATACTTAACTCGCCGATTAAAGGAAATCCAGTGCTTGGTGATTAACTTTCACATGCAAGAGTATACACCGTTACATTTTAGTCCTTTTAATCCTCTGGAGCAGTAACTCCTAACTGAAGCCGTCCGCGAACCGCATGCAACCGGGTCTATGTTATTTTTCATCCCGAAGTAAATTTATTCTAAACTACTCAAATTTTTATTTCATTAGGTTTTAATGTAGTCCCATAAATGCGTTTTGCTTGCTCTTTAGGCCCCATGGCTGAAATCTGTTTGTGGCCCCTATAAAAGAAGATTGAACACACCTGCTTTGAAGGGTTGCTCCAGTACATGGAATACTGTCGATTTGTATTTTTTCTTAAGCTTTCCCCTTTGTCATATTAACCAAAGTATATGTCCAACAGGAAGCACTCAAAGTAAACCCAACTCCAGAACTAACCACTTTTGGAGGCATTAAATTAGGATGGGTGCAGGTACGTTATTTCATATTCAAAACATATTTTCTTGTCGATACAACTGTCCCAATTTTGAGATGCAATAAAGTCAATAACGTGACGCCATCAGGAGACGTATGGAAGCTAAAGCTTAAGGTTATTCATGTAAATTTGTAGAGAAAAGTATGGGGAATGGAATGTGTACCATGACCACTAAAACTTCTTTTCCAAACACTACATTTCTGTTTTTCTATTTGTCGGCTAGGGTGTGTTGATACCATGTCTGCTGAACATCTGGGGCGTGATGCTGTTCCTGCGTATCTCGTGGATCGTGGCGCAGGCCGGGATCGCGTATTCCGTCGTCATCATCTTCATCTCTGGCGTAGTCTGCGTCATCACCACACTCTCCTTGAGCGCTATTTGTACGAACGGGGAACTACAGGGAGGTAACTAATTACATAAAGGATCAATTCTTTTCTAAATATTATATCAGTCAACACTGACTTTAATAACTTTCGTAGGAGGAGTTTATTTCCTGGTATCTAGATCTCTCGGCGCGGAACTCGGTGCGTCCGTAGGGATCATATTCGCGTTCGCCAACGCTGTGGCGGCAAGCATGAACACCATTGGCTTCTGTGATTCCCTCAACGAGTTACTCAAGTCTAAGAACATGACAATTATAGACAATGGTCCCAATGACACCAGGATAGTCGGTGCGATAGCTCTTTTCGTCATGTGCATTATTTGTGCTGTTGGTATGGATTGGGAAACCAAAACACAAGTAAGTCTTTACAGTCTAGACATTTGTCGTTACATGTCTTATTATAATAAGTATTGAAGAAAGTGAAGTTAGAATGGTAGAAATGTTTTTCGCACTTATATCAAATATCCAAGGATACATAAACGATAGCATTCTTACCCGATCTCGTCACATATACAAGACACCATGTTTAATAATAACACTAAGTTTATAGATTACTGATTACTATACGTCATTTGTTTAATGTTAGCCTCATTTTAATTGGGTCTATATTTTTCATCAAACTCAGGCTGTATAATTTAAATTTTTATGGTGCTTGCAGAATTTTTTGATAACTATAATAGTTACTGCAATAAGTAACTACATACTGGGTGCGATCCTTGGTCCAACAACAGATGAAGAACTAGCTCAAGGATTCGTAGGGCTCAGTGGTAGGTACCTGCATCTTTCAAAACCACAATCACTTGGTACTATACTATCAGATACAAAAAAAGCTATGACATCTGACATGCCTCGTTCACTAAGTCTTGATATTCTTGCAATTACCTACTGGTTTGTTGTAACTTAGGACTCTGCGAATCCGACCTTTTCTTATTCACCTACCTAATCTACATTGCACTAGGAACCTTGAACTTTTCACGTAGGAACCCTGATCTACTCTCTACATCTGCTTACAGTGGACAGAGCTAAAGCGAATTGGTTGCCGGACTACCGGTTCAGCGAGGGCGAGTTCTACGGCTTCTTCAGCGTGTTCGCGATATACTTCCCCGCGGTGACCGGGGTGCAAGCCGGCGCCAATATATGTGGTGATCTCAAGGTTGCTATATAACAATACGTCGTTGATAGGTTTCCATTACCATTCAAACATTGAATTGAATACTTATAAAAACTGATTCTTTTTTATTGATCTTGTATGTTCTTGGGCATAATGGTTTTTTCACTACCATACAGGGTATAGGCATATTCAAAGTTTTCATCAAGCCAACTAGTGTTTTAAATATCATCTGGGTACCTATGAACTGGCTTACATAATGTTACATTGCATCAACATATCGTTTGATTTGTCCAGGACCCAGGGACTGCCATTCCTAAGGGCACACTCATAGCCCTCGGTATATCGATAACGACTTACCTGGTGATGGCATCTCTGTCCGGCGCGGGGGCATTGCGTGACGCGTCCGGCGTTGTGAACGATCCAGCGGTCGACAGCTGCAAACCCAACTGTCCATACGGTCTTCATAACAACTATCAAGTAAGGGATTGAGTGTCATTGTATAATATATAATGATAAGTTTTAGGTAAATACTATGTATAATCCTGGTTGATTTAGGGCCCGTACAAAGCTGCTGTGTGTGTGTGTGTGTTTTAGGACATTCGAAAGCAAAGAACCCTTATCTCAAAACATCCATATGCTAAAGTGCTCTTGCGTTTTCGATTCTATTCTTATAATTCCAAACTTTACCTTTTTTACGAAATTGTTAACATTAGCGTTTTCATCTTTATAGATAATGCACCTGATGGCGTTCTGGAGCCCTCTCATCTACGCCGGCTGCTGGGCGGCAACGCTTTCCACTGCCCTCACTAACCTGCTATCAGTGCCCCGCTTGATCCAGGCTCTAGGCCTCGACCGCGTATACCCCGGACTAATATTCTTCTCGAAGCGTTACGGCAAACACGGAGAACCTTACAGAGGATACGTGCTTGTTTTCTGTGTTTCAGTGTCATTTTTGCTCATTGGTAAGTCAATATTTACGACCTACCGGGTTACCGAAATTGTCCAAAAGTGTTGTGACAGACAAAAAATATGGTAGACTTCCTTATTATAAGTAGACCACGTAATGTAAAAAAAAAACATTCTTCGATTTTATTTGATCATATATGATCAGATGTTCAGTACTATTATTTGCTATTACAGCGGATTTGAATATGATAGCGCCACTGATCACCAACTTCTACTTAGCATCGTACGCACTCATCAACTTTTGCACCTTCCACGCGGCCTTCTTCAAACCGATCAGCTGGCGGCCACGATTTAGGGTAAATCAATTTCAATTTTTTTTTGTTTTTTTTTAATGTTTACTCGAATCTTTTCTTCATAATTTTTTTTTACCAGCTACCAAAAATGACAGCTATATAAAATTTGTTAATGTCCTCAGTTCTTCAATACATGGTTGTCGCTGGGGGCTTCGTACTGTGCTAGCTATAATGATGGTGATCAGCTGGGTGATGGCGTTGCTCACCACGTTTATATTCATCACTCTATACCTTCTGGTATTGTACAGGAAACCAGGTATTTTTCTTGTAATATTTATTAGACTACAA
Source organism: Trichoplusia ni (assembly GCF_003590095.1). NCBI lineage: Eukaryota > Metazoa > Arthropoda > Insecta > Lepidoptera > Noctuidae > Trichoplusia > Trichoplusia ni. The sequence continues at coordinate 5,363,271 of NC_039496.1, forward strand.
AAAATCGCAATTCCATTTAAAATTTAAAGAACGTGATTTTATTCACCATTTTTTTTAAAACAATCAACAAAATCTTCACCCAATCCGAAGTTCTGAGGTAAAAAATAGAAAAATATAAAATACAAACAAATTGATAACATCCTCCTTGAAGTGGGTTGATTAAAATACTACTTATGTATTTCTGCCAGAACATTTGACGCTTTTTTCCTCTGAAATTCCAGAAGCAAGCTGGGGCAGTAGCACAGAAGCACAACGTTATCAAGAGACGATCACCAGTATATTAAATATATCACATCGCACGGCGAATATCAAATCGTTTAACCCCCAGCTGCTAGTGCTGGCGGGGAAGCCGGGGTCGAGACCTTGGCTACTCGACATGGGAGGTCTCTTAACGAAAGTTGGATCATTTATGCTCGTGGCGGATATTGTAACTGTAAATATAGAGCATTGTAAATAGTATTCCTTAGCTCCACGATTAGTAGTTTTCGAGTTATGCGACTTTTCCGTTATTAGAAACGAACTCCGAATTGCATACTAGATCTGTTTATACTGCCGTTGCATAAACTTGGTCGCATCTGCATAATTATATGCGCATTTAGAAAGTGTCTGAAAAGGGTAGGCCTTTTACAGGCACATTCGATTACTGAAACAAAAGCTTTTGGTTTTTTTTATTTCAGACCAAACTGACATTAGCTGAGCGACAAAAAAGACGCCTTGCGGCTGAAGAAATCTATCGCAAGGAAAGTTCGCGCGTTTTATATTTATATTATCTAATATTCTTCTCGAAGCGTTACGCAAACAGAACCTTACAGAGGATCTGCTTTTTCTGGTTCAGTGTCATTTTGCTCATTGTAATCAATATTACACTACGGTTACAAATTGTCCAAAAGTGTTGTGACAGACAAAAAATATGGTAGACTTCCTTATTATAAGTAACCACGTAATGTAAAAAAAAACATTCTTCGATTTATTTGATCATATATGATCAGATGTTCAGTACTATTATTTGCTATTACAGCGGATTTGAATATGATAGCGCCACTGATCACCAACTTCTACTTAGCATCGTACGCACTCATCAACTTTTGCACCTTCCACGCGGCCTTCTTCAAACCGATCAGCTGGCGGCCACGATTTAGGGTAAATCAATTTCAATTTTTTTTTGTTTTTTTTTAATGTTTACTCGAATCTTTTCTTCATAATTTTTTTTTACCAGCTACCAAAAATGACAGCTATATAAAATTTGTTAATGTCCTCAGTTCTTCAATACATGGTTGTCGCTGGGGGGCTTCGTACTGTGCCTAGCTATAATGATGGTGATCAGCTGGGTGATGGCGTTGCTCACCACGTTTATATTCATCACTCTATACCTTCTGGTATTGTACAGGAAACCAGGTATTTTTCTTGTAATATTTATTAGACTACAAAAAATCGCAATTCCATTTAAAATTTAAAGAACGTGATTTTATTCACCATTTTTTTTAAAACAATCAACAAAATCTTCACCCAATCCGAAGTTCTGAGGTAAAAAATAGAAAAATATAAAATACAAACAAATTGATAACATCCTCCTTGAAGTGGGTTGATTAAAATACTACTTATGTATTTCTGCCAGAACATTTGACGCTTTTTTCCTCTGAAATTCCAGAAGCAAGCTGGGGCAGTAGCACAGAAGCACAACGTTATCAAGAGACGATCACCAGTATATTAAATATATCACATCGCACGGCGAATATCAAATCGTTTAACCCCCAGCTGCTAGTGCTGGCGGGGAAGCCGGGGTCGAGACCTTGGCTACTCGACATGGGAGGTCTCTTAACGAAAGTTGGATCATTTATGCTCGTGGCGGATATTGTAACTGTAAATATAGAGCATTGTAAATAGTATTCCTTAGCTCCACGATTAGTAGTTTTCGAGTTATGCGACTTTTCCGTTATTAGAAACGAACTCCGAATTGCATACTAGATCTGTTTATACTGCCGTTGCATAAACTTGGTCGCATCTGCATAATTATATGCGCATTTAGAAAGTGTCTGAAAAGGGTAGGCCTTTTACAGGCACATTCGATTACTGAAAACAAAAAGCTTTTGGTTTTTTTTATTTCAGACCAAACTGACATTAGCTGAGCGACAAAAAAGACGCCTTGCGGCTGAAGAAATCTATCGCAAGGAAAAGTTCCGCGCGTTTTATATTTTGTTGCAAGAGTTCAGCTACGAGCAAGGTATCCTAGCTCTGTTGCAAGCCGCCGGCATCGGCAGGATAGCGCCGAACGTTCTACTGCTGGGCTACAAACACAACTGGACCGTCAGTTCACACGAAACGCTCCTCACTTATTATCGTATGATTCGGTAAGACCTATGTAATTGAGTTTTTGTATTATCATCGAATCTTAGCCAAGCATTATTCACAGCTTGAGTTGCTTTCCAACAAATAAATTTGCCCTTCTCTCTCGTGTCCTGTTAGGATAGTTGATCGGCTGTCCTGATGCCCTCCCCGCTACCCACAAACCCAACCTTAAGCTGGTCGTAGATCGATAGTTTTATTGCCTGCGGCAATTTAGGAACGTACCTACAAATGCAGAAAAATGACCTCATATCTGCAATATCTATTTAACAAAAATACAAGAAACCTACTACCCACCTATTTACATATTTCGTTGTCGTGTTACTCGCTATCAGTGCGTCCTTCAAGTTTGGGATGTCAGTGTCGATCTTGCGCGTGCCGTCGAACATGCGGCTGCCTGATTCGTTGATGGTGGCACGCGGTGCGAACCTGGACACTAACTCTGTGGGGCGCGACGACGAGGACTCGACCAGCGTGGTCCGCGGGCCGGGTCGGGGTCCGGCGGCGGGGCCCTCGTTTGTGGACACCGGCGAGCAACCGCTCTCGCAAGAGAGCCCGCACTCGCGCGCCGTCACCGTCATGAACTCCGACTCCGACCTCGAGATAGACAGCCCCCTGCGCTACGTAGCCGACGACCAGATGCCGGGTATGTTCCTACACGCTCATTTAAACTCACCGGCTGTGTTAGGGCGAGCGCTGACTTGAGTAACGACAGTATTAATGTTATTGACAAACTTGTTTTTTTCTTTTTGACTTAACACTCTTTTGTATATTGATGCGAACCTTTGACTTGACAATTGTGTAATATTAACAGAAAACCAAGAGACATGTTACCCGCAACTTCGTCTGTGTAACTATTTTGCTGGGTAGAATACAGTGATATATCCATCTTAGGATTCACTGAAATTAAATTAAGGAAAGAGCAACTTTGTTCACAATTTTTTTTAACGTATTTATTTTTATAAGGATTTACACCGTTTTATAAAAAATAATCCATAAAATAGTTATTAGTAATATTGAGTCAACCTTTTAAGATGGACATAACTGTCATTGATGATAGCGGTGATCCTTCCCAAAGAATGTATCTTTGTCGGTCAAAGAATTTTTTATGTCGATTTATTAGTTTTAGAGCCTATTCGTTTCAAACAAAAAGTCTAACGTTTCCTCTTGAGAATATAAGTATATCGGTATAGATGATTGTCGAGTTTTATGTCTACAAGGTTAAGTAATATTATCAATCTTAGGGTGAAGATTGTGAGCTTTATTTACCTATGTTTGTAGTTTAGCGCACACATAAAAAACAAATTCTAGCTCTAATGCTCGCCCTAAATTAATAAGACATCTCTCTAAGATGTAAGGTCCTTGTTTCTGGGTAGAACGAAAGGCTTTAAAATTACACCTTTTATAATTTCAGAAAGCGTAGGTAGTTTTGCTTACAACCTTATATGGCAGTACCTGTTACGTTTTTTGTTTCAAGAGTCGGCTTTAAATATACATCTCAGTCAAAGTGCTGCATCGTCCACGCAATCCAACAAATCCAGGATGTCAGCCCGGCAGCTAAATTACAAGCATTTCAATTTTCACAGTGTAATTATACTTTTTATTATGTATCCCTAGCGTTAAGTGTTGATAAAACTAATACTGGAAGCCGACCCCAACATAGATGGGAAAAGGCTAGGCCGATGATGACCTAAATCTACGTTTTACTAATAATATAGGTAAGAAATATTTCTTTGTTCGGCAACATAGATTCCGATGTAAATAAATCGTTTCTTTTCGGTCGGTCGAATCGGTCATAGTTGAATCCAAGCTAATTTCGAGTATGTTTACTTACAGACCAGCGTTTTGGATGTGTGGTGGCTGTTTGACGATGGCGGCATGAACATTCTGCTGCCATACATAATAGCTCGTCGATCTGGTAAAGAGAAAATGAATATGAGGGTATTTGCTCTACCCCGGGGTAATCATAGAAGGACAACGGAAGACGAGTAAGTGGCCAATTTTTTTTTTTCAATCGCGTTTCCGAAATTGCGCTGCGACATAGTAGCGGAGTAATTCTTCCAAAACATGAGTAACAGTTGTTTAACAATGTCATTAGTCATTTAGGTACGTTACATTTTTTTTCAATGAATACCTGTTTCTCCTCTCAACAAACGGCGCCTAAATATAGGTAAAAGGTGGACAAACGCATTGCTTATTTATTAACATACTATTCCAGCAGACTAGCACAGAAGAAATATCCACGTCCGTACAATTTGTCTATTCATCACAAATCGTTCTCCCCACAGAGTGGCGAAACTTCTGAAGTCGTTTCGCATCGAATATTCAGAACTTATATTGATTGAAGGTTTAAGCGAGAAGCCATCTGACAACACATGGAAATTCTTCCACAGCACAGTAATCAACCACAGGTGTTCCGGTGACGACGGTAGGTGTTCATATTATTTTATTCTTATTTATATAGTTAAATAAGTACCCTTAATATACATATGGAGACATTAAATAATGTGTTTGAGACATTGGAGAAATATTAACTAACCAAGGTTGCATGACTTGAGGTTTTATGCAATTCTATTGATATTTTTTCTCTCTCGGCGTAAAATGTTTCATTTGAGACTCACAGTTTTATGACACGTTGTAAAAACGAACGCATTGCTGATGTATAATTTGCTACATCGCTTTTAAAAGTCTATTCCAAAATCTGAACATTTATACATAATTCCGTAATCCAACATTTTTTTCTTTTAGAACTTCTTTTATCGGATACTGAAGCCATGAGGCTACATGGCAAGACAAGCAGATACCTGCGTCTAAGGGAACTGTTGATAGAAAACTCTTACGGAGCAGATCTCATCGTGATGTCGATGCCTTTCACTAGAGAGGTATTACTTACACCTTGTTAAATGTTTTTGTAACAGGGTATTGTAAGAAAAAAAATGTTAAGTAAGTCGGAAAGGTTTCCAAAAACTTATTGGATACCCATTTATTTATTCTCATAAACAAAAAATGAAGAGAATACAGTGAATAAAATCTCGTAGGACGTCACTTACCAGCATGCTTTTTACTAGCAAGTTATATTACTAGCCCCCACTACCATACATTTCATCGCCTTAAGCTCTTTTAATCTTCCCGTCCTTTTAATGATGTGTCAAAAAGGAAAATACGTATTCAATATTTTTGGGAAACTTTACTACTTAGTTTTTTTTGTCAAATACCCTATTGTGATACGGCGTAACGTGATTTATATGCCCGCAGGGTACGTCAGCCACAATGTATATGGCTTGGCTGGACATCATGAGTCACGACATGCCGCCAACGCTGTTTGTGCGCGGCAACTCCACTGTGGTCATCGATGGCTGAGCAGATTTGACTCTTATAGTAATAAAAATGGTCGATATTACTGATTCGAGCGCTAGGTTGCTCAATATATGATCGTGTATACGATCAATTATGCTGTAAAGATAAATAATTTTATGGTCACTGTGACTCGGAAGTTTATTCTAAAGAATCAGAACATCAAAAACCATATAAACTGTACAATGTAATGTATCTACATATGTTATTATGTATTATACTGGAGTTAAAAATAAAACTATTCTTTTAAATATATTACAAGTTTTTTTTATTTCACACATATTTCACAAGGGTTTTAATTTAGATTTAGAACAGAAAATAATTATGAAATATTTACAGTTACAAGAATCAACAGACGTTCCAGATTAACAATTTACTTAATAAGAAACAATATAATTAGAGAAACATGTTTAGATACACCATTATTTGTCTATTTTCAGACCGACGTAAAATCGTTCGCAGAAGTTGCATAACAAATATTTACACCAAGTGCTACATTTAAAAACGATAGGGTTTGTTCACAATAGGGTTCCGCGAGCGACGATAAGTGGGCACACTGCGTGCGCGAGGACAGTCGCGGACACGACACGGGACACGTCTACTGCGATATGTACGTTACGTAACAGGACGGCGGTTCTAAGTATATACATCTCTCATAAGATATGTTGCTATGCTTTCTTTTCAAAATAAATATGTGTGCACATCAAAATATCTCATTTAATTTGACAATATTATTGTATGTATGTTTGATTAAATCCTTTACTAGAACGAATTAGAAACGAAGATATAGGTTGATTTCAACTTTGAGGTTATAATAAATTTACGCTAGTACGACGGGCCGCGTGTAAATCTTTAGAACATATTAACATTACTCAGTCTATGTAAAATTTATAATATAATAATTTATAATAATTCGTAACGACGTCTAGATGCCTCAGAACATTATCATAAATTCATATAATGGCTCAAGAAGAGCGTTAGCGATTATAAAAATGTATAATACACATGCGACACTTCGCGAATGAAACATTTAAATGGTTAGCATGAATTCATGTTTTAAGCCTACCAGCACCTCAACGTATATTAAATCGTACCAAATGATATTCAGCGGTCACATTTACATAAAATGATTTTGTGGCATTTAAATATAATAATTCATTCATTGAATACAAAATAAACATGACTACATAAGTTACAGACAAAAACTTCACACAGCCATATAACTCCTTACATCATATAAATAAATATTAAAAACCTAAATAATCGTGGAAATATTTTTGGTTACACAGTATAATATGCAAATAAATACTTGAGTTAGGAGGCTTCCTTCCCATACCTGATAATTCAGTTCTTATTCATGCTACAGGAACGTTTTGATAATATTTTCTTAAGCTATGCGGATAGCGTGTAGCTCCAGCCGCTGGCGCACGTAGTGTGTGGTCGTGTGCGGGTCGTGTGTGGGCCCTGTCGCTCGGGTCGCACTGCTAGCCTAATGAACACATCTGTCATTTGTGCAGTTGCTTGGCGGCTGTGAGAAGGGGTTCCGTACTATTGCACCGTGTCCGTTCACGCGCGGTCTTTGGTCAGTCGGACTGAGGTCTATGACACGTACACGTGGGTGGGTGTTGGTTAGCGATATAAACACTGTATGAGTCTGTGAGAGCAGTCGCTCGGCTGAGGTCACTGCGGGCGCGCGCTCTGCGGGGGCAGGCTCACAGCACGACGCAGGACGGACGAGTCAGTCTTCATTCAGACTCTTCTTCGTTTTCGTCGTCGAAGCCGGCCAAATCTGCAGAGTCCAGGTACCCGTGCATCACCTGGAAATACATTACATACGTACAGTTATTTCAGTCAGGACAGTCAACAACCTACCCTCCATTGGTTTAGGTAACGGTACTCACCGCGTACTCGAGCAGCGCCAGATGGCAGAACACGTACTGGTCGGGCATCTGTATGGAGTGCGCTCGCTGCGCGCGGATCCGCTCCACAGTGCCGCGCACGTCCAGCGCGCCCTCCGCCGCCAGACGCGACGCGCAGATGTCCAGCGTCAGGAACGTGCCTGGAAAATTTAATTACAATAAAAAAAAAACATTATTTTTAAAATGAAACTACTTTATAGTAAAACTGAAACTACATAGAAGCTTAAGCTGACCTGTCCTTCCGATACCCGCTGAACAATGGACGACAATGGGAGGTCCTCTACTGTGTCCAGCCCAAGCATCTCCCAACCTGTAAACGATGGACAATGATTAATAAATCTGTCCCACAAGTGAGTGAGCGTGTCCCGTCGTCGTCGTCCCCTGTACGTACTCGTGCAGCGCCCGCTGCTGCGCGCGGCGCACGAGGAGCAGGAAGCGCAGCACGGGCTGCGCGCTGCCGCCGCCCGGCACGCCGTAGTCCGGCCAGCGCGTGTACTGCCCGTGCCACACGCGCCGGGACTGCGCGCGCTGCGGACACGGATAGCGTCACATGCATTGGCAGCAACAAAACTAGTACGCAAAAGATTACTTGAACGCAAAAGGTCGGAACAATTCAGCGCTTTGTGCTCCAACGTCAAAAATGCAAGCATTAAATAGCATAAGATTGAAAATATTGCTCAAACGTTGAAGAGGTAAAATCAAGCTTGAAACTATTTTTTTAAATTGGATAATTTTAGTGGTTTCTTAGGTTTACGCGAATGTTAAACATTGACATGAAACTACTTTTACGAATTTTATCGCGGTTTAATTTTAGATTTTAGTTCCCGACCCTTGAACCTCATGGACTATTTATAGCAAAAAATTAACTGCAGTAGCAGTTCATACCCTGAGGTCGGTGAGCAGCAGATGCGTGATGGTGTAGTCGTCCTCTTGCTCGACGGCCTCGGTGGTGACGGCGAAGTCCCCGTAGACGGCGCGCTGCGCGGCGGCCAGCGGCCAGTACTGGCCGCACTTGACGCGCCCGCGCTCCACCGCGCGCGTCGTCATCACCAGCACCAGCGAGCCCTGCTCCCACACCATGCGCCAGAAGTCACCGAAAGTCTTTGGCAGGGGACCTACAAAAACAAATAACGCTCTCTTATTTTAATTCTGCAAAATTTTCCACAAAATCTTTTGCTGATAAGCAAGGTCCTTGAAAATCTTTATTTGTGTAAATATACTAGCTATGTTTGAATAACCAAATAACCAAAAGCAGACACATTTGATAAGCGTTTTAGAGGAACTGTTTTCTTAAATGTTATCACAGGTATACGGCAAATTCCTATAAAAATAACCAATTTTCGCTTAAATATAATGCATTTTGTACCATAATCACTTTATTTTTACGTAACGAGTTTTACGCAGAAGTTACAACAAAGTCACGGCACCATTCCAATTACATTAAAAACAAAGAAAAACAGCGGACAACTAACAAAAAAATAATGTAAATGGCATTGCGATTCGAACGGATTCTGGGAACAGAGGATTTCCCCCACGTTTATATCGAACTTGAATTCGCGCTACGAGGCTTATTATTAATCTTTCGCAGAAACTGTATTTTCCATCGTAAACATTTATTGCGAGTAATTCCAGGTACTGCGGGAACCTAGCCAAATTAATGTATAAGACGAAAACTAGTAATAAGATGACATAGAACGTAATTATTAGTTAAAGTGTAAAAAATAATAAGTTTTCCGAAGTGATCATATTAAATGTACATTACTAAGAATGAGTATCGTTGTACTTATGTGTCTGGCAATACATGGAAATCAATAATAGTTCGTTAGTTGACCTAGTATGAGCACTGCCTTGTACATTTCACTGGAAAATTTAATCAATACTGTACAGAGTATTACACATAGAATAAAGACTTATTGTGTAATACAACGTACCCGCACCGACCTTGACATTTCTGTATGTAGAACGCTTATACATAACAATGAACAATCTAGATTTTACTTTAAGATGTTATTTTATGAAAAGCGTTCTTTTTGTAAGCTGTAAAAACTTAATATACGTCTGTGATTTGATATGTTAATCAATATGGCCTTTGGACGACTTCAGATCCAACATTATGTAAAATCTTCATCATGTGTAGACAAAATAACATGTATCTTACCTTGTGTACAAATATATGCATTTTTCTGTTTGTATCCATCAACGTAGTTGGCGTTAATGTAATCTGTGGTGGGATCGTCGGGGTCTGTCTGTGAGAGCAGCACCCGCGAGTGGTCGTAACACAGTACGTCCGTGTAACGGTTCTTGGCTAGATTACTCGGCAATCTGAAATATTAACAAATGATTTTAAGTATATAGAACTGTTTGATAGGATTTCTGGGAGGCAGTCTTCTTTAGGCGTTTAACTAGCGTTTGTGACTAACTTACTTTACAAACTTTATTCTTTTAACAAATTTTAGTCATATCCCAGCTGTTATGATATCTTGTACGCCATTCTGAGTGTGAAAGAAGATAATAATATCAGTTTGTAACGATGTGGAGAAAACTTGCCTTCAGTTTTTCAATGCAAAAAAAAAACTCGAAAACGTTGGTACAAAAACACTAGAAAAGCACAGCGTGATACACACTGCTGAATGGTTTTCAATTAGATTATAAGTCGTTATTACGAAGGGGTTTAAAGACAACTGAAAGTATATGTGTGTATATTTGTATGTTTGTAATAACATCGCAAGTGTGTGTATACGAATATTCATATGTTTACGAAAGCGTCCATTTGTGTTGGTATGGGTTTTTGTGAGTATTGTTGAATATTTGTGTGTACGTATGAGTATATGTGTGTATTCTATGCTAGTAGTATAATGTTGGACTGACTTGGCGTTGTGGAAGGTGCCGTGCGGCGGCCTGGCGCGGATGTCCTCGTACTCGGCGACGAGGCCGCGGCGGCCGAGCTCGCGCACGCGCGCCAGCAGCGCCGCGGGGGACAGCGCCGCGCCCGCGCCGCCGCCGCCGCACTCCTCGTCCGACAGCCCCGGCGACACCGAGCCCGACGACCAAGTGCCGCGCGCTGCGCAACCCACAACAACACACGGCTTACACACACACACCAATAATGCTAACGCACCAATACTACTATCAAGGTTAGCTTGTATGGGGATGGATTCTTAAAGTTGGTAGCAGCTCTTAATTGATTATTGCCGGCATTCATGGGCGAAAGAAAAAAGCAACCTAGTTTCGTTAGAACACTTGTTAGTCCTTCTAATTATACTGCACCATCTAATAAGCAAATATAAAAAATAAAAAAATGTTTTTTCTTTTTTCCAAGGACACACATTAAACATCATTGAGTTGGATGCATCATTTATTGTAATCAAATATAAAATAATGTGTGGGTGAAGGGGTTTGATTGAATTATCTCACTTAATCTTGAAGCGTTATTGCTTTCAACTATACGAGGCGAAACGGGAATAAAAATAATGCTGCTTCCCAATAAAATCAACACATTTCCCCAACACAGTAATACGATAGAGATTCATATTATGCTATAATAATTTTAAAAGATCCACAATAGTATCTTATGGTAGGTATATTTATCGGTTTTTAATAAATTGTCTTAGGCCAGAACTTAAATATTTCATGTTGCTTAAGTAAATAATAAATAACGTAATTATAAATAGTATGTAATTAGAATTTCTTTGAAACTGTGAGCTGTGGTTTTCTGATAATAATTCAAACAATTTAAGTCGCTAAATATAATTAATTAATCACTAAACGTTTCGAAGGTTTTTGTTACTTTATTATGTTTATGTTAGTCATATTCAAGAGCATTTAAGGCTATATAAAGTACTAAATGCAATAACTTACAGTGTATTTTTATTACGTAAACAAGGAATAAAACCATGACAAATCGAAAATACGATAAAAGTGTGAACTTCATGGTGTTTACTTAGTGAAGCACGGCTGCACTGAACCAACAGTTGAATCGATCGCTTTTCGCGTTTCACGAGTTATTCAATCGAGATGTGCAAATCGATTGTTCGCAAATCGCCCTCCAACTCCTATTCGACACATACGCGTGCCACACTACCACGAAGGCAATACGTCACGAGCTCATATCACAAAACAACTTGCGTAAACAAAAAGTGACGTTACAAATGTTATAATCAAGCAAAACACAACTCTGTCGTGTGGCCGCCTTTTAATTGGTAAAACTGATTTACTCGCCGCGTAATTACAGACAGTCTCATAAATTGTATAAATCATGAAATAGTTCCAAAAACGTGTAGGCGTCGCGCGCCGCCATAACATGAACTATCGCACTTCCGAACACCAATTTATTTTTACGACCATCAACTTCAGGCTTCGTTTCTGACCGAACAAAAATGCCATGAAATACGGTTTGTCAGTTTATTGTAAAGCTAGGAAAAGTAAAGGTGTGTTGTTGTTATGAAATTCACTATGACGGGATATCAGTGTTTTAGTATGCCTCGGAAACATTTTGCATATCAAACATGACTATGTGATAAGTCTATTTAGTTCCGATAATATTTGGATATAGGTATAATATTTTAGTCACAATACAACTCACCGCATCGTTTTAGGTATTGACCCATTGGGGCATTAAGTTATTTAACAGTAAAATACTAATTTAAAAACATACCAGCACCTTTCGTATTGGAATTCATTAAAATGTAGTGTAAATTTTATTTGTTGTTATTATAAATAAAGTTAGTAAACAACCATCAAAACCTGCCAAACGATGACAGATTTCATTTTTCTGAATTCGAAATTAGTGTTTTGCAAAGAGGTTAATAATATGTATAAAAAGTTCTTACTGCTTATATCAACGTCCTCTTCGTCTCCAGAGTTGATATGCCTGGCCTTCGTATCACCATTGTAACCGTGTTTATGCCTGCAATATTAAAATATTTGTTATTCACAATAACGCATTTCATAAAAAAAGAACACTGGTCGTTAGTTTTTTTTTATAACTGCTGTAGCTGTACAGCCACATAATAGGTCGTCTTATATACCCAAATACTGTATACCCATAAGTTTATTTTTATACGGGGATGTCATAAAAGCTTTCGACTTGATATATATATGTTTACCCTAACTCAAGTTGTTGGATATACATATATATCTAAGATTGCATATCAGCCAAACGTCCAAAATTAAATATTTATGTTGTTATTGGAAAAAAAATGTCTAGAATAAACGAAGGATTTATGCGTCTAGTTCACGGTGAAGACGTTTAAGAATCATACTGGTCTTTGACACGTGAAATAAACGTTTAGGAACATTATTTAGCAATTTTATCCTTACACACGGCCGTAACTTACTACGACTTTAATTTTTAAATAATAAAACTGCTCCATCAGGCTTTCTGCCTTATACATCTTTGTAAAGGAGTATAGGGTTCTTCTCTTGAATAAGATAAGATTAATTGAATAAATAAGCCGTGTGAACCTGAGTGGACTGGGGTCGCAGGTGTACGGGGGGTCGCCGCTGATGTGCATGTCTGTCTTGTTGTCACCGAGACGAGTCGCGCGGTCACTGGTCATATCACATGCACCCTCGTGCTCTATTATACCTGCACAACAATAACGTTACATGCTTTAATAATGTACGAGTATATACTGGGGACGCATCGCATTCAACATAATGAAGGTAATAATAATCAGAATTTTTAGGTAGATAATTTTGCAGTACTTTTTTGTCATATCACTGTTTTAAAATTAAGAGTTGCGTGCTTTAAGCTTTATGGACGACGATTTAAGCGTATATCGATTAAATTAATGTTGAAAAGTTAGATATTGTATCATGTCATCTACACAAAAAAAACGAATAAGTAATATCTACACCGTTTTAAATATACGCCAGATTATCATACAAAATAGCAGAGAGCAATACGTAGCTCCATCGTAGTATCGATCAAAAGCTTACGCTACTTACCATTTTGCGGCTTGATCGGCGGTATGTGATTGCTGATTACATATTCATCGATAACTCCGTCCAGTTTAGCGTTCTGCAGGTTATTCGTGAAACAGTTCTTGCAGTGCTCCAACCTGGCGAAAACACAAACTCTTTACTCTGAACTTAAAGCCACGATAAGTAAAAAGGAGAGAATAATTCTTATAAAAAGTTACGTCATTTCTCTTTCTAAAAGCCAATAAAAAAAGCTGGCTTCAGTGTTTCAAGAGACCTATTTCAACAATAACACAAACTCACAAAGATATACGAGGCGAGGTGAATTCATATTTTATAGTCATCACCTGAACTCGGTCAAGTTAATGAGCTCTGAAATAACCGACGCAGAAATTTTGCGGCGATTTATCATTGCTACAGAAATGTACTGCTTCATTACATGGCCAATAAATCATCACGGTACATTATGTAATAAGCTACAGTACCTACGTATTCAGTATACTTAAAATCGATTTTGTACACGACAGTCTCCAAGTTTTGCAAACACGTGTGTTACATATGTGACGTAGGTGGCTGGCATATGGCTACTGAACGGATAGACTTGCTATTGGCAGCCACAAATTGATTCGTCTATCACTGACTATTGCTGGTCATAGGAAGACAGGCAACAACCTAATAGATGATGTAACTCGAAGCTCTTTCGTTTATCAATAAAACGAAGGCGTCTTTAAAGTGTCGTTCATCGATGCGGGAAGCTAAGAGCCCATATTGATAATTTCAAGAGCCCTTTTATTAAAGGGCCCTCATTGTTACCTACTTCCCAACACTTTATTCGGAAGGGGTTGTCAGCTCGATTCCCTTATTTCTCATGACCTACAAAAGATTGTGGTGTGAGAGGACTATTTAAAACGCAGATGTTTTTTCTAAAGTTCTTTAACCAGCTGGGATCAGCTAGATCAATTCTACATTATAAGAGAAGAACTTGAAGGTTACGCTTTTCATTTTCATTCGACCATTCTTCTTACGTAACAAAATGTTTTATATACCCTTATAATACTATATGACAGGCATTAAATGAGGCTAACGATAATAATCCGTAATGCCTGAAGCAGCGTAATGGGTAAGTTGGTAACAAAAGCTAACTAAGTTGCCGGAAGGAAGCCAGTCTCAGCAACATGCAAGATAGGGCCTAAGTTAAGACCGTAGCCGACCTTTATGTTAAGAAGGATGCTAACAAAACAGTTTGTTTATATTAAAAAGGTTATATATATTCTTGGAAATCTTTCTTGAAATAATCTTATAATACATAGCTTACATTACACACGTGTACAAAGTATTAATTAATGAAGGGGTAGAGACAGAAATCTAATTTAATGCTTTAATACTCGTAAGCCAGTAACTTCGTCAGCTTGTGTGGCAGTCAGCAGATTAATTTCGGAAGCGACGGGAGATCCTAACTAGAACATGTCATGTAATGTAATTCATAAAGGCGTTTTAATGCGCCCCAAATACTAATTGAGTTGGATGCTGTCTCGCCTTACACTGCTCAAATGTTCATTACGTTTGCGTTTACTGTCACAACCTTGACCCTGACTTTGTGAAGAAAATAACGTTGAAAAATAAACAGTGTGAACGTTTATTGTTGTTTATTGGTGTTGAACGATTAGTTTGTTAAAGTGAGCTAGCGCGGCACGTGCTGATGAGTTGCCGGGGGTCTCCCTCGGCTACAGTTAACCTCCCCTCCCCCTTCATCCTTATTCAAGCTCATATTGAGCCAATAACGTTCGTATTACTCAGATGCAAACAACAATATAAGGTTCAGCCCGACTAACAATATTCTAGTTTTAAATTATGCCAAATAGGTTTATATTGAATGTACAAGACTCTTTAAGCATTTTTTTATCCGTCTATTCAGATTTTTTCCAATTTGTCCTGTGACATTATGTGCGTTTTTTATGTTGGTTATCGCCACAAAAATAGCTTATGACTTATGAGTTCAAACTATCACCATGCTAAATTTGACGACAATTGCGGTCTACCTGTGAATGCTTGTAACAGAGTTACTCTCAGATTTATGATATAAGTTTGAATAATGGTGAAGCTGCAATATGCGGCAGTGTTAATAATAAAAAATTGTTGGTTAGTGCTCACCAGGCGGCGTGGTCGGGCTCGTGCAGCCCGCCGAGCTGCTTGGGCAGGCTGGCGCGCGGCACGTGCAGGCCCAGCTGCGGCGCGTTCACCGTGTGCACGCGCTCGCGAAGCTTCTCGCGCACGAACAGCCGTAGGATGCGGAACGGTGCCTTGAACCACAGCGGCGCTGTCACTATTAACACCTTCTTCAGCTTTGCAGGGTAACCTCCCTACAACAAAAAAGAAAACGATTAATGAAATACAGTTATATTTGAGTGTAAGTCATTCGGGTGCATCTCAGAAGTATTTACTATAGATGCAAGGTCTTATGTACCTGGGTTCACACAAAATCAAATTCCGATTTTTCTAAATATTCTTAATGTTCATTGCAGTACAAGACTATCCTTTAACAATTACTAACAAGGTAACCGAGACCATTAATAGTTCGCTAATTTGATTCCGTGCCAAGATCCAAAACAGCGTAGAAAAATGTGTCGACCACGCATTTGTAGCTAGAAATTATTGTTCGGAGAACTGTCCTGACTATTAGGAGCGCGATGGCCTTAAATATATATCGTTGCCAGCTCCAAAAGAACTCCAGTTCATGATCGGCCAAGATGACGCATTCGTTTACAAACTAATAAACAACTGTTCAACAAGGTCTGCCTGCAACATTAAAAAAAAAACAAAACACTTATCCGTTCTACTCGACAAATTGTCACTTAGAATAACTCAAGACTTCGGAATCTAAAATTAATTTATCCTATCAAATCCCTACCAAGAAATGACAGAACTTGATAATAAATTCAACGGGGGTGGACGTTGATCTTATAAATATTCAGGACAAAGATGTTCTTCAAGAGGTCGAGAGTAAATGGGATGGGACTGGGTGGAAATTTTTTAGGTGAACTATATTATTAACATATCAGAATATATGACTATGTGTTCACTGTTCAGTTTAAGACGAGAAGGACGTTTAAGAATAACTATAATGCGCTTACTTTTAGATATTATCTGTAGTAAGCTTTACTTAAAATCAATATTACGTTATAGATCTCTGAACACCAATTACGAAGTTCAGATGCCTGAAATTTAAATTTTAAAAAGTATTTTGGCACGAAAGTTGGTTGCTATGAATGTTTTTGTTGATAGTTATTACGCGAGCCAATTTGCCGGAAAGGTCAGGTCGGTAAGGTATATGGAAGTTAGTTAGTGAGTACGAATTTATCGTGAGATATATTTTCACATTGGTGCACCTACATTACCTACCTATATCATATAACAAAATCAAAATCAAAATCAAAAGTCATTTATTCAAATTAGGCTACTAAGTAGCACTTTTTGAAGGTCAAATTACATTGACAGCACCCAGTTTTGCCCACCCGTCACCGCTTCCTAAGTGCTTTTGCTGTGAGAGAAGAAACGGCGCAACAAACTCCCCAGCAGCACGCTGTCTTTCCATTTACAATATAATTATTAAAAAATATATCAAAATAAGTGTGTAGGTGCCGTGCCAAATAAACAAAAATTTGAGGTCATGGTACCTAAGCCACTATGAACTTAAACTGTCAACTACTCGGCCAAGGTCAGCAGACCGACCAGCCACCGCAAGCAGCACCCGTTCACGAGTATGACGCAAGGGTCAGCCATCACCTCCCTCGCCATATTTGAGGGAAGGAGGTGACCCGACCCAAGACGCCACCGCAGGCAGTGACGACTAAGGGAGCATGACGTATCTGCTGCCGGCTAATAAAATAAAACTCAAAGAAAGAAATACCCCAAACGTTGATTTACCTGGCACAGCCCCGAACACGGAGGCGGCATAAATTGCTACGTCATTCAATCTTATAATTAATAAAATTATACATGTCAAAATTTCTAATAAAGAACATATACGTTTATGCGTATAATCATACTAAAAATAAAACAAAATAGGTAACACAATGTTACATACATAAAGTATGCCTATCAAATAACATAATAATCGTAATAACACGTCATACATTAATCCACACTAAAACCGTCCTGTGTTAATCACGGCGACCAACTATTTTTATCATTCAAGTAATCATTTATTGTATAGTAAGCCTTCTTGCATAGTTTATCTTTAACCGTTGATTTAAACGAGTTGAATGGCAATTCCAATAAACTAGGAGGTAGTTTATTGTAGAGGCGAACACTAAGCCCTACAAATGAGTTGTGTACCCTATGTAAACGGTGCGATGTACCAATTATCTTATGTTTGTTCCGTGTATTTATACTATGTATATCACTCTTTTATGGTATAAGTGAAGATTTTGTCGTATCCATAGTATATTATCTAAAATAAATTGGGATGCTACAGTTAAAATGCCTATCTCTTTAAACCGCTCCCTAAGAGAAACTCTAGAGCCTAGCTGATAAATGGATCTGACAGCTCGCTTTTGTAAGACGAATATCGCTTCGATATCAGCCGCCTTACCCCACAGAAGTATGCTATAGGACATAACGCTGTGGAAGTAGCTGAAATAAACAAGACGAGCTGTGACCACGTCAGTAATCTGCCTAACTTTTCTAACTGCGTAAGCGGCAGAGCTGAGTTTATTCGCTAGGTATGCAATATGCGCCGACCACTTTAGTTTTGCATCAACCGTAACACCGAGAAAAACCGTTGATTCTACAGTCTCTAGCACTTCATTATTTATAACAATATTCGGCCCAAGATTCTTAACATTAGGCGTCGCGAATTTAATACATTTGGTTTTCTTGGCATTTAATACTAAATTGTTAATTGAAAACCAATGTGTGACGCGAGTGAGTGTATTATTTATTTCATTAAAATCATTTCTATTTCTGTTGACTTTAAATATTAAAGAAGTGTCGTCTGCAAACAGCACAACGTCACACATGCCTTTTAAAAGAATGGTAAGTCATTAATATAAACTAGAAACAAAAATGGCCGAGTATTGAACCCTGGGGTACCCCTAGTTTCACAGGTAGTCCGGTGGACTTGCTACCATTGACATCTACACATTGGACCCTATCACTCAAATAGGAATTAATTAAATCCAGTGATTTATTTTTGACACCGTAATGTTTGAGTTTGCATAACAGTGTGTCATGCCGGACGCAATCGAACGCCTTTGAGAGGTCACAGAAAACGCCAATAGCATTCTGAGAGCTTTCCCAAGCGTCGTAGATGTGTTTCAGTAAAGCTACACCCGCGTCGGTAGTTGAACGTCCCTTTGTAAAACCGTATTGCTCGCTATGTAAGAGGGTCTTGTGATTAAAATAATGCAGAAGTTGTTTTAAAATCAATTTTTCAAAAATCTTGCTAAACGCAGGTAAAATTGATATCGGTCTAAAATTACCAACGTCACTTCTACTACCTGCCTTAAATAACGGTATGACTTTACTGTGCTTCATCAAGTCCGGAAAGACACCTACGTCTACGCATTTATTAAAGATGACAGCTAAAGAGGTGCTACAATGTTTATTATATTACTTAGGAGTTTTACAGAAAAGCCCCAAAGATCTTCTGTTTTTTTTTGACTGAGTGATTTGAAAGCATTGTTTATATCTAATGGAGTCACATATTCGAAACTGAAAGTAGAATCACAACTGGGCACGCAATTACGTAATAAGTTTTTCTGCATAAGTGATGATGATTTTAAGGAACTCGTTGTAGTTTAATGGTATAATCTGCGAAAAGTTATTAAAAATAGAGCATTTTATTAGCTTCAGTGACTAATTCATTGTTTATAAAATATCGAAGTTGTTGTCGCGTTTCGTAGCCTTACCATTTCTTGATTATAATATTTCCACGTGGCTTTTACTTTATTTAAAGAGTTTTTATTTTTCGCTGATATACTTAGACTTGGCCGAGTTACAACCTTCTTAAAAATTTTGAAATAATTTCTAACATAATGTATAAAATCTGTGTCAAATTTATATTTTTTCATGCCTATAACTCATATACCTGCTTCGACTTTTGTATATGCAGTATGCATTGTACGAGCCGCTGCCCACAAAAACCGATTATGCTATAGGACATAACGCTGGGAAGTAGCTGATAAACAAGACGAGCTGTGACCTATAGGACATAACGCTGTGGTAGTAGCTGAAAAAACTAGCAAGCTGGCCACGTCAGTAAGTTGTAATGTTTTACTGCTTAACAACTACTATATATGCAATATGCGCCGACCACTTTAGTTTTGCATCAACCGTAAACACCGAGAAAAAACCGTTGATTCTACAGTCTCTAGCACTTCATTATTTATACAATATTCGGCCCAAGATTCTTAACATTAGGCGTCGCGAATTTAATACATTTGGTTTTCTTGGCATTTAATACTAAATTGTTAATTGAAAACCAATGTGTGACGCGAGTGAGTGTATTATTTATTTCATTAAAATCATTTTCTATTTCTGTTGACTTTAAATATTAAAGAAGAGTGTCGTCTGCAAACAGCACAACGTCACACATGCCTTTTAAAAAGAATGGTAAGTCATTAATATAAACTAGAAACAAAAATGGGCCGAGTATTGAACCCTGGGGTACCCCTAGTTTCACAGGTAGTCCGGTGGACTTGCTACCATTGACATCTACACATTGGACCCTATCACTCAAATAGGAATTAATTAAATCCAGTGATTTATTTTTGACACCGTAATGTTTGAGTTTGCATAACAGTGTGTCATGCCGGACGCAATCGAACGCCTTTGAGAGGTCACAGAAAACGCCAATAGCATTCTGAGAGCTTTCCCAAGCGTCGTAGATGTGTTTCAGTAAAGCTACACCCGCGTCGGTAGTTGAACGTCCCTTTGTAAAACCGTATTGCTCGCTATGTAAGAGGGTCTTGTGATTAAAATAATGCAGAAGTTGTTTTAAAATCAATTTTTCAAAAATCTTGCTAAACGCAGGTAAAATTGATATCGGTCTAAAATTACCAACGTCACTTCTACTACCTGCCTTAAATAACGGTATGACTTTACTGTGCTTCATCAAGTCCGGAAAGACACCTACGTCTACGCATTTATTAAAGATGACAGCTAAAGAGGGTGCTACAATGTTTATTATATTACTTAGGAGTTTTACAGAAAAGCCCCAAAGATCTTCTGTTTTTTTTTGACTGAGTGATTTGAAAGCATTGTTTATATCTAATGGAGTCACATATTCGAAACTGAAAGTAGAATCACAACTGGGCACGCAATTACGTAATAAGTTTTCTGCATCAAGTGATGATGATTTTAAGGAACTCGTTGTAGTTAATGGTATATCTGCGAAAAAGTTATTAAAAATAGAGGCAATTTTATTAGCTTCAGTGACTAATTCATTGTTGTATAAAATATCGAAGTTGTTGTCGCGTTTCGTAGCCTTACCAGTTTCTTGATTAATAATATTCCACGTGGCTTTTACTTTATTTAAAGAGTTTTTTATTTTTTCGCTGATATACTTAGACTTGGCCGAGTTACAAACCTTCTTAAAAATTTTTGAATAATTTCTAACATAATGTATAAAATCTGTGTCAAATTTATATTTTTTCATGCCATATAACTCATATAACCTGCTTCGACTTTTGTATATGCCAGTAGTGGCCCATTGGTTAAACGAGGCAGCAGAACTGCTCTTGACTTGTCTAGTTTTACACTTAAAAGTTGTTTCGAACTCGCTTTTAACTACATTAAAAACCGATTCATAAGCCTCATTAGGGTTAGTCGAGTCCAAAAGCGATGGCCGTAATTTTGACTTGATGTTGATTTTAAAACGAGAGCAACGATGCGCTGTGTAAGGCCTACTGACTACCTTAATGGTTTTATTAGATAGTAATTGAGAAAAACTAGCAAGTTGGCCACAATGGTCAGAAGTAATATTAGTTAAAAGTAATGTTTTATTTGCTTCACAACTACTAAATATATTATCTATGCAAGTTGCAGAAGAGGCCGTAAACCTAGTTGGTTCGCAAAAAAGGTTATTTAAATTAAACGACTTGAACAAATTCAGCAGTCGGATAGAAATTGGAGCTAATTCTAAAATATTTACATTGAAATCCCCACAAACTATAACTTGCTTATTATTACATTTAACTTTCGCTAATGAATCTTCCATAACAGATTCAAATAAATTAAAATCGCTTGAAGGGGGTCTGTACACACAAATTATTATGTATTGCTCTAGTTCCACACAGGACAGTTCAATAGTGCGCTCGATAGAAAGGTTAGCAATATCAGGACGTTCTTTACATTTAATTTCGTTTGAAACAATAATAAGTGACCCTCCGCGAATAGCACTCTTTCTTACAAACGCACTCTGTATGGAATAATGGACGCTATTAAATACCGCCACCTCAAAGTCTCTTAACCAGTGTTCAGTTAAACATAACACCTGAACATCGTGATTTTCAATAAATAAACTTAATTCTAATTCTTTGCCGGAGAGGCCTTGCATATTTTGATGAACAACATTCAATCCATGCAGCCTCCCCGCTAAACACAAACCTATATACCTATATATAAAGCTTTTACGAAGCCGAATTTATCTTCCAATATATTTTACGGCTGCGCTAAGAAAAGTAACTGGGGTTCCTACGCTATTTGTTTCTTAAACAAAGAAAAAGCAAAACCTATCTGTGATCGAAATACTCAGCCTCTTTCTCCAGTAATTTTTTGTCTGAGAAAAGGTTTTATATCGAGATCTCTTGATTGAATTCAGTGAACAGATACATTATTAAGTAAAGATCAAAATGTTTGAAAGGTAAATGTGAGTGCGTACTTGCGTAGTGCAGGGTCGAGCTTATGACGCTAAGAAAACTAGGGGCGAGAGGTCATTGCCCCCGAATTTGGGCTCCCTTTATAAAATCATACCTGGCAACGGATACGCCGCCTTCTTAAGAAGGGAATGTGTTGAATATAACATGTATAAGCTATGATATCTGCTAATTCTAGCTTAATATTGTGCGCATTTACAGCGATAATTTACGTTTATTCGCAAAATTTTGAATAACATTGTTCTATCATACTGCTTTGTGAGCAGTTTATTCCGCTCGAGGTAATAGCTATCAACAAGAAGAATTAAGCGATTAAATTTTAAGTAGTCTAAACCAAAGGACGTAAACATTTGGAATAGACTAGGTGCATTGTCCTGGGTCTTCCTTATTGCGTCTGCAGTCTAGACGAGTCCTGTGACGTCAATCTATGGTGGGGTTCAATCCTCCAGCTAGACGGACCCAGACGCTCATCGATTGCTTTAGTTAAAACAAAATTATAGATTTTCTGGCGACGATATACTTAAACAAGGACTAACTTTAATGTCAAGCTTATTTTTAAGTCCCAGGAGGGGCAACAATGTGGCTTTTAAATATTTTTATGGATTGCTAAGTAGAGGTATATATTTCCTTTCCTCTTAGTATCGTTTAAAAATGGGGAAAAATGGGGTATGTCCGACATGGAACGAAAGGTTTACGGGTAATTCTTTATCGACATTCATTTTTTACGTGCTTATTTATCGACAATTCCTATATATCACACCTGAAAATAAAGCCTTTACGAACTTTAAGTATTACAGTAGGTACATTTCAACATTTTCCTTTGATCCTTTTTCATCAGTGAGACAACGAATTGATTGAACAACTGATTTCGTTACTTGTATTACTTAAAGAAATGGTGTCACGACCTGGTATTATAGGTATGACTTGTCGACTTGCCTGGTTATTGTATGAAGTAGGTCGTGGGTCGCGTGGACGGGGCAAGATAAACCCCTTTGAAACGACGCCAAAACACTCGACTTTATGCCTAGGTAGAGTTGGAACTCTACACTTAGTATTTATATCAGCTTGTATAACAAAAGGCTTATTTTATTGTTTTATCAGTTTAAATATTTACTAATTAAATAACAATTTTCAGTCACGTGAGCGTGACAATGTAAAAAGGGATAGAAAGATGTTGTTTAGAAGATAGAAACATAGAATCTTATTCTTCTTTTAATATTAAAATGAAATTAAACTGACTTTACTAACTTCTTCATTAGTTGGCGAATACAACTACAAAGCCCGCACCTATTAAGAAGTTTCGCGCGAACTTCGAGAGTTCATGATTAGAGCAATTTGGATAACAATGCAATTTAGGAAAAAACATTCTATTTATTTTAACAACTAGCTATACATATAACTTTAGGCTGAAAATACTTAAATCATGGGACTTGGCAGTAGAGCCAGTTGCAGCATGACGTTTAAATCTTTTCATGTCAGCCGTATTGAAAGCAAAAAGAATACAAGGTCTTTAATCAACCCTCGCGACCCGTTTTTATTAGAAGCGAAAAAACGGTGATGTTCAAAAGATTGTGGGTTTGTAACCGACCAAAATACATGAGTAGGTACCGTGTAAGCCAGGTGTAACTTACAGGTACATGTGAGAGTGAAAGGGAGAGCTGTCGCCATCATAAAAGGGTTGTACATTAACTGCCTTCATTGAGACGGGCCGCCAGTGCTGCAGTCCTATAGAAATGATGTTTTTCTGCTACTTGCATTCACTGGGATAGCAATGGCTCAACATTTACCGAATATGTAACTGGTACGTACATTTTAAAATTGGCATGAAATATATTTTTTTAATCAATTGCTCCGCAAAAGACTCTCAAGACAAGTGTACTGTAATTAAGTATGGTTACATTTGCATAATTATAATAAGTAGGACGCATAATTTAGGACAGTATTTAGTCTTAGCAATCATTGCTACAATGCAATTAATGAATCTTATTACGACTTCATTAATAAATCAGTCCACTGTTGGACATGGACGTCTTTCATATTGCACCATTATTCACTTCCACATTGAGTTGTTTACCAAAGGTCAAATGTGCGACAATCCAAAGCTTATGAATGCCTCCACCTTAAAAGTGTCATGTACTTAGTTACACAGGGTCGAGCTGTTTCAAAAGCATCAAAGGTTCAAAGGAGGCGCCATGTATTTCAGGGAAGAAAATGGACCTTATTCAGGTTGTAAATGAGAAACGTCTCGGGCCCGACTCGAGAGTCTACAAAGCGTCTCGACACACAAGCCATCAATGGTCTATAAGATAGCTCTGAGGAAAAAATATTCCGCCTTAAACAGCTCATTAAACAAATAGCTCAAGTTTTCTGTGTAAATAGACTTAAATTAATAGATGCAGCATTTTATCATCAAAACATTATCAAATCATCGAAAAACTAAAAAGTTCGGTTCATAGAATACTAAGTATTTTTAGTTCGATTAACATAAGACACAAATACTCACTCCCATTATATCGTTTAAAATAGCCCAAATTATTGCTATTTTGTCTAGAACTTTAAAGCGAGCACCAATAGGAAGTTTCGACAGGATGTACCGTGGAAGTTAGTACGACGCGACGTATATAATGTTAAGCGCATTACGAGCGACAAAGTGTCACCGATGTTTCGTCAGAATTGATGGAACGATTTCGCAAACAACACGTCGTCCCAGCACCGGTCGGGACTGGCACCGCGCCAGACATAAATAACACTGATCATCTTTAAACTACTTTCTAACTATACTCTAAGAGGACTGCATGTAAAGCAGGTTTATCGGGTGTAGATATCACTATTAACGAGGTTTTTTATCGTTAATTCGTAAAATGCACGCACATATTAATAAACGTGCATTACTAGACTGTAAAATGTTTACAGCAAAAAACTTACGTTTCTAGCTTGTATGCAGCATTTTCAGGTAATTACAAATAGTCGACACTAGGTCACAAGCTTAGCTCTGTACAGATTAGAGTCAAAAACTGTTTGGCAGCGGCACCGAACGAAAACTTCAGCCAAGTTCCACTAATAAGAATGGATGGCGTTTGGTGATCTGAATTACGTATTTTAAAGGTTAAAAACTACTTCAACTTGCGTGAAATATGATGTCAGATAAAAATAGCAAAAGCCAATTACCGCTAACAGACCTTATGATGCGAAGATGGCAAATGCTCGGCGACCTTTACAGTGTTATTATTTTCGCCGGTGTCTCGTCTAGTCGACCGAACATTACTCAATTTGCTACACTCACATACAGTCTGCCATAGGTATACAGACTACTCCTACAAGTCCACGTTTGACCTTTGCACATAAATGTCACTGACGTATTTAATCTCATCGTTGGTATATATTCTGCAAAACATCTCTATTGCATTTGCTCTACACGGAATTGCTTGATGTTTAGGAAAGTTATTACTGAAATGTCAAAGTTAATTCATCATAAATTTCAGACTATTTTTAACTTCTAATGAACCCTCCAACTTCAAAAATGAGAACAGCAAATAAACGGTTATAGCACTCAATCGTTCTACAAACTTATTTAGCGCTTGAGTTAAGTAATGTTTTTATTAACTCTATTTATATTAAAGTCACACCTACTCGCCTTATCCAATAGAGCCACGAGTAGTTTCTAGTTAATTTGCATACAATGAGGAGGTATGGCTAGGCACTTCCATATCGAGGACACCGAAAAGTGACATAAGATCTAATGATATCGTGCAAAGTGAAGCGTATCGAGTTACGTACATAATACAGTAGAGGCGAGTGCCGAGCACGTGTGCGTAAACAATGCATTAATAATCCCTTATCACAGAGATAAAACAAATTTACGTTAACGCCGCTGATACAGCCGAGCGTAGCGAATTAACAGGCCAGAAGTAAACAAGGTTACACACATCTGGTAGAGTAGAGTCCAGTACCATCATAGTACTACCATCACTCTACTAGCAATGATTTTTATCTTTGTTGCTAACGACTATATATATAAATGTTTAAAAATAGCAGTTATAGCAAATAAGCATAAATCGGTTTTGTTATAATCGATTTCGTATTTATAGCGTCGTAAAATCATTTATTTCTTGCCAAAAAATAATTTTCTGCGTAATCGAATTTTTGTCGAAGCAATATTTCATCGAGAACAATAACCCGTGATACCAACGTGTTATTAAGGCTAGGCTCCTACAGAATAAACAACAATAACGCTGCGAGCGAAGTTTACAAATTACGCAGGCATTTCTAAATGTAATTACCAATATACGTTAATAGAACAGGTATTTTCACTAGAACCATTGTTATTAAATAACTGTAACTAAAATTCGTTTTACAATATCGTCCCAACGAAATTTATGACAAATACTGTTTTTTTTTAAACTTTGCTCATTCCTATCAAAAAACGAAGCCAGTGTTTTGTTGTCTGCACAGAAACATAAAACATGGAGGTAAATCGTTATTAGCAGATACTGTACGACTTAGCACTGTATAATTTGATGGGTAAGTTGTCAAGTGTTGTAAGACTGTATGCAACACTTAATTCCACTCCGATCTGAGATTAACATGGAAATTGGCATTTTTGACGCAACATAATCGCCTGTTATATTGTTGAAAGCCGTATATTGCTATCATTGTTTTCATGAAACTGTGACGTAATTTTCCTGGCAAATAATATCTTATGCTAGTAAATGCAACTAGGTACATTCACTGAATGTCCTATTTTTAACATATTCTAGGGATGGGAGTTGGCGACTTCCCAGACAACCCCGTTGTGATGTAGGTCAGGAATGGCGTCCCCGTTTCGCAGCGCGATGCTGGCCGCCGCTTCGGCACTAGGGGCGTCGACAACAAATACGGTTAAGTTCGTTCAAGTGTTCAAACGAGCTCGACGAGGAACTGCCGGTTTAAACCCATTTGACACGACTGAGGTAACATCAACCACCCGTCCCAGAGGCGATTTAAAAATATGGGTTACTATTTTAGCATGGAAAATCTTTTGAACAGACTAATCAAACCCATCAAGAAGAGCTTCATAAAAAATAGGTTCGGTATGAGCAAAGTAATAACATTTCAGAATTGAATTACATTACTTTACTCCAAGTGTTAATAGTACGTATAAGGTCTTTGAGATTGTGTAAATATACATTCAGAGTAATCAAACGTCTTAGAACCACGCAACAACCGTACAAAGGCCTAATAGCATTTACGTAAATAGTATCATATGTTTAATATAGTAATATATAAGCTGTGTAATAAATGAAATAGGCAAATTTCATAAAAAAGACCGTGCGTGAACAGCTGTAGCTTTCTCTATAGAGACCAGGTGCGACGGATGTTTTTATGCCGGTCCTTACAATAAATTGAATACAAAAAATTCCGCAAAACCGTTACACTCTTTAAATAAATCGAATTCCCATATACTATATTCGAAATGATCAAAATACGAACGAACATGACGTGCCATTGTCATGCGAACGACGGAAGTAAGCCAGTACGACTTCCGCAAATATTTGATTTGAGCATCGCATTCTTGAATGCAAACAAATATTTTATGAATGGCATCCGACGTGAGCTAGCGATACTCGAAGGTTTGTATTGTATGTAGTCAAACTTCGCAACAGTAAGCAAACGAAAAATAATCTGAACAAGTGAAAGTGTACTTAATTTGATGGTCACCACATTAATCATGCCGAATTCGTTGTAAACTTGAGTGATGGTCCATGATGGGATTTCGATGTATTTAAGAACGTGACTGAACGAGACAGTGAGTGGCTTACATTACAGTTTCAATTCTATATATTATGATTAGTTTATCATGTAACTGACACCAATATATGACAGGAGAGACGTGGTCGCGTTGCTCGTTAGCCTCTCCCGGTACAATGAACTAGCTCGCTTGCATAAGCATGAAGATGAATATACGCCGATCTCATTATACCGGTCGAACGATGAAAAGCGCATGCCAACTGGGAACGAAATGCACTCGTAAATGGGGCAATCCTATTGTCTGATTTGTATATGGACTATTGTGTGAGCAAGATCTGGAGATAAGAGACCACTCCCAAATATATAATTCTTCTGGAGTTGGTAGGTCAACGGTTAGCACTATTTTACGACTGCCTAAAAAAGGGCGTTCATGCATTATGTAAGTGTTTCTTTTATCTATCATAGCTTCTCCTATCATAGAATACTTGTAACATAAACGTGATTTATTGAATAAAAAATAATAGAGTTCTGTTTTCGTTTTGTTTTCTAATGTGTCAGAATTCAAGGTCACTCTTTGAAGATGGGATTACGATAAGTTCAATTAGGCTTACACCTAATTTAATCGTAATAGTCTTATCAAAGTAACGAAGTTAGCTGTACTTCTAATCGTGTATCGTGGTTTCGATCTACAAAACATGTTACGTAGAATATATTGCCTAAATTAATAAGCTATGATGGCAGTAATCCCACTGGATTCGTTTTGGCTTGAACACTTGTAAGGGTTCATCCACTATGTAATGAAGATAAAGGAATTAGCTTTATTATACTCAATTTCAAAATAGGTACGACGTTACCGGAAAACGCGGATTTAAATAACATTTGCTGGGATTGAGACGCATTAACAATCAATAATAGTATTTGTTATCGCAGCGATATACTATAAAGATATACATACGTACTGGAGTTTATAGGTACTTATATGTTTTTATGCCCTTTCTGTAAAGATACAAAGAAGGTTAATAACCAATTAACTTAAAAGACAATTAAATTGTGTAAATACGAGTTTTTAATTTACTCAAATATCAATGTCCAGGTCCCTAAGCAGACTACGTATTGTGCTCTTCATGCAAGAGGAAAACTGATCGATTGACAGATATAAACATAATCTTGCAAAATACATAAAAACTATTTAGATAACACAAGTATGACACGGCACATTTTATATTACATTGTTTAATGCAAACTCTACATCACAAGGGTACTTCATATCGGCTATCTGGATGGGCTAATATTTGTCCAGAGCAAACGTCAATATAACGATATAGTTCCCCGTATGTACGATATTTATATTGAGATATGCCTGATAAGAACATGTAAAATAAGGATATCAATAGTTATAATTTTAATCCGTATTAAGCGATATTTTTCTCAGTAGTTGGGCTGTTGATTGATTGTCTGGGATTTAGATACAAGTAACATGTTATAAACATGAAATCAGATAACGATATGATTAATTTACGAACACACTTGAATGGAAGGCCTCAAAAAGATAATTTTTATTAGGAAATACATCCTTAGTGTGACGCTACAAACAGAATTACCACTCTGCTAAGTGAATATTTAGCATACCTGCAACAACCCATGTTTATCGCAAGTCCCTGCCTATTTATTTTTACTAATTATATAGGACAGGATCACCTCATATTGATGATAGGTGTTGATTCAAATAACTTAAAAGTATGCTATCCAAAATTATCAGAAAACATAATCAAAGTAAAAATGAAGAGATGATATACCTTGACAACGTAATAAAATCGAGTGTCGCGTGTGTTATAGGTAAGCTTTATAATGAAGTCCACGTATGACGAGCGGAAGTAGAGCGCCCGTGGAGCCCGTGAGGTGACGTCAGCGGCTCCGCGCGCGACCTTCTCCCGGCGGATATTAATCATCCCGGTGTCGATGCCCAATTCAACGTGCATCGCCGATTCCTCGAACATCGCCTAATTGAAAACTAGACCTCGTTAACTCAGTAATTGCACTAACTAGCCCCCGTGGCACACCTCGTGCACAGGAAAACCAATCGCTATTACCAAGGTTCATGATTATTACGGAAGTACCATTGTTTACCTACTATATTTCCACTTCATTAATGAAGTTACGATTACAAATGTTTTGTGAATGATAGCGTCATGGAAGAATCCTGTCTATGTATAGACTAGAATTTTTTATTTATGCAGGCATGTTGAAATAGACCTCGTAGTCTAAATCGTCACTGATTATGTAGGTGGGACTAATCAAATCCGCAACAAACAAGTGGATTTCCGACTCAAATCAAGACGATTGTTTAAGTCAAAGAAACTACGCAATAGAAGTATGTTTACTAGAATACGAGAAGCGAAGCTGTGAGTCAGCGCGCACACGTGACTTCAAGGTGAATCAATCGAGAGATATCGACTTGACACAAGATCATCCCACTCGTTTTCACATTTAGTACCGAGGAAACATTTTGCAGACACGATCACAAAAGTGAACATTCGACCTTCACGCAATTAAATAAACAATGTTTTAGATCGCGAATAACTCGAAATGTAGTTACAAAGTGAAAGAAGTGTAAGAAATTTGTCAGTCTTCTTGTTCTGCTCCTATTTATCACGACACCATCTTAGACTAGCAGACTCTTCGAGAAAACCATTCATTATTTTTTTCAATGCCACATCCAGCATGTAGGTTAGGTTATGAATACAGCGTAAATATAGTGCATTAATGTCGTCGTAAATAGAATATTATATGTTTAGCGTATATGCGTGAACATGTTGTACACAGTTATAAACGGCGCAATACCATTTGGCCAAGATGCGATTTAAGCATAAACAATAAACAAGTTATTTATGTAATATTTGTTTACTTGGAAATTAAGGATGTCAAGTTGTGAAGTTGTGAACATGCTATATCCCGTAACCACATTTCTCATATGGTTTGGATTTAGGATTTCTCTACAAGGTATTTGGGTTTGTTATCAGGGTGAAATTACATTCATAGTTGTGAGGTCGGTAAGCAATATGCGGTG
The DNA here is from genome assembly GCF_003590095.1 of Trichoplusia ni. Lineage (NCBI taxonomy): Eukaryota > Metazoa > Arthropoda > Insecta > Lepidoptera > Noctuidae > Trichoplusia > Trichoplusia ni. The sequence goes on from NC_039496.1 coordinate 5,394,479, forward strand.
TAAGCTTGTGCGGAATGTTACAAAGGCTATGTGTGGCGACAGCGGCCGGCATGCCCGACGCGTCTCGTGCCGTCATGACCTTGCTCTTGACGACTGGTTGGCGAGCCCACGATGGCCTCCGAGATTCTCGACTCTTATATCAACATTGATCCAATCACGATCGAGAGCGCAAATCACAAACAGTATGTGTCCCTTCGCCCCAAATCGAGTTTGAGTCTTGGTTTGATTTATTGTTACAAATAGTTCTTAATGTGTAAAAATTAACTCGCGCGGCATGAATGAAATGATTGACAGTTTTTTCAAGGTTTCGTTTGGCGAGAAGTAAGGCCCGAAATTCGATTGAACTATTTGTAATAATAGCTCTTAGCTGTTTATCATAAGACCAGAAAAAATAGTATCAAATCCTACAAAAAAACAGACCTTTGTTAAAAAGGAAAATACCAGTATATTAAAGTTTAAAAATAGTATTAAAACGTGTAAGCGAATCTATGCGATATTTACCTTGTTATTGACTCAATCACCTTCAAGAGAAGAGTAATAATTGGTGTAATTAAAAACTGCATTCATTATCTTAACAATGGATTGAAAAATGCTTGATGTTTCTTAATAAAAATAATAATAGATTTTATTTTATTCATTGCAGCAGGGTTTTAATAGGCACTTAACAATAAGTCTGTAATTTATATCGCAGACTGGAAATTACCGTAACCGTCCTTGTCGGGAACTGTTATTAGGTGGCAGGAATAACAATAACACATTAAACAATAGCTTATAATATTCTGCTGCTTCATAATATGAACAACAGTAGGCGGTAACCAATTAGCGGTGTCAAAAACGTTTTAGTAACGTCACTTCCGTCACTAGGTGTGCCTGACTTGATGACACAAACTCATCAGCTATAACGGCTTCGATAATGCGACGCAATAACGCTTTGAAAAACAATCGAGTGCTACTCGATAACCCGTTTATCGACCAAATTTTAATTAAGTGCTGACTTTAATATTCCCGTACTGTTTCCACGAAATGCTTTACAAAATGCTCATAAAATCCATAGAACATTTTCCCGAACAATGTTCTCTTAGTACGATGCTTTTGTGTGCTTGGGAATACTGTTTGGCATAAAGAACAAAACAAATCAAACCCAGATTGTTAAAAGGATTGCAAAAATTCTATACTATAGATCACGCCGAAACATGGCTTTCGTTGAGTGCTCCAAAATTACAAGAGACATTATTTGTAGTCTCTTTTTATATTTCAAATTACTTTTGGCCATTTCAGAAACCGAGAAAATATTACGGCTTAATATCTATGTAAGCATACCTTTGAGTAGAATAAAGTAAATGATATGGAGTAGGTTATATATAACAAACAAGCCTATCTGCAAAATACAATTGTTTAACGTGACATAACATATGAGAAGGTATCTTTTTTATGAGAGGATTAATTAACTATTACTCGAAAATGGGAAGCCAAACCTTATAGTTTATTGAATTATGTATTAATGGGATCAGCATTATTAAGGTATGTATGGTCCTGCATTCACATATTATAAACATTATGTCAGTACATTATCTGCATTGACAAAACGTAACAAACATTGCGGCAAATCAATTGTGTACTTCATAATACATTTGCATTTAATGTTATGTACTAACGAGAACTAAGATTCGGCATTAATGTAAACAGTAGCAGAGGGCTTTCTTTGCCAGCTCTGTGACCTTTCGACGACAAAACAAACGCTACAGAAGGCGAATGTTGTCATTGTTTTGTTAAAAGGAAAAGTATTTTTTACGCTTTTTAATGGTTACGATAAATGTCTTCTGGATAATATGCCTCTTCATTTTAATTAAAAAAATGTTAATGCGGATCAATAACAAAACATTAATGACCTAATTATTTTATTATGCCCTAATTCCATGAACAAAAGCGGAATAGAATGAAACTATATATCAGTGTTTTAGTATAGATCATACACACAAAGTGTTAGACAATCGTGTAGATAAAATAGGTCAATGAGACAGTATTATCAGCCTACCTCAGATAAGCAATGCGGGCAGCGAATACAATTGGCTCAGCTGTTACTATCGATCCGCAGTTACTTCACCGTAAACTGTCGTTATGACCGGGCGGACGAGCTCCAACGAATGCACTTCCGTCCACCACAGCTATTAGCCACTGTCACAAAATACCACTCGATGGCAACAACAACCAATAATAGCACTGATATGCAATCGCCACCTGTTAGCGGAGCACCTTCTTTTACAAAAATATTGTGTCCTACAAGTCACAAATCACTAGTTCCGAACAATTATTATCAATTAGTTTGTGCGTGTTTATTTATTATGATTGCGAACACTAGATGTGTATCCGGGTTTCGGCGTAAATTAATCGCGATAGAACATCACGTAGACGTACATTCGCGTCGCCGGTGCGAGCTCGACTGACGTCAGGTTCTCGGTTGGACGGGCGGACGGGAGGCCGCGGCGTAGGGGCGGGCGGCGGCGGCTACGAGAGGACTACGGCTCTCATCCGCCCACCGAGCTACGGCAAAATGAAGCTACGAATTTCAATATAGGCGATGAGTCCGCTGAAACGAGAAATACAGTTCCCGGAACGGAAACTTTTAACTAGAAACACGACCCGGACACGTGTGCTTCGTTATGACCTAAGATTGCACTTTACCCTTCAATTTTATAGCTCCCGTGAATATTTTGAAATGCTCCCTTCCTCCCTTTATTCCTGGTTTTGTGTGATTTAAGATAAATTATTTTATTACGTTGAATCTATTCCGTATTCATTTTACCATTTCGAATTACTCGTAGTAATATTTTAATTGATATGCTGTCAATACTTCCTACTGATAATTTTTGGAATAATTGACTAACAAATTTATGGCCACTGGTAGGTACACAGGTTTTTGTAAATGTATTCACGAACAACGGCAAGAACCGATAATTTGTGAGTAAAATGAAAGGGATTAACACTGTTGTTTTGAATCGTTCGTAAACTTTCAAGGCTAACACTGACGGATCACTCAGCCAGAAGTTACGAAAAGAGCATTGGGGAAAACCACAAATAAGAATTTTGAATTGTATATTTAATGTGAGTTCTGTTAGTTTTTACTTTATGTACTTTACGTTATTAACAGGCAGACATAGAATAGTTAATCCCACTTTAAATAATTATCAAAGTGACGCTCTTGAAATTATTTATTTACCAGAGTACACACAATTTCATACGTTTTGTTGTTATCGTAATATAATAACGTCTGTTTTAAGTTTTAAGCCTATCTATTTTATAACTTTACTGTGTCATTATTACAATAGATATAGAATTTTTGAATTAAATTATTTTCGTAAGACCTCGACTTAGATTCAGTATTCGTACTCTATAAGTAATGGTTCCACGCTGAGTTCCGCGCTGTCATAAATTCTAGTATTCGACTAGCTAATACTCAAAAAATCAAAATAAATTTTCATTTTCCCGTAATCCCTTTGTTCCATTTAAGGATACATACATATCACCGAAAAAAGCTCGCGGTTACAACTTAGTGAAAACCAAAACGGTTTCTCTATTATAACTGTGTTTGTGTATTAATATCTGTTCGGTACAGTGTACACGTGCCGCTTGCAACTTTAAAACCTTGATTCTGTTAGCGGTGATATAGGTGTAGTCTTGTTGCAGTGTTTATAGAGCTGTATCGTATGACGAATGGCTGTAATTTTGTTACACTGTAGTTTGAGAAATACGAAGTACTCTTTAAGCTTCATGTGACTTTGATTAAACTGCACGGATATCCGAGTGGTTGAAGTCACCACGTTAACTCACTCGGTTCATGGGATTCTACGAATGCTTATTCTCAGTGTGGGTGAATTTTGTATCTTGAATGTTTGTAAAAACCCCCCACAACAAAACGAGTTAGATTCCATAGTGCGATAGACGAAAAAAGAAAAGATTAGTACCTTATTTGCTTCTTTAACAACTTAATAACATTGTTTACATGAAAAGATATGCATCGGGGCGACTGTTCGGCGCTCGGGACCTAAATCAATTACGTTACGTTTTAAGTAGTATTATGGTACTACTACCAGTATTTTGGAAATGAGATCAGGTGCGTACATCATCACGCTTCACAACGTGTTTACCAAATATGTTGTTTCATAACACGCAACAAAAGTTACCTGATTTACAGAACACACATCTGAAAACTCGACAACAACAAATATTTATGATGTTACATTTACATAAAAACATAATTCGTGTACGAAGATACGGTCCAACACAAACATACATGTTGCGAGTAATATTTTATTTATGATATGGACCTATTTAGTTCTGTGCAGCAACTTTCCTTGGTCGTAACACTCGTAACCAAGACAACAAACGGTGTTACACACGGAACAAAACATCCCAAATAATCTAAGAAAACTCTGAATATTAGACTTGTACCACGATACTCAATGGGTGTAAATAGGTTGTTCCGTGATAGTGTATAGCCATCGGAACTCTCACGCTACTAGCAATAATAATTTTAACATAATACACGTCGAACTTGAGGCGTAGAATGCACGAAGTATTGATTTTTCTTGTGAACATGCAATGACCTATTTTATACCGTATGATAATTCAGTATGTAATAAAACGGTAACATAATGCAGTTTACAGTTCCAAAAGTTTTAAATGCGTATATTTGATTTTTAGTTAGACACTTACTAAACAGTTTTGCTGTCGAGATATTGCAGTGAAAAATCACATTTCATGTTCATTTCAGTTATGTGAAGGTCAAGTTTAAGCATTTTAAAGAGTTAGGTCCTAAAAGTGAAATATTTCGTAATATTAAACAACGGAGACTAAAAAATAATGTGATATAATGTTATTAAAACTTATAATATATAATATCAACGAACACTATCTATTAGTACCTTTTAAACAAATCTATTTTACAACTTTCTGACATCGTTTTTCCTTGATAACTAGTTATGTATCAGTTAAAATCGTTACAACAAGATTTTCACTTAGTTGTGTTGTAGCCGGATGGTAAACGGCTTATACTTTGTTTCTATTTACCCGAGTTCCTCCGTGTAATAGTCAGAAATCCCAAAGGAACATGCCGGGATAAAGTTACTTATTAATCCTATTGAGGCCATGGTAATGGAAGGATTTCGTTTATTACAATCTTTTTTACCGTTTAGGTAGGTTGACAAAAAACCTTAAAAAATCGAACAGTCTATTTCTTTCTATTATTATAAAAAATTAGCAACGAATTTATTTAGTACACACAGTTTTAAACACATCACAGTACCAAAAGTAATTCGCACTATTCCTTATTTATTATTTAAAATATTTAATTTTCATTAAAACATTAAAGCTGATATATTATTCTGATCCTTACCGCGAAATAATTAATTCACAAACGACGCCGCACTGTTTGGATACAAAATGATGGTGATTGGTGTCAATTGACCCCTGAGCTTTGCGCGATCAAGTTAAATTGTCGGCTAAAGCTTGATCTTACAATAGTAGTTATTATATTAATGGACAGAAAGCTAAAATGTTTCTTCTACTTTGTATAAAAATACTAGAATTTATTCCAATATTTGCCACTGCGTTAAAGTTTAAAAATATATGATGACGGCTTTAGAAATATATCCACTGCAGTGAAGATTTCATTCAGACGATTGCAGTCCGTATTTCCCAGAGGGATATAAACTGAACTTGTGAAGCAAAGCCAACTAAATTCAATTAGAATAGCTCGGAATTTATACCGCATCGAAAGTTGGCTATTGTTTTAAATAGATTGGTTTTCAAGGTAGATATTACAAAACTTTTTTTGAATTAGTGTTGTCAATTTTAGAAGCTTAAGTTAAAAAGACAGTTTTCTGACAGGCTCTTCAAAACATGAAATGACTATATTGTTGACAAGTGAAGTTAGACAAATTATTCATTTATTTTTGTGGAGATCGGTTTTTCAGAAACCGCCAACAATCCTCCTAAACTCATTTTAGACAAAGCATAAAAGCGTTTCTCAAAACTACATTTATAGAAGTTTAAAATGACTAGGGAGGTCGTTTTCGTGGAACTTTGCCAATAGGGTAACCTAGAGGGAGACTTTCGCTGCTTTATCGAACTAAGTGGGCGTCACTGTAAATACACCTATAGCCAGAGAAAATAACAGCCTTATGCAAGAACTAAACTTGGCTAAGTGACGTTCTTAAATGTCTAAACATTTTACTTGACAATGTTAGAGATAGCATGACATCTAAGGGCGACTCTTCCTATGCGTTTGCCGTGCGTCGTTCTTGCACACTGTATATTATATATTATGTTGGAACAATCAAAAGGACAACTTACCTTCAACATGGTGAGTATTTTCTGCGAGAGCTCGTAATCAAAATTGGTGTACTTGGAGTCGGTCATGTCGTATATGAAGACGAGACCAGCTCGCTGCGTATCCACGGACTGTAGCGCGACGTCCAACTGGTACACTACGCCCTGCAGACAACAATACGTACAGTAGAGCCTTGCTTTTATTTATATTATTGAACACGAACATACAGTTATGTTATAAAAACAAAAAACCAATCGCAAAGTGGAAGATAGGTAAAGCTTTTTGGCGGGTAGAGCACACCCTCTTAGTTACATATATGTACATCTTAATATTTTAAATACGAACGTGGCTGTCTTTTTGGCTTTTGCCGTGTAACAAATGAGGGAGTGGTTTTTATTATTTTCATGTGCATCTTCTTACCAATACCTTCAAGAAAAGGCATCCAATGTAGCGATTTGTAATATTTACAATCTACTGTTATAGGCATAGGCATTGATTGGCGACTGGATAATATTTTTAGCTGGGAAGAGGAGTATTTCATATTGAAAAACAATTGGTTTGAAGTCCTAAAGTAGACTACCATAAAAAGGATTCATTTTAGAAACTTGAAAAAATCCCGTAACGGTAGAGCAGGTACAATTGGAGACCTAGTTTTGAAATAACAACAGTAATAAATATTTTATGAGCTGCCTCTCGGTTAAAACAATTGAAAATTCAATAATAAATAAATATAGTACATTTATAATGTTCTAAAATTAACGAACTGTGAAGTAAGTAGTGTGTACGCAACCAATAAATTAAATTCATTTTACATAATAATACATATGTTTAGGTAATGGACTGCGTCATGCTCTATTACACAAATAGCTAATTAATGTATTAGTAAATAGTTACTTTTACAATTAATAATTGTGTCTTTTACTGTGTTTTATAAGTCAAAATTTTCCTTTAAGGCTTAAGGATACCATCTAGCAAGACTCACTCTTTATAACATTACTAGCTGTTGCCCGCGACTTCGTCCCCGTGGGTAGAAGATATAAGTTATGATTTATACCTGCCCGGTTTTTTTCACATTTTTCATTGTATCTTAGCTCTTATAAGTCGCAGCGTGATGGTTTATAGCCTAAAGCCTTCCTCGATGAATGGTCTAATCAACACAAAAAGAATAATTCAATTTGGACCAATAGCTCCTGAGATTAGCGCGTTCAAACAAACAAACAAAGTCTTCAGCTTTATATATTAGTATAGATAACCTATCATACGTCAATTTATAGACATTTAATAGTACTAGTTTTTATGATGTAGTAAACTTAAAAATATGCGCACTATCGCATTTGGCGGTATAACAAAGATTTCTCCGCTTTTAAATGATCGGTAGATATTGTAATACTGTGACATCGAAATAATTAATTTTCCGTAATGATTACAAGGCTCATCGAAAGAAGTAAAAGCAAATTAAATTGATTTATACAAAAGCGTATAAGACGTTCAACTGTGCAGAATCACCAAGACTTTGTCTTTTTTCTAACTCATAACGTTTTAATAATGCAAATGATGCATTATATTATGTTTAGATATGTTGGTAGAATAGAATCTACTAGTAAATAATAACAACATTGACTAGAATTGTGGTCAGGAAAATGTGCATATTGGTGATTCAGTGATATCTATTCTGTCAGCAGTTAGCTCAGTGATGGGAAGGAACACGTCCGAAAAAAACAAAAGAGAGTTATTTTCCCTATATCTATATAACGGTATTATAAACTATAATAACTAATATGCGGTAGAGGGTATTTAATAGGTTATATCAGAGCGGTTACCATAGCGGTTATATATTATTCATTGTCCAGTTACAATTGACCTGTGGTTAGTATACTGCGCAGTTGTTATTCTTACTTATATGACATTGGGGGTTATATTTCATATTGGAATAAGTAGCTATTGATTCTTAACTACTAGTACGAAAGCGTAGTAAAGAATAATCGATTAATAGTATATTATTCGATTATAAATCGAGTAAAGCTAAATATAGCAACCTTATAAAATTATTATGACAGTAAACAGATACGTCGTTTCGTTCGTTAATTACTTTAGTCTGTGTCCGTATTCATTATTTACACTTTGGTAAAGAACTCTCTAAAATACCTATCTGACTCTACATTTCACTAATAAATGAAGAGGACAGTGAGAAATTTAAGGATTTCTCCATTTTTTTTATGATCTTTATAATTATGTCTCAATCGCTATCGTATTTTAGAGTAACTAGTCTTGCGATCCTGTACAATATTTCAGGATACATCAACCCTCTCACAAGACCTATCTACATAAGGAAAAATTATTCAACTTGTGGTTTGTACAAGTTGTTTGGTTATATTAGACACATAAATTGACTTAATTCAATGACGAAAACTTCACCGTCGATCAAAATGTATATTTGATGAACGTGGCATTATTTGTAGTAAAAATTGATCTTTTTTTAGAGCATTCTTAACAAGATGAGAAGCTAATCTATAATAATAATGGAGAACAATTAGAAGGATGTTTTTATGATTATTCGATTGTATGATTGTTTACCTGTAGTGTGGTCTGATGCGTAGTTTGTGTAGGAAAATGTTTGTTCGCTGTAAAAACCGCGATCGCTGCTCCCGTTCCATCTCTCGTCGGCTGGAAATAAATAACAACATTCGTTAATCATTTTATTCATGGTTTTTTATTTAGATAAATTTTTAATTGTATCACAGTCAATTTTATCAGTAATTAGCCATTACATAATTCGTATAGAAATCATTTTTCGCTGCTCTATCGTACTCATTAGATTTCTCCTAAACTACATACAGTGTATCTCTATTGTAGTCATATACTTTGTGGTTTCAACTTAACAACCCACTTATATATCAACGAAAGCTCGCTAAACTGAACATATCACTAGGCAACAGATAAATGTTCTCTACGTCTACACGACTTAAGAAATCTATGCCTATCAGAGGTTGACATGTAACTTACCAATATAGTAAATTTTCCAGTTTCAAGTTCTGATTTGAGTGGATCCTCGAAGGGTTCGAACTTGTTGAGTCCCTCTCGGCGGCGCGTGGCCTCATGCTGCCGCCACAGCGCATGCGCGCGCGCCACATCGAACTTGCGCGCGAGCAGGAACTTGATGGCCGTGGCGCGGGACACACACGCAGCGCCTGACTCGCTCAACGCGTCCAGAAACGCCTTCGTCGCCTGGAAGCATAATACTATTATAAATAAACAGAGTACACTACACTGAAAAGACCTAGTATTTGGTTCCTGGTGCTGTACCACCATGTCTTAGTAAAAAGTATTGTTGCAGGTGTAAAAGAGAGACAAGTATGGGACACATATATGACAGGTAGAACTGCAAAGAGTCATAAAGACATGGAACAGGACAAACAGCTAATGTATCAATGATGGCATTATTTAACAAACGAAATTACAGTTTACGTAAAATTATTATAAGTACCCTTAGGAATTTAATTAAGTTCTGGATGAACGCCTCCTTTAACTGCGCCCTGATATACTCGTGGTTCATCGTTGTCAATACAAACAGATACTTAGTTTTACACACAGTTTATCTTTATTGGGTCAAAATTATATTTTATCATCTCGTCATTTCATTAATTATAGTCAACAAGAGAGCGCACTAAAAATACTATCTATTTTTTTTTACGTTATTTAATGTTTTTTTTTTTGTATTTTTTTTTCTATAGCGTGCAGAAGTTCAACTTTGCCACAATTTAAGTACGAGCAACAATTTTTCTACAAAACAAAATCATCTATAAAAGACTACAGAAATAACAAACTACCTCACTAATTCAGACAACTACATAGCCATATGAGTGAAATTGTGACGATCATATGTGTGACCAACGTAAGTCAACAGTAAGGTTCGTTTTTTAATAGGACATCCCTCTAATAAGTTCATCACAGTATTAGTGTTTCAAGTTTAAGTCGAACATCGGAAACACGAGGCAATAGGGGACACTTGAGGATGCGAAGCCGTTGCATATGTATATTATGTATATCGATGCAAATACGGCGGGTGAGGGGCGGGTGACAGCGGGTGACGGCGGGCTAATTCTTCCGGGATGTGTTTCCTGTGCGGGCGCGGATGAACCCGGGCCCCAAACATTAGTATGAGCGGGCATGCGTCTCACACGCACTTTAGGGCCTTTCCAAGTATCAGAACACACGTACCGACACACATGCTCTTGTCCTTCTAACTACATCTATAAACGTATCACGAAGTTAATCAGAACTATAGGTCTAAAATGAACTGATGGTTTTTTAATAATATATTCCATTAAAAACATGAAATAAATACCATATCATTTGTCGCACACATTTTCAGATTACACGACACAATTGCATTTTATAAGCTTTTCTTGCAATCAAAACATTTAATCTAGAGACTTACTATAAGCTCATAATTTTACAATAATCTTAAGACTTTAAAGCCGCATTGATTCTAAAGACAAGGGATTATATAGTACTATAGTAGGCTAACCGAACGACGGTACTGATTTCAATTGTTTCTTAATCCTCTCATAACTATTTGTTAAGAGTATCTAAACAATAGCCAAAATAATATTGTCGATTGTTTAAACGTATTGCCGATCTTACGAATAGGCTTACGACAATGAAATCTATTGACAATATATTTCTCTCGTCACAAATTCTCTTAATACATATGTAATATAAACAAAAACGCTCCGTTAAATCTACACGCCGACTCATTTTAAAAATATTAGATCATCGGTTGTTACTCTCTGAATAGATTTACACACGCTACAATTAAGACAAAACACATGATAACACCACTTAACAACAACCTGCTTGTTATAGCATTGGTTTTTTACACTTTTCACGAGAATTTTGAACGCGTAATAATAATAAACACAACGCCTATACAGTAGGATCGCACGCACGATCGCACGAAGGCGGCCCCGGCTTGCAACTGTCAAATTGACTGGAGGTAATTGAATGGACCCAATAAGGCAAACCGCACCGTACCGATGATAACGGAATACAAAGCAACTGTGCGTCAAATAGAAATAACAACAAACACTAGCGTATACTGAATCATTTTGAGGAGCGATGGATTATCGTCTTCCCCACTAAACTATCTGTGAAGTTAAGCTACGTAGCGCTTAGATAGAAAAACAAACTGGTAATGTACGCAATGACTTAAAACAATACTCTGTAACTAAAGGGGCTCTGAGTTTTGGTATAAAAGCCAAAATACTGTTCGCGAGTTTGAAAAATACTGGTAGTACTTAGATACAAATTTCTGTCAGCTTAAAGAACAATCTATGTAAAAATTGATACTTATTAAAAGTGAAACCAAGTTGTTAACTAATTTATAAAAAGCGTGGCAAAGCCAAAGGCTATTGTTGGCTGAGTAATTCTTGTGTTTCCACTCCAAAAGGCATCTTCTGTTGTGTTTATGCAGCGGATGGAAAACTTGTAGAATCAAGCTACCCGGAGGTCAGGTCAAACTGGCGTAACTTTCGAAGTTCTGAGTTTACGTTGCATTTAAATTGAGTGAAAAACGTCTTTGTGGAATAAGATAACTAGGAACACTAATACTAGACCACATTTTATTTAAGTCAAGTATGAATGTCGATATAAATGATTCCTCACACCAGAATCGTGAATTCTAAGAACTAATTAAAAAAATATAACTTTTAGCGCACTACTCTCAGAGCTAGGGGCGGTGTTTAGAAAATGCTCACAAAAGCCAAACCCACGAGAAGTTTAAGCTATTGCGCTTCATATTTCTTAATGAATAATGATGACGTAATGTTGCAAATTACATTTACCACGAACTCACTCCTATCTACGTCGTGCGTTCCGAAAAATATTAATTCTTGGAACGAGTCACACCTGAGCAAGCCTCCGATTACACCTACACATTTAGATTGGCACAATATTCTAAACCGGAGTACTGTATCTGACGGCATCAGTATCTCTTCTAATGAGACTAATAAACGTAACATATTCCAGTACTTCATGTACCACTGATTTTCCACGCCTGTGCTACAGTGACTAACATAAAATACGTCGCAGTTATGTTTTTATAATATTTTCATCGGAGCGAACTTTGGCTTTTACTTCCACTAATCAAACCTCTAACTCAAATATATTTTTATATTCCGCAAAAAAATATTTCTAGACATCTGAATAAGAGAAAGGAAAATATTTTTAAATACAAGGTGAATAAAGTATGAATCCTTTGTATGTTACATAAGCTTTTACTTTTGAGTCACTTTGTAAATACCTAGTTACTTAATACGTCAATTAATAGTAAGATTAAAATGAGGTCATGAGGATAAATTTATGTTGACAGTAAATAAGTTCTAACTAAGAGTATAAGCATGCGGGTTTGTGTCAATGACACAGTTGGGATGAAAGATCCTGTATCCAAGCACCGAGAAGAACAAGCTCTGAACCGAATCGTAACCGACAACAGACACGGTTCCTTGAACACATTGTGTTAATTTGCGAACAGATGTAAATACATGCGATCACATTTCGTTGGAACCCAAAATACGACACTTTTTCGAGTAACAATTGTTTTGATTTCTAAGAGACTGGAGTAGTTTTCAAACTAGTTTGACATCATGAGTATATATATACCTATAAAGTTTCCTGGAAACCCCATCTGGATCCCCCACCTAGATCTGAAGAGATCAGGGTATTTATATGAATCTCTGTTTATGACAGTTCATTTTTACAAGAACCATGGTACACTAAATGGCTACCGCTAGGTCACTAAAGTAATTTGAAAACAAAAACTCTTACTTCGCTTTGTTACTCGATTGTTTTCGGGGAAGCTGAAAACGAAGTTACTTAGTTTTTAGGGTATCGTATCAATCAATATTCTATCAAACGGAACGGCGAGGGTACTTTGTCACGTCACTTCAAGTGTAGGCGTCCGGACTCTCTGTCACTCACACTTAACCAATTTTATTTACCCTCTGACTTCCAATTGTCATAAATCAGTAAAAAAATAATTTAAAATAAGTCTGCGATATTTTTGCACACGATGTCCGGTGACCGCTGGCTTGGTACAGTTGGTTCATTTAAGTTACAAAATATGTAAGATTTTAAGACCATCCATAATTGAATCAAAATTCCCCTTAACCTAAGTCAAACGATTCACAACAGAATATTAGATGTTAAAAATGAACTTATGAGAATCCTATAAAACGACATTTCTGTGAATACAGTCATTCGGATCCCGGTAATTTAAAAGTAAACGGTCACATTAATGGTAACGGTTTCTCTCAATGTCAAAGTGTTACTCTTTGACATTAAAAGAAAGTCTCGAATGATTTCACTCCCGTAATTTCACTCTCTTAGCTTAAGTACCAACACTGCGTAAAAAGTAAAGACAGGAAGGACTATACGACCTTATTTCGACTAAACTCGACGTGTATCCTAGGAAGGAAACTAAAACGATAAAACGTGTTTTAGTTAATTTCGAGCTCCTCAGGGTGCCAAATGTCTGATTGAAATAAAGTCGCTTAGTGACCTGATGATCAACCCGATCTGATTTATTCTTCCTGTTATTAAGTCAGACTCCGTTTTACCACTTAGGGGTCTTCGTGTTATTTCGAGCGTTCCCATCAGATATTAAAGAAATTGTTTATTTATTAGGTGAAGATGTCAAACAATCTATAGCCAGGTTAGTAGATGACAAGTTACCGACCTCGTATTGCATGGTAATTTCCTAACTATATTTACAAATGTGTAGCTATTAATACATGTTTCGAGCAGACGACGGTGTATTGAATGTTGCATACTTACGTAGGTAACGTTAGTCCACGTCGGTTGAGAGGCTAAATATATCGACTACGGGAATAATCTATCAACTACGTGTATAATTCCGATCATATTAACGGTTTATGAGAGAACGTAGCAAGGAAACTGCAACGACAGAAAATCGAAAAATTAATATAGAAGGAAGTTGACCTGTTATCTAGGAAAAACGTCGCTTAATAATAACCCAAATGATTAATAGAATTGTTATAACATTGAAATGTCTCCTGCAGCACACACACATTAGAAGCCTATATTGTAACGGAATAATCAATAGTTTTTATGAAATAACTCAGCAAATATTAAGTCAATAGCGTGTAGATATTCGTCTACAAAGACATCCTGCAATGCAACCCATTTGGAAGTCCTACTGGTCAAGAAAAGTTCATAAACGATGGTGGTTCACAGCATATTACAGTGCAATGTAATAGTTCTAAAGAATAAGCTTAGGCTCAGGCTTGGTTGGGCTCTGGTAAATAAAAAATTATGTATGAGTAACTGAATAGGAAATGTATTTATAATTATAATACCTGTGTAGGTCCCACAACTCGCCAAAATCTTTCCCCATAGAATAGTGTTCACAAGTATTTTTAAAATAAATTCTCATTCAGTCTGTTTATCTAATTTTAAACTTCTAAATTGCTTCTAATATTAATCCCATTTACACCTATTTCATTGAACTCGAAAAAGATTTCAAGTAGGTCTAAGCTGGTGCTTAAGAAACTTAGACTACATAACTTGTTACTCTAGCTAGAGAAAAACCAGCTAGAAACTCCTCAGGTTACTTTAACCGCATCTAAAATACATGTCTTGACCATTATGCTACGAAATTAAACTTTGTAATGCCCAGTACTTTTCATATGTGAGATGTGAGAGTTCATCAATATGCTGAGAAGAACTGTCAACAGTGACAAATGAGACTGGGATGGGTTGTTGCATAATGCCACTAATTGGAAGAAACTAATTAACAGCCTGCAAAAAAACCAAAGCATTGTGACTTTTTGCTAAATTAGTTTAGCAGTTGAGTCTATATGTTTTAAATAAATTAGAATACTGCCAGTGTCATTTTAGCTTTTGAATATGGATTTTTGTGTAACTCTAAGTAAATGATTTGTACTATGTTGACTACTGAGTATAATATAAAAAAAAAAAATGAAATATTTATAAGATGACAATAATCCCAATTTCACCTTTTCTTTGGAGACTGTCTATCATTCATGAACAGATCATACACATCTCGGCTGTTTAGGCTTTATTGAGGCTGCTTACACGATCATGCTAAAATGTATTAAGGTTGTTTCAAATATACATGTAGACAAAGACAGCATCTTGTTAGTCCATTACACTACATAGGCTAATTCTTTAGCTATAAACTCAAAATAAATATCATTTTTAAACTCAGTAAATAAGTATATGGTTCAATATACTCTTTGGAATATTAGCAACCAGTAGTAGTATCTTAAGTTGCAGCCTAACTAATGTAATGTATACAAATCATACTGCATCTAAAATTTAGAACAGCGATAGCGTTAGTCGCAGCATCTAGGTCGGTAGTTCCTAGGTAAGTTTAGTACCAAAAAATAGAACACTCATTGCAAGAAAAAGGTTATTTTATCGTAATTCGGCAAACAATTTTTAGATCTTTATGGTAAAATAAGTTCTAAAAAAAGATTGGAGCGGAAATAGGAGGGGCTACATATTTGTTGTACTCAGAACCATAGGTACTTGACAAATAATTTATCACAGGAAGTAACTGGATTTAGCTCGCTTCAAAACCATTGAATATCAATTTTTAATGCCTCATCGTTTGTATGACAGATAAATTCCGTATATTTAACCGTAAAGAAATTGTGGAAAGTGTAACAACAAGACACGAAGTAATCAAAACAAACATTGATGACATGGTAAACGAAGCAAGTAACAACCCACATCCTTTGCATATTTTTTATAATACATTGTGTCAAAATGTTGTGGAATAGAAGCATTACACTCAAAAATCATTCTTTTTGCATGAAAAATTCGCTCAATCTCAATAATATCAACAATATTAGTCAAAAATAACTCACCAATTCTTGATCGGGTGACAGAGCCACCGCCATCTTGACAAGAAACTGACAAATAACTAATTGGAGTGTTGCTATACTCCAAAAGTAAAACCATTTAAAAGGCTTCTTTAAAAACACTCTATACTCAGTGAGTCGATATACTTTTTTCCAATTTGCTATTTTTTCGTGAATTAATTTGAAAATTATGAGGATTGATTTTATTCCGTTTTACCTCTAAAATGTAGGAATCCATTAAAGTTATTTTTTGGCAGATTTCTTTAATCCGTATTACGTCAAACTAAAACTCATATTGTTATGTCAATAGACATTTGTATGAGGTTAGGTTAAAGAATAATTATTTTAATTGAACAATATCTAATCTATCTTAATAACTGACTTTACTACTGGAAAATGTCGACACGCTGGTAAGTACAACCTCATTAACTGAGGACAGTATGAAATAAATTGCTGATGTTCATGAGGTTCTTCATTGATTTTTATTGATTACAGGTATCCTATTTATCAGAGAGGAAACCCGCAATTAAGGGTATTCTTACCAAATTTTTGGATGAAGATTGTTCGACCTGCACCCAAACAGTTGCCTAATGTAGTTCAGTTTCAGTGCTCTATTGAAATGACCAAACATGACATTAAGAACTACCTAGAGAAAATTTATAATATCCCTGTTGTTGATGTGAGAACTAAAATATCTTTAGGAAAGTTCAAAAGAGATGTTGGTAAAGGATACATTGTAAAAGATGATGACATCAAAAATGCTTTTATAGTGTTGGTAAGTACTAATTTTATAACAAAATTTAACGTATACTCATCTACATTATTAAATTTGTTAATTGTATCTTTTTATGATAATAATATATTACAATAGTACAAACATTTTTTTTCAGCCTAAGGATATGAAGTTTGAGTATCCTAATATATTTGGTGACAAAGATGGGGATGAAGATCAAGAGAAAGCATTAGACGAGGCCAAAAAGTCATTTAAAAATTATATTGATCGCAATAAACACAGACCTGATGTTCCAAGTTGGTTTACGATATAAAAACTTTGATATAATTTAGTTTTTAATTAGTCCAAAGTGTTAAATAAATATTTACATGTAATTAGTAGTTAATAAAAATTACTTATAAACATTATAGTATCTGTTATTAGAGTTTATTGTTACAAGTGAAACCAGAATATCTAATTAGATATATATGTAGGTGAACATAAAAGATTGGACAGGATAACACAGGCATAAAATAACAAGACAGTGTTACATATATCTAGTTTATTAAACTTCTTAGTCTGTAATAACGAAACAAAAACAGCCTTAAATCTATAGATTCATAGCAGAAACAGTGTTACTTTTTTTCAAAAAAAGTATATGTTTTAAGCCTCACTCTGACTATGTTTAGAAACTAAAGTGTAACATTACTTAATACTCTTAATAATTGGCAATCACTGCCATTTATAACGAAACAAAACAAGATTAAAAACTAAAAGCAATAATATACTCTCCCTAAGAGCATTCTATGTGTAGCAGCATTTCTTGTTGGTGGATTAAGTAGATGTTATTACTTCAATAATAACACTAGATAAGCCCAATTTATAAAACAATGCAACACCTGGAATGGCAACACAATGAATGCCAGGTACACACAAGACACAATATATATCAAGAATTCTTAAACACAAATTGGAAAATAAAAAAAAAGTTTGAGAAGTGGTTTTACACATAATACAATAATGAGGATGTTAGTCCAGTCTTTAGTTTGAACCTAGCCAGTAACTAATTATTATTCGCCATATATTCGTCCAAAAACACAGCTGAATGGCATCGAGGACATTCAGATATATCCAACAGGAATGTTACCTGTAAGACAAAATGTTCTAATTAGATTACTTCATTTACTTATTTTATAAATACAAACAATTAAGGAATTACTTAAATAAATAGCATTGTCCCTTTAGCAAATGAGATGCTCAACAAGTGGGTTTATAATAACTGTAATCAAAATTGAAAATATTTTTGAGTGCATACACAATATTCCAATATTTACCGCAATCCACGAGATCGATTCGCTTAAACGGCAATTTTTTGCAAGGGATTCGATTTGGCACAGTGCTCTCGGGATAAACGACGCAATATTCACCTTATCTAAATCATTATAAAATTGTCGGTAGATGCATGGAAAAAAACTTACACGTGGATGAATTTCACATTTTAAGCGGATTCTTCCGTTGCAGTAGTAGCCGCATGATCGACAAAAAACTATAGTTTTGTCCCTGTTGCATGAACATTTCTTTGTATAAACTTGGGGAACTTCGGGAACGCCGCGTCCTAAGCGTTTGCTAACTTTGTAAAATTTTCCTGTAGCAGATGCAACAACAGGAGTAAATTGAGTTTGAGTATTCATTTTTAAGCAACTACGTATCTTACTGTTAAATACTATATAATATTTGCGGTATTAAACAATCCAGTGGATTGACTTATTAAGTTCGTCCGAATTAGTGCAGCAGCGAAAATTTTGATTTGAATGACACAACGAATGACAGTTTTTAAACTCTTTGGCGGGTACTGTAAACATCGGCCTGCGGGTGCGGCATAGAGGCCTGCGGGATGCGGGTATTGGGTAAAGATTTCGGGTATTCACAATGCATAGACTAAGTCGTTGTTCGCAGTCATAGGTAAGCAACTTGTTTCGGTTTTGAGGTAATTTATGGGTAATTCATATTTAATTGTAGAATTATAAAGGGCGGGTCTGTAGGTGCTATAATTATTTGTCATGCATAATTAAATAAATTTAAATACTTATACATGCTTTAAAGTATCTCATATCATTGAGGAGTAAATTAATGTTTTATTTTTTGTTAGTACTTAGAACCCGAAACTGAACTTCGCGATGCTGAAGTCTACGGAATTGCGACTGAGCATCATACTTTTTATTTTCGTTCCTCTACCTAAAATATTTTCAACTTTGAATGTAAGAATATGATGTCAAAACATCAAATCAATGCAAAAGTGCTTTTTTTTTAAAAATGCGTTTTTGTTGTATCGAAAAGTTTAAAATTAACTTTTCTTGGTTCATAAATCCAACCAGTTCCCATCCTCACAAACACGTTCCTAGTAGTACACCGATATAGGTTTTCTGTGTTTAGTAAACTGAATGTAACTTGATTTTGATGTTATCTCTCACTTCAAGTCATTACCTAGGTATCAAGATCTAAGTAGGTGCCTACTCACCCCGGTGCCACTTACTTAAGTAACTCTTTTTAACAACTTAGTAATTAGATAAATTACCCTAGAATTGACATTTGCTATGTGGCTAGACATATTAGTGGAGCTCAATTAAGTTTTATCACTGCAATCACAATCAACGTATTTAACTTTTATCTCTCGCATCCATCGTACAGGAAGTTGTTGCATTGTTTGTCAAAGGTTTCCGTTAACGAGTTAACATGCAATCTAAGGCTATAAAAATGTGTCGAACGTGTGAGATGACAATAGTAGTGACCAGTGAAGATGAACGGCTCGTTTTATTTAACGGTCTTTGCTATTTGCCTAGCGGCAAATTGTGGACTACTCTTGGTGGCTCACGCTGCCCCTTCTGCAGCAGCATCTAAAGCGCTCGAACCCGGCTATGACTCACTTCATTCTTTGAATAGAGTAAGTCATTTTTTTCTTTGTTGTTACTCCGCTACTGAGACAAGGCATTCCCGTTGCTGCTACTTGTTTAGTTAAAACTTTGACAAAATATATTTACACAAACTCATCGATATTCCGTAAAAATAATACTAAGTACCTAGATTAACAATTTATATCTACCTACCTATTTGAAATCATTGGCTTACCTCGGCGGGACTAACAATATAATAAAATCATCTTTCGTGTAGTAGCAGATTACTACAACTGGACTTGTAGAAATGTCTTGAAAATAATTATAAATTCTGCCATATTTCATTAATTAATTTATGTTATCATTCTCATCAGCCTATTACAAAGACGCTATTGGTAGTACCACGCATTTGTTGATGTTGGTAGGGATCAGCGTTGCCAGATATTATTTTTTTGACAAGTCGGGACTTTATTACTTTTGAGTGAAAATAGCGGGATTCCTCCATCAGAAGCGGGACATAGTAAAGTTGATGTTTGATGTTCCGCGTGCGAACAACAAGCAAAGAAGTGTAATTTAACTCCGAGAAAAATTTATCGAACTTTTTTTAGATTCGTATTTGGAGTGAATCCGTCCTGGGTGTTCGTGAACCACGCCACGCCACTGGTTTCAAACAATAGTCTGTGTGAATCCTACTAAAGGCGTACGGTCAAGTTCTCTCCGAAAAGCGGGACCAAGCCTGTCCCGCGCGGGACATTAAAATTTGATTAAAAAATCGGGACGTCCCGCCAAAATCGGGACGTCTGGCAACGCTGGTAGAGATATAATATAATTATATCTACGTATGTTTCACGTTCTAGTGTTTTCATAGAACTTTTTCTAGTTTGATAAAATAAGTAACCAGCTTAGGATTTATAGCCGCGTTTCTTAAATAAGACTAGAGGTTCTACTTATCGCCTAAACGACGCGATGTATAAATATACTTTGTCCTTTGCAGGTGGTCAGACAAGCTTTCCCAACACAAGACGACTTCACGCCGCCTCCACCGCCACCGCCGCCTCCGGGAATGATGTTCTCTCGGAAGCGAAGAGAAGCCAAAGGTGGGGGTTCTATGCCTACAAGGAAAGGATAAAATCCTTGATTTCCAACAGTTTGACACCAACGACCATGATCTTTCGGAAATGGACTAGAGATTTACCATATAAAAATATATTCCGATATTAATAAATTAAATTAAAAATACAACTCTTTTTATTTAAGTAGATTTTTACTGATAGGTTGTTGTAAAAAAATAACGAAACGGGAGTTTAAAGGAGTAAAATCACTTAGTCTAATTTAGTTTTAATTTCATCGCCGCGCTGGAATAAAGTAAAACCGTGTTATTTACTAATAATCTGTCTTAGTGTCGATAGTGTACCGAGTACCGATGGCTGTACATAGTCCGTATTATGTCGTTTTTAATGGTATTGATTTACTCAAGCCTAGTTAAACAACAGGTGTTAATGCAAGCAAGTTGTAAGAACGCTAACTATATAAGAACCTATAACTGAAATTTGTGAAATTTAATAAATCGTACACTATTATAGGATATTTAAGGAATTTGTATGTATACGTATGTTATAATATGCATTTTTAATGAGCTCAGAATTAGAAAGCAGCTAGCATTTATGTCATAGACAAGATGTTGACGGCTCCGGTTCTCTTCATAGACTACCACGATAAACGATTTGTCAATTCGATATTGACAGTTGGATAACCTAATTGATAAACTTTAATAACAAATATTTTTTGTGATTTAGTATTTTTTTGTGTGAGCTTGTTACATCAGAATGATTAAAAATTTCGCTAAAGCGCCTCAAATAATATCAACATTCAAAAATAAATTCAAGTTTCCTCAAAGATTTAAAGGAACAATAATTGAAAAATGGGCAGATTACTGGAAGAATTTGTTTATAGACTATCGACAAATGCTGCAAGATCTTAGAACCGACATTCAAGACGATCCGAAAAGAGCATTGAAGTGGACCGCGGGCATTTTGACGTTATATTATTTATACAAAAACAATCCAAACGAAATGGACTTTAAAGATCATTTAAAACGAATAAATAACGAAGCCGTCATGATAAGTGAAGATTGTTTGAACCCAAAGTCAGTTAAACATTTAGGTTTCCTAGGCTCATGTTATAACCAAGGAATAATACATTATACGAATCTTGGACTTCTGTCTATAATGTATACCTCAGAGTTGAATGATTCATGTGACTTATATAAGGCTCAGTGCTCCTACTTAAAACCTTCGTACTTCACCTTCCCCTCAAGAGTGGTAGATGTGGGGATTATGGGCAAATGGTGGAACCTATATATCAAAACACATAATTATGATGTTAATTTGTAGATGTTGTCCTGTTGCGTTCTAATTGAATAGCTATTATTAACTGTGTTGTGTAATAGACTACCTTGTTTTAGAGTGTTAATATAATTTCAAATGTTATTGAAATCTTGTTTTTTATTACTACAATGTAATTTTATTTATTTATTTCGAGCTCGCATTCCTGAGTTCTGGGAAAAAGCCTTATTCCAATTAGAGAGTTGTTAACTGTTACTTATTGCCCAATAAAAACCCACTGCCTCAACTTGTGGTCTTGAACTTATAATTTAGCTGAAAAGGCAGTGAATATATAAAAATTGGTTGTTTTGTATGTTCTACATACAAACACCTGTTTCTTTTTTACTTCCTTCCTTTTTAAAACTAGCTGAGCAAAATCTGCAAGATGCATCTTTCACAAGTAAAATGTACTCATTTTGTTCCTGTATCATTTGTAATGAAGACTTTACATGACACCAAAAGAAGTAGTACTTGTAAAAAAAACCTAATTGTCAATGACTGTATATAAAAGGTGAATGGTGTGATTAAAAGAGATGAATGTTGAAGAAAATCTTTTGTATTTCGGTACTTACTAATATGTTAAAACAATTAATGTATAAAAACTATTAAGTTTTACAAATCATCTCATGCTTTAGGTTTCTGACCAAAATGCAACTCTAAAAACATAAATCACCACTAAGTGAACCCTGCAAATACACATAATATATATTCATCTATAAACATTACAACATTGAACACATTCAGAAACGAGTGACGATGATGTAGAATATATTGAAACAAACCAACAAACAAAACCTTTTAACATTCTAGTTATCAGAGGTCGAATAATGAAAAATTTAACTAACATCACTGTTACAAGTAAAAAAGCAAAAGTACAGCTTACATGTTTTTATATAACACAAAGACAATCGAAATAAACCACTTTACTAAATAAAGACGTATAAAACATACGCACACAAAACGCAGTAACAACTCTGATGTAGAATAAAAACATGTAAGCTCAATAAAATAAACACAGCTTGCACTCCACAAACATCGAGTGAATGTTTGTCCTGCACTAACAGCATCCTTCATAACTAAGATTGTCCCAACTAACAAAAACTTTCCTCTAATGCCCAGTAAATTAAAAGCGTTATTCGGCAAGGGTCTAATAAAGTCTTAAAAAATATAAATAGTAATTGATTTTCCAACTGTGATTAAAACAAAAATCATTCTTTAATAAAAACAAATAAAAATCACCACTTTGATTAGGTAATTAAGTTCTTATAAAGTGAAAACATCATAAAGTTACAGTAATGTAATAAAAACACCTGAAAAAAGACTCTAAACTTAAAACTTCCTGTCTAAATTAAGAGAAAAAACTCGCAACACCTCTATTATTGACTGCTTTTTTACTTGGATTAACAACTTATCTAGTAAAACCAGCTCAATATGATAATTTATGATATATATTCATTGTTACTTGAATCAAATCAATAAACTCAACACTCATAAGTACAAAAATTGCATAACTAATTCTTCAGTTAAAATATTAGGTCACGTAATATAAAATCATATTAAGCTGGCGAAAGAGAATATGTGAGCACTCAAATTTTCATAAATCACAATATCACATTTCAATTAGTTGATTTATTATTAACGGTAATTGTTTCATAACTGGTTAAATTTTTTGTATTTCATTTATTTCCTATGAGGTATGAATAGTAAGGATTTTTGTTGCTTCCTTTACATTAGCATAATATTTTAACAATAAATGGAAGTATGGTATTAGATATACAAGCTTTATTATAACTCTCTAAATATAATTTATTGCATACATCAATAAACAAGGACAATCTTTTTCATGAAATATTCAAGCTGAAGTTATAAGCAACTATCTTTTCAACTATATTAACTTGAATTTATCATTGCAGTGTAATCAATAGAATACAATAATGTTCGCATAAAATCAAAATTGAGGTTTGAATAATTTATTTTTATCACAATATTTCAGACTTTGCTTATAGTTATAATACGATACATCAAAACGTTTTATACATAAATAAACGATAATGGCTACAGCTAGATGAGGTGAGGGACTTCGTGTTGCGAAAATAATGTTTGATCACAGATAAGTATATAACAATTAAAGTCTTACATTAATAGATTTCAGGTTCAACAGCCTAACCATGTATGTTTATTGAACACTACGACCAGCGATTTAATAGAACTTGCCATACGGTAAAAATATTCACAATGATATAGAGCGACTGGCTTCACAGCTGATGGTAAAAATTGCGTTTACGTTCATGTTACCGGTATTTAAAAAAAACAACTAAAAATATTGTGTGTATATACGTTAACAAGATTATATGTTTTCTATTTATTAATTACAGTATTGCTTTAAAGGCACAAAATTCTTTTAAATCATTATTAATTTCTGGAACTTATTCAGCTAAACTCTGTTGTACGGATGGACGCCGTGTCAACAAAGTTAAGGTAAATTGTGACACAAAATATTAAGTACGATTTGTGATTTAGATTTTATACAACACCAGCGGTCGCGCTGATATAGAATTATCTGATGCTGTATAATTTAAAGCTGCCCGTGGCGAGCCGTTTCATACAAAAGTGTTTAGTCAGTAATTGGATGGTTCATAGTTCATAGCACAAGCAAAACAGTTAATATAATGGGTACTGCTTATATTACTAGTGACTACGAAACAGAGCCAAGTTTTATTTGCTAAGAGCTCGATATAAACGGAATCGTATTAGTTTAAAGATCCAGTTAAGCATGCTCGTGCTTTACGATAAAACCCACTTCTTAAAATTACATTATTTTGAAACAATTAAGCCAGATATTAATGTTTCAAATAAAAAATGATGCTCTCATTTGCATAAATAATAACTGTTACAATAAGGTACATACGAACATGCAAAATTAGAAATGAAAAATAAAAATCGGCCTTAAATAAAACCTTGATTTACTTTTTACAAGAAATATAAACAAACCACTGGAACAAAACGACTAATTCTAAAATATTTCCTTCAATATGTGTAAGTATTAACATAAACCATGTTGGATAACATCGCAACTTAACTTGTTGTAAACAATTGTGTTGAAATTATATAAAGCTGTGAGTATAGTGACGAAGCTAGTGGAACACCGCCTAAAGCAGGATAATGTCGGGCGCGTGGAGGCCGAACTGGTAAAGTCCTTCGAAGTCGTCCAAGTCCTCATCCAGAAACAGATCGTCATCTACAAAATTATTTACGTGCAATAGCAAATATCTACTAAAATACCACACTTAAAAACTACAACACGGAAAGATAGGAAAACTGAGCAGAAAGACAATCAACAAGTTTGTGGACGAACAAAAAAATACTGTGACGGTATTGCCCTATGTACTAATTTGCAATCTTTTTTTTGATTTTTATTTGATTTGCAAAGTGGATGGGCGGTTTAACCGCTTAACAGAAATAATCGTTTGATCAAAGCCACACTATCAAATAGACGAAAAACTGTGAAGTAAGCTTATTTCTGTGTAGCTGAAAAAATGTATGCTCAGTGCCTCAACGTAAAGTTCTAAAGGATTGAAATTAAAGGGAATATTTAACATCATTGACTGACAGCCGCCGGCCGTTAAAAATAGCTATTATCACAAATGCAAACATTAATACCTTGTCCAAAAAATTCATCGAAGTCGTCCTGATCGTAGATATCGGCGAATGAATCGTCGGAGCTATCGTCAAACATATGGTCCACGAAGTCTGGCCGAAGGTGAGGGTTGCTGCGGTCGTCCAGGTGGTCCACCGTCAACAACTTGTGCGAAGGGTACTCGTCTCGCGCCAACTGTGTCAGGAATAAATACATAAGTACTATTCGACTGTAACAGGTTTTGACTGACGGTCAACTTAATAGGAATCACGAAAATTATCGCAAATAAGTCAAAATGTAAATATATTTAGAATTTAGTTATATAGTTTGCAGTACTTTTCGTAAAGTCTAGGAGCGGAAATAATTATTGGTTGATAAAGCGCAGATTGCTCGAGTTTATATAGTGATACGGACTGTGTCCGGGACTTCGGGATTAATTAGGGTAGTAGTCCCTAATTAATCAAAATTACTACCAAAACAGTATATATATAAAACAGCCTATATGAAGCTGATGTAACCCTCAGCAGACTTTTTCAAAATTTGATAGATAATATATATTTATTTACACCGAAGTAAGTTTTAGGCTTCTAGCTCTAAAATGATGAAGCAGGGTGCGTACCTCGTTGGGCAGCGCGTTGGTCCCGGCCACGCGCAGGATGAGCGCGCGCGGCCGCTGCGCCAGCGCGCGCACGGCCGCGCACACCAGCTCCTCCGACACCGCGTCGCAGCCGCACACGTCCAGCTCCTGCGGCCGGGCACAGCTCGGGATACATTACATGCTTTTGATCACAAAAATAACTGTTGCGTTTGTGTTTGTGTTTGCAAACAATGTGGACGAAAGCTCGCGGTTGTCAACATATATTCGGCAGAATGTTACCTAAAGCGCGCTCTACACTCGCTCACGATTTCTGCTGTGAATTCACGCAGCGATCCATCTACACACGCGTTTTGCGGCTTTCCGGGTCTTTCGTGCGGCGATCGGAGATGCGCTTAAGAAATAACGAGCGAATGCAACGGCGGAAAGCGCGCGGTCGTTAGCGTTAGCGCTTGTCTGTGTGTATACCAGTGTAGGTGTGTGACGCACCTCGAGCAGCGGGCAGGCGGCCAGGCAGCAGGCCAGCGAGGCGGCGGAGAGCGCGGGGTTGCCGCGCGCGGTGAGGCGCGCCAGGCGCGGCAGCGCGGCGGCGGCGCGCATGCCGGCGTCGCTGAGCGCGCCCAGGTACGACACGTCCAGCGCCGCCAGCCCGCGGCACCCGCGGCACACCGCCGCCACGCCCTCGTCGCCCACGCCTGTCGAGGTACGCGCTATACTACCGGCCTCTGTTAACGTTATATTCCACAAACATTAAATATCATCCACATCAAATATATACAATCATTTGGAGGCACATTTGGGTTACTTCAATGAATAAGATACACATACAAAATCTAGAATAGTTGTGCTTCTAAACCGCATTGAATGTGCTACATTTCAAATGATTAACAATATAACCCTATCACAGAAAAAACCAGATCATGTCCCACTGCTGCTTTTATGGCCTCTTACAAATCTCTCATGATCAGCGGCAACCACATTCAGGTGAAATGGAAACAATAAATACCATTTCGTGCTGTTGAGCGTGGCAACCTGTTAAAATCTATATATTCATTCTGCTAATTATCGTCTGCTAAAAATAGATAAATATTTGTGCAGAATTTTGCTACAAGAAATGGTTGGTTAATAATATGGATAATAGTAACTTGCCTGGGTGTGGTAAGCTTCGCCGTGAGTTACAGCTGGAAATGTTCAATGACTCCAGTTTAGGGCAAGACTGGGCCACACGTTTCAAGACGGCGTTCGTTATGTAGATATTGCGACTTAAGTTCAGTATTTTCAATTCCGTTAAGGTGGCGAGGGCGTCACAGAATGCATCGTTACATTGCGGCGAGAAACACATCTCAACAGAGATGTATTCACTCAACGACAGTTCTTCAAGCTTAGGAAGTTTGTTTAAAATCAAAGGTATTATCTTCCACATTGTATATGGACATACATCTAATTTAAGAGTGGTCAGTTGTGGCAATGTGTCGATAGCAGCACTAAGCACTGTTCCTTGAAGGCTATAGCAGTTATAAAACGCCAGAGAGTTCAATTTTTGTGGATTAGATCCTGTGAGGAACAGGCCTGTGACATGGGTATTGTTGGCAACGGTTAAACTTTCTATACATGATTCACTTTTGACTAGTTGTACTAAACTTGAATCCGTAAGCTGGAACATAAAAAAAAACATACAATAAAAAGTGAAAACAAAAAATAACGAACTAGAACAAAATTAAATTGAAGACTACCTTATTGCATGATACAAAGGACAAACTTTTTAGTTCTTTGCATCCATAGATTAATGGATTCCAATTTCGTGTGTGCATTCCAACAATCTGTAATAAAACGAGATCCTTTAATTACCGCTTAGTTAAATGAAGTTGCTGCAATCATACTTCCATTAGTTGCTGAGCTTGGTTTGCCCATGGCAACCAAGCAGTATTTTTATAATCAGCATGTAAATTTTTAAAACAAAAAAGTCAGGTCACCTTAAGCTCTTCTAAGTTAGGGCAGAACTTGCCGACGATGTGCGCAGTGCGGTCGTTGAGCGCCGACCAGTGGTGGTCGATGTGCAGGCGCGTGAGGGACTCGCCCACCCGCTGCAGGATGCGCCGCAACACCGCCGTCGTCAGCATCACCGTCACGTGCTGCCACCAAGATGTCTTGAAAATCCGGATACCTGCAAAATGCAAACGTTTGTGTTGAGAACATACTTACTATATAATAGGTAATTAGTTAAATAAAATCAATAAGAACCTCTGTGACTAAGATTTTGATTCTAAGGGGGAAGGGAGTAGTCAAGCACATTCAAGTCAAGCTACATTTTACCAACCACCGCGCGCTGTAAACTCGCGCAACACAACACTCGCACGGAGTAGTGAGCAAAAGCTAGTACTAAATAAAAGCCAGTCAAATTATATTTATGAAATGAGTAATTCATTTACCTTGGAGATATTCACGCACCATGTTTTGCCAAGTTTTACTGACTCTCTCTGATCTTATTAAGTCTCTTATAGGAATGTATGCCAGAATGTGTGTTAGGCAGTCCCTGTTTAAAACATCCAGTATGGTATAACAAGACTCATTGTCAGTAGTACATTTTTGTTGGTCCTGTAATTCAACATTCACCTTTTAAAACAAATAATAAACTGCAAATATAAAAACTAGTCCAACTAAAGCATATAGAAGTTATTCAATTACTCACAGGAACTTCTGTTGTACTGGTTGTGGCCATAGCTTCGTCTCCATTTTCCGAAACTCGATCAATGTTATTGATGTCTAAAACAGTAATATGTTGTGCTTAAAAGACTCTTCTTATTGTGAATTAAATATAGAATATTAATGAAAATTATATGTGTTAAATTCTGTAGAGTAATGATTATTTAATGAACAGATAATGTTTCAAAATACAACTTCTTCTGCTTCTATTTTCTTAAATAAAGAACTTGTTGGAAGAAAGGACAAAGAAAATTCAGTAAAAAAGTATAATATACCATGTTCTTGCACACCATTTTCTGAGGACGATGTGTTTCCGTCGGCCCGGCGCTGACCGCGTGGCTTCCAGCGCCCGCGCCCATCAGCATCCTCAGTGGGCTGGTGCCAACTGTCCGCGGGAGATATCTTCAAATTCCGACCTCTTAATGTTTTCTCGTGAATTGGGGCTTGAAGTGCTCTGTAATTACGTTGACAATAACAATTAAACCTTACGTTTAACACAATGCATTCTAGAGATTGATAGAATCTACAGTTGGTAGTAGGAGATCTTAATCATTGTTGGTATATGAAGATAATATGTACAAATATTAAATTCCACTTTTTCTATATTAGTATAAGTTATAACAGCAATAATGAATATACATACAAGTTACAACTGAACTAACCATTAAGGAAAATATGTATACATTAGACTAAGAACATTTTCATACTGGTATTAATATCTTGAAAACAACGGTACACTGTTTAGGTACTTAAAAAAATAATTTAATAATTAAATGTAGCAAAAAAACAAATTTATAATAACAATAAAGACTACCAAATAAAGTATACTAATAAAATAAATCAGTCATGTCATGACTGTTTACATTTTCTGTACCTAATAAAAAGGACTTTATATTTGGTAACCTAGGGTTTTGTCATTTATTGCTCCTTTATAGTACACACCAAAACTGAACTCAAGAACAGTTCAGGAATAAGACAATTTGAACATCTAACACAAAATAATAAAGCAGTCATAAATAGAAAATTGAATGAAAAATTAAAATATTTACTTATGTGCATCTGCAGGGTTGCTGAAGGTCACAAAAGCATATGTAGGAGTTGGTGGCCTGTTTGGACCTTTGTCACCCATACGCAGCCAACAGCTTTTTATAAACCCATACTGAGCAAACACACCAAAAAGCTCTGATCTGGTTGTCTGAAATGAAAAAAAAAGTAACATTTTAATTCTAGCAATAATAAAAATAACACACTATTATCTAAATAACTGATACATGTTACTATCTAAATGACAATATTGAGTCAACACCACATAACATATGATTTACCTTTGTGTACACACAAAAGAACAGACATTACTAGCTGCATAACTTACCTTAGGAGGTAAATTTGAAACATACAGCTTTCTGATAGGTATTCCATCTTCAGTATGGGTGGGCACATATTTCAAGCCGAGGGTGACTTCAAGGTCCGAATTAATGGCATCTGAAAGACACACATTGGCATGCTCAAATGTGGAGTTTTAGATATTTCAAAACACATACTACAGATGTACATATTCTATTGTATATCTCGAGTATCGGCCGTTACATAAATATCCAGCAGGTGACAGACCTATTGTTATTTTTTTGGAATGGAGTTTTCATGACGATTTCAAATTTCACATATTGTCCGCAAATAGCCTGTGCGGCACTTATTATTCCGGTTATCTATGAAACCACAATCCACTCTTGTAAAAAACTTATTAGCAACAAGGAGATGCAAATAAATACATACACAGTTCACGACGAAAAACGTGAAATAAATCCGGATTGAGCAGTCTCTCCTCGTCTTCGTAATACATGGTGTTATTGTACTGTTTCGAACAGCAGCTGGAACTTTTCTGTTAACAACAATTAATAATCGAACATGATATCATTAAAATATAGGAGCACAGAAAATTTAGAGTAAATACTCAAAATAAAATTGATAATTGCAAACGCAGTCAACATACAACGGCCGTGATATTTTTTAACAATCAATGTTGCCACTTGTTATCTTATTTACACTAACATTAATATTTAATTAGCTTTATCCTACTAAAATCCATTGGTTTTGTGCAGTAAACCTAATGCGACAATTAATATTAGGACAACTTTATGATATTTATTACAAAGATTTTTTAATTTCTACCTTCTATTTTTGGATAGATCATTTTCTTTGAAAGCGAGCTACTATTTATCCGTGAAGGTTTTAAAAAACATAAAATTTAGTTTATATTAAAAAGATAGGAATGCTTCGAAAATTCGGTCGAAATTGTTTTTCGAAATGCTTAATTTTCTAGGAAATAATACGCTGCGCCTTAGATAAAGAATTATTATATATTGCTGCGCTATGCACAATGCACTTCGTCGTATCAAAAACCAACGATATTGAAAGTGTTACAAAAGGGTGTTGATTTTTAGTGTATGAAAAGACTGGATGAAAAATAGACATAACCCTTCAGTTCTATTAAAAGTTTACTGTTGCGTACGATTTAATGTTTTAGTTCCTTTCAAATTTAACTGAAAATTAAGAAACAGCTGATAAAATAACAAAAAAATATAACATTGAGTGAGTTTACAACATGTTTAGTTTTTTTTACATTTTGACGTCTAATTTAAGTTTTGCTGTCAAACTTAAATTAGACGTCTTTGATTTGATAAAAAATGACATTTGGTTAATCGGCTTTAAAATTATAACGCGTTTGTAGAACTCATTGGAAAAATATTATTTAGACAAATAAATCCAGGGAAATGCTTGATGTTCGAAAAAGAGGCAAAAGTTCTGATAATAAAGAAACGAAAGATGGAGATAAAGTCAATGAAAATGATTTAGTTGATAAAGAAGTAGTGGACTCTAAAAAATCGTAAGTGCTTATTCGATCGTTTACGAATAGACAATCATGATTGTTTATCCTGTCAATAAATAACAACCACGTCTTTTTTTCAGAGACATAAACCGAAAAATCCCTCTAAGAGTAATTTCTCGCATTGTTGTTATAACTTCTCTCCTGATTGTTGTATACTTTTCGTCTAAAGATGATAGAGTGAAAACATTCGCTAAACAATCTGAACTGCTACCGGGAAAGGGTTTAGTTGTAGAGTGTTCACAAACATATAAGGATGACTTGGACAAATATGAAGGATGTTTCCCCAAGGAATGTAAAAGATTTGTAACTGATAAAGTGATATCAGTACGAGAAGCTGAAGAACTGCTGGCTCTTGCCAAGAAAGGCTTCCAATTAGGGAAGCCGGCAGGTGGTGTCTCCATCCTAGACTTGCACAGTGGTGCTCTATCTGTTGGACAACACTTTGTAAATATTTATAAAACAGGGGATGCTAAAAACATATACAATGAAAATGACTTCAATACTTACAGGGTAGGTTTAATTTTATTAGCTTAATGACTTAGGTTATCAAACAGTTCTGACACTATAAACAATTCAAAATTGAAATTTACAGGTGGTTAAAGAAAAAATTAAATATGCTGTAGCTCATCATTTTGGAGTTAATCCAAATAAAATATATCTAACCCATCCCACATTTTTCTCCGAGATCACTTCTAAGGAGGCAATAACCATCCATGATGAATATTGGCATCCACATGTAGACAAGGTAAATAAACTTAGACTTTTTACTCATAACCTATTTTCACTATATTTACTTAATAATTGTTTTACATATTTTGTTGCAGGAGTCATATAAATCCTTCCATTACACAACTCTGTTGTATCTAAATGACTACAACACAGATTTCAAAGGTGGAAGATTTATTTTTATTGATGATAAGTTCAATAGAACTGTAGAACCACGGAAGGCACGTCTAAGCATGTTTACTAGTGGCCGTGAAAATTTCCATTATGTTGAAAAAGTAACCTCGGGTACCAGATATGCTGTAACAATTTCATTTACATGTGATATGCAACATGCAATTGAAGATCCAAGTATTAAAAATTTGTAAATGTACATTCCAATAAAGACTTAATAAATTATTAAATAATTATATCATTTTTATTTCGTCAGGTTTTAATTAAAAAGTAATGAGTTGAGTTTAAGACGTAAGTTTTTAATCAATAAATTTATGATTCTGTATCAATTTCGTAACAGACGATAGATAATCTTATTGCTAAGAAATATGACTAAATTGCAAAATTCTTTTCTCTAATCTTCTTTTTTTTTTATTACGTTAACCGTATTTTACATATTTGGCTGTAAAATGATCTCAATTTCTTGACTTCTATTAGTATTAGTGAGAAATCGAACTACAAAAATAAAAACTAAGTAAGAAACCATTTTGTGAGTCGGTAACACCACGTGTGCTTAACTGTCAGTGGAATTGACATTAAATTCGTGATTTGTTGCTTACTTCGTTCCGGTTGATATCAAACAAAACAAAACATAGTCGCTTTCGTGACGTTGACGTATTTTTATAAAAAAACAAAATATAAAACATGTCACAAAATTCATAGTTTTTGAAAAAGCTAAATTTCAGTGTAACTGGACCGTTCCAAGTTTATTTGATATATAAATTTTTTGTTTAGAGTGTTGCACTAAGGTAAGTAAAATTTGTAATGCGCAAATTGTTATTTACGGTAATTTAGTTGTTCACTTTATGTTCCATTGCTTCAGCGGTTTCGATCCTGTAGTGCTGCACCTAAACGAGTTTTTTTTTGCTAGATATTTAAATGGACGGGTCTACAGTGGACCACAGCGATTCGGACTCTGGGGAAAGTTGGACACTGTTGGAACATAGTCCGTCGTATGTTGAAGGTACTCCAGAGTCAGCTGAAACCACTCCAGTGCAAGAACAGTAAGTATCACTTGCTCAAATAATTTTATTAAATATAGTGCAACTTAAAACATCAATACCAACCAGTAAAAATGTAGTCTCCTTGACCTTGACCTTTAGAAAGCCAATTTAATATGGAAATGTATTCTGATCCACACATCAATAACATTGAAATGATCAATCAAAACAATTTTTATTGAATTTGCTGGAATATTGTGTAAATATGGAAAAATTATTACATCTATGTGGTATTAAATTATATAAATTTATAGAAGCCATTGCCATGTTTTCAAGCTTTCAAAAGTCTGAAATAAATTATCTCTACTTGTGTGTTTGATAAAATAATAAAAACATTTAAATAGAATTGCCTCCACAAATTGCATGTTTTGTACAAATTGCATTGTGTGTTTTGTTTAAGTATATTAATCAAAAATTATTTTGTTAATAGCATAATAACTGAAACTAATATTGAGAAGGATGAAGACACAGATGGGATATCTGTCATAAGTGACAGTGAACCAGAATCATCAACTCCTTGTGAATTAAACTATAACAAATGTCTTTCAGAAGAGGGCCGTCCAACAGAACTATCAAATACTCAATTTATTTCGGTAAATCCACTAGCTCCCAATAATAATAATCACCATGAATCTATAAGGAGTGAGGATGATTTTCTAGTAGAAAATACTGGAAAACACAAAACTTATGTTCACAGAAGAAATAAAAGGCTCAGTACAGTCCTGAACATAATAATGCTGGGAAGTGTTATAACAGCTGCCGGTGTGGCCATAGGCCACATGTGGGGAGCCAGGAATGAGTGCTCAATGCATACAACACCATCAATCAACAAAATATTATCAAATTTATATAAATTGCAAGAAGAAAATGCTTATCTGCGAAACAAGTTAAAGGAACTCACACTTGCTAGTAGTTTACAAATACAACAAAGGAAACTAAATGCAGATAAAATACCTTTCAAGCAACAAAGGTGTAAAAAGATATATGAAGAACCACTGAATAGTAAAAATACAGAAAAGATTACTAAATGTATTGATAACGAAAATAATGATGCTGACAAATCAGCAAGCAATCATATTATACAACCTGAATATGAGAAAGAGTTTTTAAATGATATTGATAAATTAAAAAATATTTATCAACAAAACAAAAGCTGGCTTGATGAAGAAGTTGCAAAACGAATGAAAAGTGAAGAACAAACATTACAAAAAATGGTATACCATATGAAGAAACCCCTGACAAGTATTATTGAAGAACAAAAAGTATTACAGGATGAAAATATTAAAGAGCTGTCAGAAAATAGCAACTTCAGTAAAATGAAAATAGAAGCTGGTTCAGAAAACAAGCTTGAACTAAATGAAACTATGCCAAAGAAAATAACATATGCAGATTCTTTGAAAACTGTTCATACAGTTCAGAAAAGAGACACTAATGAAAAGGCAGGGAAAGACATGGCTAGACAACATATTTTTAAGAAAAAAGTAAGAAAAGATTATGATGCCATCAATGATATTTTAAGTGAGGAAGAGCTGAAGAAAGATGATAGATATGCTGGACCGAAGATGAAGCAGGATAAAAAAAAACGCGATAGGCAGAAGTTACACAAGAAGCAGAAGAGGAGGAACAAGTATGAACAGTGGGAAATGAAAGGAGGCTACCTGAAAGACTATGATGAATTTTCTATTACTTCATCTCAAGAAAATGAGTACATTTTGAAAAAACCTGACCAAAATGTCTTAAGTCGAGACTTTGAAAAGAAAAACTATATAAATCAATTTTCAGATTCTAACGATGGTCAAAACAACTCCAAAAATGAGTATGAAAAGCTTAAAGACAAGCAATCATCTAAAGCTGAGAAAGCTGGAAGAAAGACTAATAAAAGTGATGACCTAAACTGGTTTGATAAACGAGCTGTCCTTAGGACGGAAGCCAGGAAGAGACTCGAACATGAACTGTTTGGTGAGACCAGCCCCAACAACGCAGTGTGGTACTTCAGG
The DNA here is from genome assembly GCF_003590095.1 of Trichoplusia ni. NCBI lineage: Eukaryota > Metazoa > Arthropoda > Insecta > Lepidoptera > Noctuidae > Trichoplusia > Trichoplusia ni. The sequence continues at coordinate 5,430,455 of NC_039496.1, forward strand.
CGCATGCAGAGGCGCGAACAATGCCGCGCCAAGGGCGACAACAGCACTCACAAGAAACTCGTCAAACGTAATATGAACTTTAAAATGAAACATTAATTACTATTTTATACTATAATATAATTATAGATAAAAATAATTGTTGAGTAAACATCTAGGAAATTTTAAAACATACCATTAAGGTTGTAGGTTGGCAAGTTTGAGTGTCGTATCTTAAATTTTCGCATACCTACACATGCCCTATTTATTACAATGTTATTGCTGATAAGTGATTTAGAACAACGGAATTATCAAATAACTTATCTTCAATTCAAAATTATTTTCTTTTACTTGTTTTGTTCGCATAACAGCGATAACGTTGTGATAAGGCGCGACAACTTCACTGTTTTCACTTAATGGTAGTTTAAAAATTATTGTGTTCATGCTTAGATTAATGACCGTTACAAAGATTATAGCTTTATTGGTGCTGAACCACCATTTGTTAAGACCTCAGTCAATTCTATATAAATAATTTGAAAGTATTCTTAGATACACTATATAAAATCACATCTAGTTTTGCATTAGGTCATAAATCGGTATTGTTTACTTTTAGATACATTTACACCGTTTCACATGAACACACGCCTTGAATTGATCATAATTAAAATGCAAATTTCCAATATTTAGAACTTAAGTCGATGTTAGACTATCACAAGTATATAAAAACTAATTTACTTTTAGTATTTAGTATTGCCCTTGCCCTTATGGAGTTTGCATCCCGTGATAATTTCTAGCAGTATTTTTATTCAAAATTAGCTGGTACTATAAAATATAATAAAGAAATAAAAAATATTTTTTTGTTTTAATCTTTATTACCGATATCACATTGAAACATTAAAGACAGCGAGCGAATTATACATGTTTTTCCAAATGAGTTGAGTTTGTATTCTCAGTCTTAAATCATAGACAAGTAAACTACATGAATACGTTAACTTTCGAATACGAAGTCTTTTATAAAGGACTTGCTGATCATTGATTATAATATTATATTGGATAAAAAGTACTTGGGATATTTAGTCGTCACCTATTGCTCCACTGAAGACCAAATTGATTGCTGCATTGACATCACCTGAAATAAAGAAATAAATTACGGTCAGCAGTCAGCACATACATAGTAGCAACTGCGCACTTTAACCCAGGGCCGGTTCTAGGGGCCCCGAGGCCTCCAGGCGACAAAAGAGTGGGGGCCCCCTTAATAAAATAAAAATAAAATGTGGACAACATCACATACATTGTTCTGAACCCAAAGTAAGTTGCTACAGCACTTGTGTTATGGAATTCAGATACAACGAAGGTACCATAAACACCCAGACCCGAGACAATGTAGAAAATGTGAATTTTTACATTGACCCGACGTAGCTATCACCGTTAACGAGATACCGCCCTATTTTTTTCTGTCAGTGGTGGAAATTTAATTTCTTCAACAAAGATAAGGGGACGGCGGGAGTTATGTCGGAATGTCTACGACTAGAAGCACCCCGAACCCCTATAATTTCCTAGGCCACAGGATAGCTCACGCATGCTCTGCTTCTGCTTCGTCTCTGTTTCTGTTTCGTTCACGCGCGGAGCATTGAAATTTTATATGATAATTTGCCGCCTTTTCTCAATTTTGCCGCCCTCCTGATATGGCGCCCGGGGCGGCCCGCTAGCTACGCCACTGGGTTGAACCCCAAAAACCAGTTCCCAGTCGGTTTTATTTATAATCTTTGGGTTCATAACTCATTTTTTTATTATTTTGATAGTACCCATTTTTTTTCTGTTAAAACATAATTATTGGATTCGAAAAACTAATATGATTTCATGATGATTATTATCTTACCTGCACAAATAAGTAGTGCGCGTATATTGAGTGCATCGTCAAGTAATCCCATCTCATGCATGTGATTGAGTTGCACTGAGAAATCTTCTCCGCCTTCCCTCGCAACTGGACTTTGGGATGATGACGCTGTAAAATACAGTTAAATGTTAGCTTCGATTAGTTCAAAGTTACTTAATCAATGTTATGAAAATTCAGAATCCTTGTCGATTATAATTTATTTTACCCAAGCTTATTTCTCGACAATGGGACTATTTTGTTTTTTTTTTTTTAAATAATATAAAATAGTGTTCTCTAGACAAATTCTTGTCGTTTACCCAATGGGAGTCTTTAGCTGGCGTGAGTAAACTAATATATCCTATATTAATTATCCTATATCCTATTTAATTTTATATTCTGATTATATTATGATTATTATTGTAATAGTCACCAGCAGTGCTCTGTTCCATGGGAGTGCCGGCCGACGTCCGCGCACGCCCCGCTCGGTTCATAGCCTCTGATATAGCCTCGCTGAACATCTCCGGCGTTATCAGCGACCGCGCAGGGCCTGTTTGTACGGTAATCAATATAAAACTTCCTCCGCGAATACCGAATACAATACAATATGTACCAAAAATATTATCGCTACTGCACTGCAATGTTCAAATTCCAGCAGCTGAGAAAGTAAAGTTATATGTGTAAGGCAATTAGAGTTATAGTTTAAAGGTAGCAGAAGGCGTGGTACGTGGAGTCTATGTTCCACAAGTGCACCAGTGTCACTTGAATAGTGTATAAGCTGTGTGCAGTACGTACCGGCGCCAGTGGGCGTGCCGGCGTCGGTGGCGGCGGACGTGGCGCGCGAGGACTCCCCGGCGGACTGCAGCAGGCGCAGCAGGCTGTCGCTGCTGCCCGCGCCGCGGCTGCTGGACGACGACACCGCCTCCGTGGCTGCCTGCACACACACAACCAACTTTAGCACAACACTCAATGGCACAAGACTTTGTCATGCTGCCTTTGCAAATATACACTTTAAAACATTATTTAGCAAAGTATCGCTAGAAAGAAAACAACAATAAACAGTATAAGTAGAGTAAAAACTACAACCCTAATCAACACAGTATGTTACATGAGCATTTAATTACAAAAGAAAGATGTGATGCATTATTTTCGTAAACAATTCATTTATGGTACAGTCTTCAAACTGTTGTAAACCTTCTAACCTGTAAAGCAGCTGCAAACTGCTCATGTGTGATTGGGTTCCTCTCGCCATCTTCATTCTCCTCCTCATCAGCATCCTCGTCTTCTGAGAGAGCTTCCAATGAGTATGCAAACCCTGAAGTTGGCACTGAAATAGAATTGTTACAATATTTTTTAATGTGAGTGTTTAAACATTGTCATTGTAATGCAATGTTTTTTCAATTAAATATTATGTGCATGAGATGTGATTGTTGGTAAATTCACCAGTGAAATGTGCTATCTGATCTAATGGTTCTATCTGATCTATTCAATCAAATTAAATTTTATGTTGTATTTAACTATAATATAACTTACCACTGTCTGTTGAAGAGGTAGTGTTTGAGCGCGATCGCACAAGCCGCGTGAGGTGCCTCAGGGCCGCGGGTAGTTCTGGGTGGGCGTTCGCACCTCGCCTCATAGTGTGGATATTAGCGCCCAATGCCGCTAGCAACTCTACCTCATGGAGAATTGATAGGGCAACACAATCTTCTCCAATTGATGGTGCCTGTTCTATGATTTCAGCCATGGCAGACTCATCATTTAACAGCTGAAAGAGGTATTTAAATTAATATGTTTTAGTAATGTAATTATAAAAAGGTACAGCTTTTCAAACCAGTCACTGTCTAGGTCTGTCATGGTCAACAAAAGCATTTAAAGTGAGATGGTTATTTTGGAGGTTATTTTGGATGAGTCATGAATATGAGGTATTTTAAATCATATTTATATAATACTAGCTGTTATGACATAAATTAGGAGTTCTTTAAATTTTAAGTGAGTTTCCTACATTCTTGGAGGTGTTCTGTTCCTTGGTATATTCATGGGGATATATCAATTTAGGAATAATAATTTACCTGCATAGCTCTAGTCCAGCCGGGAGCATTAGGAGTGCAGCCCAGAGTCCGCAATGATGTGTTCAGCTGCTGCAGCTCTGCATCAGAATAGGAGGGTGCTGGTGCAGCAGGCGTGTGGACCTTCTTCTTCACAACATGCACCATCTCCCCACTCTTCACACCACTGTCTTGTAATGTGTGATTGTCTTTTAAAATCTTACCATGGTGTATTAATTCTGAAATTATAGGAAACAACACATTGAATTACTTTTGAGTGCAGGATTCAGGAGTGTTACTTATTTTATTTTTAAGACTTTTGTACATTTTGGAAAGCTAATAAATAATTGTTTAGGTAGGTGTTATATAGGTAAATTAATTCAATTGAACAATTAAGAACTTATTAGAATTCAGACTGACTTGAAACAATAATTAAACATTTATTGTTATAATGATAGAAGAGTTAAGCTTACCCAAAGAAGCTGACGGGACATTTGTCTTCTTCTCTGCTTCAGTTTTGAGACTGTCAACAGTATTGTCTAACGCAAAATTTTCAATCTTGTGGCGCTCAATAGGGCCGGGTTTTATTTTGATACCCAAAAATATGCAGGGCTGGCTGTCCATTTTTGAAGTCTGTAAAACAAATCTATATCTGTAAATTTATACATGGAGAAATTTATTACAATTTCATTTGAAAAAATATAAATAACAATGCGTGAATACATAATTTTAATCTGATTGAACCAACCTGTCGAGAGCTATCTGTTATATTGTTGGATATTTCACCACTTGACGAACTACTTTGGTAGTAACAGAAACTAATATCACTTGTCTGTAAAGTAGTTATTTTCTCCCTATTAATTCATTCTTCAAATCGAAATTCTGTACAAGTTCTACTTCCTATCCTACAGCTGTCTAGTTTTTTATTTTGATAGGTATATGATGGGATTTTTCGCCCGTCATCATCAAACTATACAGACAGATTATAAAGGTACAAGTTGACATTTAGTCGATTTGTCAATCCCACAATGAGTTCCACACAGTGACATTGACAGACTTATACAACACGTATTCACGTAAACAGATTAAATAAAATAAAAATAAAAGTTTTCATTCATAACTCATCCATCTCTGATCTCACTGTCATAAATGCGCAGATATCTAAAAAAAATACTTTATCAAAGTGGAAAATGGTGTTATCGAAATGATTCCTGTCAGTATTGGTAATTTGGGAGAAGTAAAGGAAGTATTTTTGCAATCAACGTCTTGACAAGTACATAAAATGACTTGAAAATGAAGAACGGATCTAATGAAATTTTGGAGGCTAAAGTTGCCGAGCGCACTGAACGTGCCAAAAAACTCTATCGGTAAGATATTTCATAAATATTTGTCCATGTAAGTTTTACACTTTATGATCTGGTTATGTTTTTCACCTCATTGCACAGTCACTAAGATAAAAGGTCAAAGGTAAATAGAGATCATAACAGGTATGTCCATGTGGCGCATATCATTATCCAGTTAAAGTCTCACTAGAATATGTGCTAACAATGTATAATTTGACTGTAGAAGTTAAGAATACCAGAATTGAAATGTCCTACTGTGGTTATCCCCACAGTGCTAAGGATTTTTTAGAATATTTAATTGATAAGTGTTTAAAATAATAATGTATTTTTGTTGTCAATTACAGCTATGTAACCGACGTAGCAAGGCGCATTGGAGACATGACAACAGCAAGTCAATCCATCATAGACCTCTTTTCAACTCATCTTGAAGTCCAACGGCAGAAGTTAAGAGATAACTGTGAAAAGCTTCTGTTTCTTGATCCCATCAACTATGGAAAGAAGTCACTTGAATTACTGTGGAGGAAAGTTTACTATGAAACCATATCAACAGCAAAGAAGTTAAGAGAAATAGATGCTGAAAATGACAGCTATCTGTTCACTCATATTGTTTGTGGAATTGGCCATTTTCACCATTTTATTTCAAGAATGGAGTCAGAAATGAAGTTGCAAATTAAGGAGTTGGATTATACATTTTTGCATCTAGATGGAGACTTCAAAGATAACACTGAGGGGCCCACGGATGAGGAAGTTCAGTTCAGTCGCTCAGCTTTACATTCATGTCTCATCTACCTCGGAGACTTGTCTCGTTATCAAGTGGAGATATTTCATGCTTTTGAACCATCTATAGCTGCAAGATATTACCTGCAGGCTGCACATGTTGATATGTCATCTGGCATGCCTTACAATCAGTTAGGTAATCTCTACCTAGATAAAAATTATAACCTGGATTCTGTTTGCTTCTACATTCAGTGTTTAAATTGCACATCACCCTTTGAAGGGGCTATTGGGAATTTGACAAAGATATTTGAAAAAAATGCCCAGTTCTTTGATTCACTAAACAGTCCTGAGACATTAACACAAACTGAGCATATACAAAATACTATAACAAACTTTCTGTCCTTGATAGAAATCTGGTACCTAAACAAAAATGATACAAATATTCCACAAAGATGCAGCACTATTGCTCAAGAAATAAAAATAGCCATGGACTTTATGAAACCACCACTGCCTGATGTTAACACCAACTATAATGAATATATACAGGCTGTTGATGAGGAAGGCACAAACCCATCATGTTTGAATGCCAATTTGGTGCACAAAATAGTGTTGATTTGTTTGTTTACCATTACAAAAGTAACAGAAACTGATGAAGTAAAAGCCTTTGCCTGCAAGGCATTTACATTAGCCCTTCTATCACAACTACTTCAGAAATTACTAAAACAGTTAGAGTCACTTGGTTTGAAAAACCCAGCTGCTAAATATAAATCGAAAAGTACGACACTCCAGAGTACAAGACCTTACAAAGTGTTAGAAGAAATTGAAACAACCAATAAATCTAGTGACCCAGAACCTAGTGAATCTGAAATGCCTAATAGTGAAGTCGAAAACAATCACGACAATGTCGAAATTACATCCAAAGACTTACCATTAGATGAGACTAAAGAGATTTTACAAAATGGAGATGCCAAAGCTAATATAAAGAAAACATTAACTAAGCGACGTCGACGAAGGCGCCTTGCATCAACAGATAGTTCTGATATGAGTGATATTGATACAGAAACTAGTGACATTGAAGTATTTGAGTCCTGCTCTGAGGATGAAGATCTTTCAGGCTCAAGTTGTCACTCTGATGGATCTGCCAGTGGAGATTCTTGTATTGAGGCTTCTGATACAGAAGATATTCTTGAAAAAAATGTTGGAGATGAAGAAAACGAAATCATCAAACATGTAACCACAGAAAAGCCTGTAAATGGTGATTTGAATGAGAAGCAGAAGAAAAATGATAATGAATTTCAACACAATAGTCTTAACAACAATGTACTGGATGTCCAAGGACTACAAAACTTTTTACTTGGGGATAACTATTTGCCAAGCATTAAACTACTCCAGGATTGGGCCCTCAATGAAAAAGATTTGATCTTATCTTGTGGTGACAGTGGTGAATCACTTTTCCAGTGTGTTGTCGACTTGCTCAATATTTTGACATATTATTTTAATTCAAAATCGAATGAAGATAAAGAATGTCATATTCTCGAGTATGCAAGGAGTGCTGCAAAGAAATTGAAACTGGAGCATAAGACAATTCCCCTTCCAGAAGACATCAACTTAAGAGGCACTAACATTTGTAAATTTGATAAAGATGCAGCAGAATGGAACATGTTAGAGAGATACAAATTGTCATTCTATGAAGAAAACATTCTAAGAATATTGAATTTCGTCGACTTCGGAAATCATATTGCAAAGATAATCCCTCGCATAAGATTTAATAGGTCACTTAAAGTATTCTATCTGAAGAAAATACCTCCTTCAAAGGTGACTACTAAAGTCAATCATAAAAGAAGCAGAGAGTGGCATAACTCTAAAAAACCTCATGTAAGTAGAAAAACACGTGTACAGTCTTAAACGAAACCTACACAATGTGTAACAAAACATTTATCAATAAAAATAAATGTTACCTCTATTTTCAGGTTGAATCAGGCGAGGGTGGTTTACTGAGACGCTTGGGGCGGTTATGGCTGGCATCTCAAGTACGCGAGTTAGAGCGAAGCGGCCAGGCGCCAGTGCCTGCTCTACTTGCCCTCGATACAAATGCGTTACACAAGCACTTGCGCCGCGTCAAACAACTGTTGCGAGCCCGAAACTTCGTACTTCTCATCCCTACCGTCGGTATGTTACTATTTAATACACGAAACATTTTTTATGCTATTGTGTGCTTTTTTATGCGTTATGATTTTTTAATTTTGCTTATTCATTACAAATCTTTCAGTGTTACAAGAGTTGGATAATCTGAAGCGCGAACAAAGTACGGCGCGTGATGCGATTCGTTGGCTTGAAGTGCAACTGCGAAGTGGATCTAGGTTCTTGCGAGCCCAACGACCTGGGCAATCTAAACCTCTACCGCTTCTGAAGTATCCTCGCAAGGCGCCGCCACACATCCATAACTTTATACAAATTATGGAATTTTGCAACCACTTTATGGCTGACGAAAAGCAAATTCAAGGCGGTAATGGCGATCCTGACAATTCACTGCAAGGAAAATCTACTCCTCTCTTGATATTGCTTGTTGGAAATGAGCCAGGCACTGAAGAAGAACAGTATAAAGAATTTAGTGTGACAGGGGCCGCGCAGGCCGCTGGGATATCTGTCGAGTACATCGGAGACTTCTACACTAAGTGGCGCCAGACTGTTCACAAAAACGGTAAAAAGAGATGAACTTGATCATCGATGGACTCAGGATTCGACTGCAGCGAAAGGATGAACAATGAACGTTCTTCGGTTTCGGTAAAAAGAATTGAAACAACTCTTTAGGAAGAAACGATTGATACATTTTGCGCTGGAAAACAGCTGAGCGTAACAATAAATGTTGTCCAATAAGGGTACTGTTATCGATGTACTTCGAAGGGCATTACACCTTGTGGTGGGCAATTACTTCTTGCTAAACTATCTTTACTAAAAAAGTTAAGATAATATCGTTTTTCACTTATCATTTTTCATCGTCATGCATTTGGGAATACAAATTCATTTATCTTATTTCAGAAGTTATTCTGTTATTACATATTACATTGCATTATTCATTATTAGCTTATAATATTCACCCACATTTCTTTTTGTATACCTATGTTCAAATTATTTGTTCTATTATGTTTTTCCATCTTTCATCATTCGAATAAAAGTGTTACCATTGCAAAAAAATGTATTTTCTTTTAATCCCATTCATCCACATAACAAGTGTATTACATTACAAAAAGAAAGTAATAACATAATGAAATACTACTATACATTTCATTGTGATACTCTCATACAATTTCCTAGTAACTGCACTAGAATTTAAAAATTTACAAATACTCTGGAAATGTTAATTGGCAGATTTGTTTTACACGGGAAATGCTTTAACAGTTAAAAATGAGGTAATAAATGCAGGCCACTCGTTATAGTTTCAATAAAGCACTTACATCGTAGATCCAATTTAACATGTTACTTTACAATATTTGCACTTGCTGATGAATATAAGGAACAAAACAATGTATATTAGTTTACACTCTATTTATTATTCTTTATAATATTCCTAAAATACGATAAATAAAAAAATAAGTTATGTAACAAATATAATGTACAAGATCAAACCAAGCCAAAATGAGCACTAAAATACTTAGAATTCTGAAGAAACCCTCAAAATCCTCTAAATTTTGCTTCATTGCTGATAGCAAAATTCTAATTTACTAAAATAGTGATGTTTAAAATTACAAGGATTACCTTAAAATTAAAAATTATGCAATATTGCAATGCCAATAATTGTTACCAGTGGTAAACAGAACTTGTTAAAACTTAATGTTAAAAGTGCACAAAATCATAACATGACCACTACGATTTGTGGTGTTAAGTCTCATATTCTTATAAATAAATTCAAAATATTAGACATTATAACTATTATACAATTATTAACATAGCCTCTGTGAACCCGTCCTGGGCCAGTGGAGGTTAATTAAAAACTTTTAAGTTCATTAACTTACTTAATAATGAATCAATACAATAATGTACAAAATATACATTACTTTTAACAATCTTTCAACAGTCTTATAACTTTATATATCTATACAGTATTGCACTTTAAACTCAAGTGTCGAGTAATGTTAAGATCAATAGATAAAACTTTATGAGATTATTACTAAATTAATTTATGCAACATCGTAAATAAAAGCAGTTTATGTCCGCTCTTCTGCCGTCTACGTTTATCAAGATGGACCTTAGCAAGTAGCTGTACAAATGCTTATAGCTCATCTATGTATAGGCGATATATTTACAATTACTATTAGTTTAAGTTTTAACAACACTGTTAACTAGCAACCCACTAACTGTATAAGCTGTTGTACTGTTGAGCGGTCTAACAAACATAAGTCAAAATCAAATGTCTGTGTAGTTACTTCATACCGGCCAGTTTCTGCAATAAGATTGACTACTCTTTCCAAATCTTCATTGTTTTTTATTTTCATAATGCGCTGCTGTAAATCACGTAGTTGCACCATGTAATCAGGAGAAAGGTCACCGGGCTCGGCGTCTTCTCCCAGACTACTTGAAACTCCATTATCCTGGACCTTGGTTTCTGCTGATGTAGAGCCACTACTCTCTCCCCGCTCTGTGTCATTGAATGGCGTAGGTTCTGTCGTCTTAGCTATCTTTCGATGCTCTATATTTTCGATGTTTTCTCTTTCCTCTTCAGCTGCTTTTCGTTTGCGACGTTTCTCTTCTCTTTTGGCAGATTTATCTTTATGCTTCTGTTTTTTCTCTTTATGTGGTGGAGGTGGCTCTGCTATGGGCTCAGGCTCCGGCTCTAACTCAGGTTCAGGTTCTATTTCTGGCTCTGGCTCTGGTGATGGCTCATGTTTGATTGGCTCAGGTGATGGATTCTCAATTTTGACTTTAGTATCCTCTTCATCTGCAATCACTGAACTTTCTGAATCTGAATGACTGCTGTTTATATCTTCATTACCAACATGAGAGGACTTGGCTAGACCACTCTTGGAACTGCATTGTGAAGCTGTATCAATTGATATGGGGGATGCTGGTTCTGGCATTGGCCGTTCTTTAGGAATAGGTGTTTCTCTGCGTTCAATAATTTCTACTTTTTCAATTGGTAGCTCTCTGTTCTTTTCATGTTTGTGTTTCTTTTCTTTACTGGATTCTTTGTGTTTTTCTCTAGACTCATCTCGTTTTTTATCCTTTTTCTTATGTTTGTGTTTTCTTTCTGGGTCAGTTTTATCTTTAGACTTCTGAGGTTCTGCTCGTTCTTCAATATCTGGGGGAGGAGTTTTCCTTAGATTTTCTAAAGAAAATTTATTCATAATTTTATCTGACTTCATTGGTTTTTCTTTGATTGTTGGAGAATCTTTTGATGTATCTTTCTCTTTTGGCATTTCTCTAACTTTAGGTACTTCTTTAGGAATTTCTTTGAGAAGTTCTTTTGGTGATTCTTTTAATTTATGACTATCTTTTTTATGTTCCTTCTTTTCCTTCCTTTCTTTATCTCTATCATGACTTTTCTTTTCCTTTTTCTTTCGTTCTTTCAAATCTTTTTCTATTTTAACATCAATCATTTTATCTTCCAATTTGGCTTTCTTTTGCTCTACGTTCTCAGCAGTGTGTTTTGGAGGTTTGTATTCATCCTTTATACTAGAAGCACTGTTGGAGCGTGGAGGGCTAGGGGGTCTTCTTATTGGGCTTAGACAACGCTTTTTAGGAGGGTCTGGTGAAGGAGGTCTTTCAATTGGCCTTTTATTTGACTTCTCTTTAGATTTCTCCTGTTCCTTGTGGTTTTTAACCTTTTCTGGTCTTACCTTATCTTTTTCTTCTTTAATTTTAACTTTTTCAGGTTTGATCTCTTTGTACTCATGTTTTTGCTTTTTCTCTGAGCTTGATCTGTCCTTTTCCTTTTTATCTGATTTTGCTGGAGGGGTGATCTTTTCAAGTTTTTTAGGGTCTGGTGATACCTTTGGTGGTTTCTGCAAGGGAGGTCCAAATAAGTTTTCAAAGCTATTAGTTCTATGTGGTACTTCTTCCTTGTGTTCCTTAGACTTGTGTTTTTTAATATTATCAGATGACAATTTTGGCTTGCTGAGAAGTTGCTGTTTGTCTTCTGTGAATGAATCTCTACTTCTACATTCTTGATCTGGGTTTGTATAAAATGCATTATTACTAATGGGTATTCCACCACCTTTTAAAAGCTTCTTCCTAAACTCTTCATTAGGATTTTGGAATATATAGCGGTCTTTGAGAAACCCACTCTGTTGCAGTGTGAAATCATATGTGAACTTAATCTTCTTAGGTTCATCTTTATTCTTCAAATATATTTCAATGGGAAATATGAATCCTGCATATCCAGATTCTTTGACAGAAAATGGTGGCTCTTTTCTAACTGAAAATAAATAAATATCAACTTTATAAAAATTATATCTCAACTCGGCAAATAGATTCTACTTAGACTTTTTTTATTACACAAATAAAACATGATTCTCGTGAATGTCAAAACACTCATGACGATATACATAAACAATAAAGTTAGAGGAAAACTTTTACCATGATATCACTCCTATGAAAATTCCACTTAATATTTACACGCACAATGTACAAGTAAACAGCATTATATTTACCTCTTCTAGGCTTCTTGAAAGTTTCGTGTAAGAGAAAAACCACTTTATCTACAAAGTGACTTATATCTGCACCCTCCTGGCCGCGCACAAACACTTCCCAGTCGTGAGTAAACCCTTCTGGAGTATTTTTAGATCGCACCGATGCTACATGCCCGATTTCAAAATTTACTTTTATAGCCGACATTCTGAATCTGAAAAAGTGACGAAAAATATTTTGTTAAGAATTTCTAAATTCACTGTACTACGTTAGAAAAATAACATCCACATAAAACACCAATTTCTTATCACATAAACTTACTTTCATGAGTTCTTATAACAAAAGTATGTGGTTTAAACATAACAAGTGCAATGTAGTGCTTTAACCAGTCACTGATTTGATATAATTTACAAATATCCAAAATAGTCTTTTAGCGCCCTTGTTATTTTGGTCCGCCATATTATTCTTTTACTCTAGACGTAGACTACAAAGTTTTTTTTTCTACTCTATTTATTGGCAGCAAAGTACCGACTATGTCAAGAATCGACTAATCGGTTTTGCTTTTCTCGTTTTTAATCACTTGTTTAAAGTAATTTTAATTGTTAAATAAACAAAGGTTTGGTTCATTCATTAGAATCATTAGTTACCTACAAGAGAAACTGTTTGCCAGTGTGTTTGCTTACTTCACGTTTCACGAAAATTGAATAGGACAGACTACGGTACGGTGGTGGAGCTGATATTATTAAAATAAAAATTAGATCTGAATGAACATTACTAAAATCACATTTTGAGTCAGAAATTGTGATGAGTGTCGAAAGTGAATAATGCTGATTGTCATGTAGGCAGCAGAGCTACTCTATGAGTCCATCAAAACACTGTCATATTTCAAATCAGCTGTCAGTCGTTTCAGAAAATATAACCTATAAGAAAAAGTGTAGTTATTAAAACAAAATAAATAAACAGCTAAATATGTCGGGAGTAATAGCCAACATTCTGCAGCCATTAAAGTAGGCAGTTTTTGTTTTTAATAAATAAATTACGCACCTTATAATATTTTGTTAAAAAAAATAATGTTTCTGCAGGTTTGTAAGGCAGACACTGCAAATCGCCTCTTCGATGACACCAGCTTCAAGTTTAGTGAAACCGGACAACTTTTCTTTGTCTTCAATTAGAAATAAGGTGCGTTGCTATTTCCCACGGCCTAACGAAGTGCGAAGAGTGCGCCGCCACGGTTGGGAGACTAGAATGTCAACCCCAAATGGTCGCAAAGTCATAATGCGAAGACTACTCAAGGGAAGATTTGTATTAACACATTAATGTCGCCTCCGAGTTACGTGTAATCAGTGTAGTATTTAGATAGTAATTAATTATAAGTACCCTCATTTTTCTCAGTACATTGCATACAGAGTGCAGTATGAAAACTATGGCTTAGTGTTGTTGTATTGTAATAAAAATAAATAAATATTGCTATAAACGAAATCTTTATTTTAACTAGCTTGATTTGTAGCTAACAATCTCATCTAACAAGCTATACATTTCACTTAACAACTAGGTAACTTTACAAAAAGTAACAAAACAATTATATGACCATTCCGGTATCCTTTGAACTTAATTTGGAATCAACATTTTTTGGAAATATTGCAGTAATGTGTTGTGGTTAACTATAATAAGAAATGTTCAATGTGATTAACTATTCAAAAAAATCACTGTCTTTTTTAGATTTTAAATTGAAATGAAGGAGCAAATTTGATGCAATAACAAACTCCTATGTTTAATGTTTCCATGAATATTGTATTACTGATAATGAAACCCATGTTTAGTGTTCATTTTAATATCATCTCAAAAACTGACAGGATAACACACATAATTACTCTTACAATAAAATTTTCTAAATATCCATGGACTAGTTGAATATATATTTCTGTTGTGAATGAACTGAGTCGTCCGAGTTTGTTGGAGATTTTGCTGGTTTTAATAAGTTTGAGATTTCTGATACAACTAATGTTGTCAGTTTAATGATGGCTAAATGCGCCGCCAGCTGTAGGACTAAAGCCCCGAATCCCTTGTAGAGGCCTGCAACACCCTCTTTAGCAATGGTTGAGTTGTAGCAATCCATAAACCCCTCATAGCCAGTTAGTATTGGTATAACTGATGTGCCAGTATCTAAATTATCCACTATAGTTCTGGTTCCCTGTAATTGGAAAATATATGCAAAATATATTTGCAGGGGTCACACAAGGTGCAATCTTTAACATGTGAAAAAGGCATCTATCAAAAAAATCGTAAAATATTAAATCAATCTTTTACTTACAACGAAACTAGCAATGGGGTTTTAAAATGATATGGGAATATCGATAATTATGGAAAATCATGTAACAGAAACATGCTATAAATAACCTTAATATTAATTTACCTGTATATGAAGTCTGTGTATGATTGTTTCAATAGGGAAGAATATAATTTCCATGGCAATAAAAGAAAAGATACTGGCTTTAAGGCTGATATCCTGGATTAAGGGGTTGGGCGAGTTCTTGGTGTAGTTTGTATTGTATGAGTCACTCAGCTCATGTCTGTGCCTTTGTTGGAAACGGAGAACTCTTTCGGTGACATGTTTCAATGAAATGCTGTAAAAAAATTTATTTTCATTACTAAAATAATTCTTAAAAACCATCAATTCACTTCTGTTTGCAGTACGAAAAATATAATAAAATTGTCATTTTTATGTAAGTTATTTTATATAAATTGTTTCAGTTTAATTTAAAGGTAATATAAGCAGAATTTCTATTTTGGTAGACAAATAAAATTATAAATACCCATACTTACTGAGCAATATACTTAGTAACGCCGAGTGTAACAGTTGGGAACACGATCGCCCAGATGGGCAGCATCCTGCCCCTACTGGGGGTGCCCCACTCCAGGAGTCGCATGAACCCCTCCCGGAAAACGTCGAGTAACGCCGGCTTATCACTTGCAATGTCACTCTGCACTGTTTCCACCAAACTCGCCGAATAAAATGGCGTGATGATTGCTAAGCTTATACTGAAAATGGTGACAAATTTGGATAAAATTACAAAAGAAAATGCACCGAAGATTTTCACAGAAGCAACTTTTGTATTATATTTGGGAAGGTTCTTTTCTTGTTTTTAAGTTACTAGCACTTCTTTTTTTTGTGGCTTCGCCTGCATAGATTTATTTACAGCAATTATTATAATTATGTCTAAAAGGCCACTAAAAGGAGTTCATCTAGTACATGAGTTTCAAATTCCTAAACTGTTTAGATATGATTAGAATCCTTACATTTCTGCCAAAGATACAAGCTATATTGAAATAGAAAGAAAAAGAGAGATTTTTTTTTATTATACATGGACATACCAAGTACAACTGACAACAAGAGGAATGACTTTGCTAAATCAGTTGAAAGATAAAGATATAAGCATTAAAAATCACAATAATTTGTATGTATTACTTTGGTTATGTAATATATTATTTGCACTGAATAAGGCATAAAGAGAATTCTGTAATTACTGCCTGCTCCAATAAATTATTAGTAATAGAAACAGCACTAGTTTAAACTCACCATTTTAAAGTTATGTGTTGAAGGAACTGCAATACTGAATCACATTTTGATAACTCTCTGAAAATAAATAAATAACAAATACCTTTTTTACTAGCTATTTCGTGGAGCTTCACCTGCCTGTCCAAATCATTACCGTCTTTTAATAAAGTGGGTTAAAAGTAGCCTTAGTGCTTTTTTAAGGTGCCTGCTACCTCCATTCTAAATTTCATCAAAAATGAACAGATGACTATTGACTCTATTTAGATGTTTGGGCACCAAGAGGTAACAAACATACACAATAAAATATTAAAACACACATACCATTGATAGTATTAGTGGAATTAAGTACAACAACTACTCAACAGTGCTTTGCCAATTACATTAAAAATATAGCTTTACAGCTTGCTTTTATAGAATAAAATGTGCAATTAAATAAGCACATAATTAACTAGACTTGTATCCTGAGTGAGTTTGACATAGAGTAATTCTCCTATAGGTTTGTAAAGTTTTCATGCAAGAAACCAAAATGCAGTTTCAATGTGAAACTGGTCACTTACTGCATCAATAAAGAATGTTAAGTCGAGTAGAAGTGGCCAATCTAACACACAGATTTGAGGTAAACATGTACTTCAAAAGAATAAATTGCATAATAGTGGTAAGAATTACTACTCACTTGGGCCACCCTGTGCCTTTGGAGACAACATCCTCGACTGCCATATTTAGGCCCTTAACAATACAAGTTGAACCGATGCCCTTCCACAGAGTAGTGACATCCTGTCTCCTGTGCAGCCGGGCAACAACTGGCAGTAGGGTGTATGGTACTATGTGGAAGTTTTTTAGACCATTGTGCACCTGGAACATATATGATATATTTTTACTTTAATTTTAGTACAGTATCAAGTGATAATTTAAGCTTAGCGGGGGAAGTAGATGCCTCTTTAATTGAACACAACAACAACAATTAATTTACTATTATTACTATTAAAGAGAGTACCTGTATTGAAGATAAAAGAAAATATATGAGTACAGTTTTTTTTACCCTTTTTTGAAGATTTTGAGTTTATGGATTGAATAAAAACATTAACTCATACCTGGCACTGTCTTCTTAACACAATAAATGGATGGCTCAGTAAGTTTTCAGTGATCAGACTTGCCACACTTATAGCTGTAGTAACATAAGCGTTGGTATCTAAAACAATATTAAACATTTCCATGTTCACACTTTACTTATTATTAACTATTCTTGTCAGCCAGTCAAAACTTTTACTTTTTTGGAACCCTACCAGAAATAATATTATTATGATGCAAGTATTATAGCATGAAAATAATTAAGAAATTAAATATCAAGCTTAAGGAACAGACACCTGACGTTCTTTTATTGCAACAGAAAATGAATGTTTCTGTAGATGATTGGGCTAGTAGTTTAAAAATTAAATAATGTACGATTGTAATCTAAGTAAAAATATAGAAGTAGTAATTGTTAACGAAACGGCAATAACAACATACCATCATCATTACCATCATCCATCACTAGAGGAGGACCAGGAAAATCTTCGGTAACAGGAGTATGATATCCGTAAATCTGCTGATAGCGAGTATCGTACAAATCATTTGATTCCTTGTTAGGGTCCAAGGCATAAGGCCTATTGTACCCGGGGAAGTCACCAAAACCGGCCATTCTTATCTTCTTGGGTAATAGCTATTAAAAATTATAGCTCATATCATATTTTAGCTCTGTAAAAAATAATATAAAAAAATCAAGAAACTGCACCGAAGTACACTATTCTCTGTGACATATTCAAACAGTTTTTTCAGCCTCCTTGAAGTAGACAGTCTGAACCAATAAGATTGCTACACTGAAATCACCTTAAAAATTACACACCAATCACAAGGCTGGAAAAAATATATGAAAAACTATGGAACGAGAACGTATTCGTCAAGTAAACGTCAGGAACTGAAGTTGGGCATAGATTATAAAAGTATTTTTAACAAAACTGTTTATTTAGGCGATTATTATAAGAAAAGGATTTTTTTTCAAATTTATCTTTCATGAAGGCACCGTTATTTATTGTTTAATCCCTTATTTGGGCCCTTACGGGTAGGGTACTTTCTGGCGGTTCTGGCACTATATCATTTTCGGTTTATTTTCAGACGGATCTCACATTTGTGGAAGTTGAAGGTTTTTGACTTTGACGTTTGTCTGATTTGACACTTTGACAGACGTACGCAAACTCAAAGCGAAGCAATACGGCCAAGACGCATGATCAAAAAGATTTTATACGGCTAGCGAACCACTGACGAGTGAATATCGATTATAAAATAGGACAAAAGTTCTTTAACAAAAATGAGTCTTACATTTTTAAATGGTATTTGATTCAGTAAAAAATCAGAATGCTAGGAAAAGCTGTGCTGTGTTTATCGACTTTACACTTTTACGGTATCTATTTTATTTGAGATTGTGTGGTGAACTATGGCATTTATGTGTGTGGAAGCAGTGGCCTGGATGTATTGTGTGGCGTTAATTGCAGGTGTAGCGGCACAGGAGCAATGTACGGATTTGCGGGGACGGTTGATTTCCCACGGCCTTCACTACGTGCCTGGCCCGGATACCTGCACGCTCTGCGTTTGTGACAATGGCCTGCCTAAAGTCTGTAAGGCGGTACTTTGTTCACCTCCCCAGGTGAGCTGGCTTACTCACACTTTTATGTTATTAATTTAAGAAAACATGTTATTAGTGAAAGTTTTATGAATAAATGTATTGTTCATTCTTTGATTTATTGAGCGTTATAATTTTTTTAGTAATTTAAATTAACGTCAATATAATTGTCATAATAATTCTAGTCGCAAATCAAGCAATAATATAATTAAAAAAAAAACCTAAAATATATCAATATTATTTTATGAGTACACTGGGCAAAATCCTCATCCCATTATTATTAAAAAACCTTAAGTGACTTTAAAAAATATGTTCTTGGATTATTTTGTAAGATATTACAGGCTTTAAAGCAATGATCAGTTAACTATTCAGTTTCACAAATAAAATAATATTTTTATCCAATTTAACTTAACAATTGACTTCCTACAGTAACAGCATATTTAATTAAATTAAACCTTATTTGATTGCTATAAGGACTAATCAAAAGATGAACATAATTCAAAAGTTGCATAGAAAACTGTGTTTTTCCAATTTCATGCATTAGATAAACAAGTAAATAATGTAACCATGTACAGTAGGCCTGTCATTGTCTTTGGCATCAACAATGCATTTAGCAATCACTAATTTGCCATCCATTAACAATTATACTGTTCCACTTTCTGTGCCATTGTTGTGATAATACCAGTAGTTTTATTAAATAGAAAACTGTTTCAAAATCTGAATGGTACTTGTAAGTCTTTATTGCTGCTATTTCTCATTTCAATAGGCAATAACAAATTAATTATAAGTCTTAATTCTATTGTTTGAGAAAAGTAATAAAATAGCATAGTTTAAAAAGCTAATAAATGCATCTGGGCGTAATTTACGATTGCAATCTATTTCTTTTGACACAGTTACAGTATTATTATTTACCTGATAGAAAAATTATGTCACCTAAAAGAATAGTACTAGGAAAAGATTTTCATGTTGGTAACCATTGTTTAAAACATTGCTCTACAATTTTATTCATCCTGCTCTATAGTGCCAGTAATATAAGCTCATAAATCAAAACTGTTTCTATTTTCGAAGTGAGATGGCGCAATACGAAGCGCGTAGCGTAGCTTCGATTCCACAATGGCAACAATGATGTTTTCAAAAGAGTAGGTACATTGATTCAGGTCGATCGTAATTATATTGATAAAAAAAATACAGCTGCACTCAAGAATTTTATCCTTGTGTCGCGTCATATGCACATGAAACCCAGATTCAGATCAAGCATTCGTAGATCACACAAATGATTGTCCTTCGCGGGAATCGGAACCGCGAATCGACGCACGCGGTAGTTTGTCGTGGTGACCTATACCTCCAGGCTATCCGGCATTCTTCATTTCGGGCAAATGCCTCTCCAAAGCATTTCCATTTGTCGCGGAAGTTTCGTGATAGGGTGGTCTCTTAAATCGTCTGACTAACTGACTGTACGTCGGCCATAACTATCCAGACGTTTATTACTGTATAATCTTTAAAGACATTTTCTTGTTGAATAGGACTGCAGATCATTTCGCGTGGGCCACACGTGTTGTGAGTTCATTTGCTTGGACGATGTGGTGAAGCCGGCAGAAGGAGCCGAGGCCAACGTTCGTATGGCGGCGGGTGGCGCAGCGGCCGTTGTCTTGCTGACCGTGGCTCTCGTGGTCTACCGTGTCAGGAAGCAGAAGCGACGCCGGCCTCCGCACACTGATGATCAGCGGAGCCTGACTAGTATTGGGTATGTGCTCATAGTAAAAATATATCATAGGATCTTATAAAAGTGGCTGGGTAGAAAAAATATCAAGGGACGTTGTTGTGGAAGCGATACAGAGAACTATGCGGTGTGCAGCGGTGTTTCTTTTAAGAGTTGGTAGTTGACCTCTGATTTTACTACTACATTTAGAACATCTGTACTTTTCTATATTTTACGAGTGATCTAGCAAATTTAAGTTGTCGGTAGGTATTATAAGCTAAGACGCCTCAAAAAAGAACCCAGTTGGATATCACATGTCGTATTACCATCACAAATCACCTTCATTATCACCGTCAAAGATCAACGTCAATATCGCTATAACTTTTTGCTAAAACATATAGTTTTTAAGCCATTACTGTCCCACTTGAAGGCAAAGGCGTCTGTCCGGACTTTCGTTCTTTCCATTACTATCTCATCAAATACATCTTCCTGTTCAATTTCTCGAAAGATCTCGAATGTCTACCTAAAAACATCGACATCGTCCCCTACATTGTAGTAGATTCAATTTGAACATATCATTTCTTACAGTTTAAACAATCTTACACCGGATATCGTCAATTGCTATACACTTGTGACACAACATGTCATTGTGACCTTGCGACTAATTAATATGTTGGAGTATACGTATCAATTAACTTTACGCAATTGAGGTACTTAGATAAATGTCGTGAGAAAAATTAACATATTATGTTTTTTTTTAAT
Organism: Trichoplusia ni; assembly: GCF_003590095.1. Taxonomy (NCBI): domain Eukaryota; kingdom Metazoa; phylum Arthropoda; class Insecta; order Lepidoptera; family Noctuidae; genus Trichoplusia; species Trichoplusia ni. The sequence continues at coordinate 5,451,706 of NC_039496.1, forward strand.
GTGATGTTACGTAATGAGGGTAATTACCTATAAACATATTATAGTATATACATGTATGTATATTCAGATAAATTATCACTACTCACAATAGTATTGTCCTATCGTAACTGTTGGATTGAGTCACATAATATAGAATCTATGCCGTTCGTATCCGCTCAACTGAGTTCTGAATGACTTCTACAAAAGTTAAGGTAAGATATTTTTTTTGTAGCTCGAAATAAGAGAGTCGACTAAAATGTTAGCGTTTGGTTTTTTCCTGTCATATCGTCGTAAACCCCTTACCCGCGTCATTAGAAAACTTTACATAGCTTTGTCACAATAAGAAATGGCTTAAAGAACGCAAAAAGGACAAAATTATTTTGAAATATGAGGCTAATAAAATATTAATATTATAATATAAATTAAAGGTTTATAATCACAACATCTAATCATAAATTGATTGCAAGACACTAAAGATTTCCATACAATGCGCTCGACTCATATAGTACATGCATCTTAACATAAGAAACAAATAAATCGAGGACAGCTGTTTATAAATACCGATGCGTATTAAGTATTTCTATAAATGGTGATCATTGTCTTGCATTGTGCCGTCACGCCGTCTGAACCTAATTTTGAAGTTTGGTCATCCGTTGAAGCTAAACAATTGAAGTTGACAAACTAATTAAACGATCCATCTGTTCTCTTCTCGTGTAGAGTTAATAATATGACGTCAGCGCATTACGAAACTATCTTTTACCTGTGGCTCCGCTTATGTAATAAAGTAGTAGTCATCTAAGTCCTTTCTTACATCAAGCTAGCTTTTCAACCAATTCTCTGCTTAGTTTCCTCTATATTGGCTACGAGTAATCCAACTCGTGGAGGATAGACAAACAAAAAGACGGTGAATATTTATAAACTTTGATAAAAAAAAGTTTAGTTCTCGGTAAAGCACAGATAGATTTGATGATAACGTAAGCTCGAATTTCCAGAAAGAATATTACTCTGTAATATTGAGGACTTGTATTGGTTATCAGTTTAACTTACTGTTCGTTATCAGTATTTTTTCTGTTATTTGCTCTACAAACATGGAGGACTTCGCCATGATGTTTGAATAAATAAATACTATGTTATCAAGTTTTTTAGTCCGTTTCGAGACACAATTTTTCATATTATGAATGATACGAAGCGACTTATGCTTTTTTCGGTTTCTGTATACTTTCAAAATATTGGTATGAACTTCTTTAGAAAATAACATTCCGATGTCAATTTAAACTCGGCATCGTGGTGCATGCCAATAAAATCTGAAAATAGTTAGAAGAAAAATGTCTATATTAAACCTATATATACTTATGTTTGATGTATACAGATATTTTCGTTATAATTATTTACTGTGTCTAATATTTCTGAAATATTATATTGTTCAGGTACATCAGCGGCAGTATGGGATACATGGGCGGTACTTGCGAAACGGCGCTAGCAGCGTGGAAACCGCCGAGCAACTACCTGCCGCGTGGCGAGGCGCCCCCGCCTTACGATGAGGCCATAGCGCAGTGCCGACCTGATAACATGAGGTTTCATTCAAATTCTTTAAAGAGTTGCTATTTAAATTAAGTATTGTCAAATTTAGAAATAAATATTATCTGTCGAAGAAATCTATCGGCATAGAAATTAATTGAGAGTTATCACGATGTAGATTTTCGAATTAAAAACCCTTTATTTTTTTCAATAAATGCGAAATATCACTTTCTGAACCCAAATAAAATTTTAATGAATTTTCATAGATTGGGTGAGCGTTACAGGGTGCTATCTATTTTTCCCGATTCCAAAGTGCTTTAATTGTCAAGAAGAAATGGTGCTACAAACTCCCCAACAGTTTTTGCTACTCACTAGCTTGAATATAACATTAAGTAAACCATAATACTATATTTTAAACATATAAGTTTTCCAGTGGTTACAGAGTATCGAACGAGACATCCTACCATCGCACTTACCCGGCGACAGTGGAAACACTCGCTCGCCCGGACGACGCGCAGTGCGGCGGCCACGGCTACGTCAACATCCCGCGACCCGTCACACAGGTCACATATTATGTATGAGTTTCTTATAACAATCAATAGATTCGCCTTTCTTCCCTCTGGCCAGTGTACGATTGAAAATCGACCTTATGTCAATGGAGATAAGGTTCCTAATGGTAAATGACGCTTATTGCTAACTGAATTGATCTTGGGCTTACACATTTTTCACATCTTATTGGTTGTAAAGGTGTTTTCAACAAGTCATAGTTAGGCTAAAAGTTAATTATCAATAAAAAATGATGGCTTAGAAAATTATTCTTTTACTCAATAATTGTAAAATTTTGTTATCTATACTAACCTGACTTTTAATTGCTTACTGACATTCTAAACTGTAAATCAACGAACTGAAATTAATTTTCCCCGCACACAACAGATCGCAAACACTCAGAACTGTTACAACGCTCCGCTTCTACAACCGGTACACCAGCAGGACAACCGCGAGCCGGCAGCCATCACTCACCACCCTCTAGCGCAAAACAGTAAGTAACACAATTATAATTATACTTAGGATAGAGGAGCTCGGGGCTTAGCTTTAACTGCAATATTGTTTGCTTGCTTGATACGGTCCGTAGATGTGTGACCATCATTGCCATAACGAGTTCCTCCGTGTTTGGGAAGGCACGTTAAATTGTGCGTCCCAGCTGTTATTCATACATCTTTGACTTAGGGGTATCATGCTGCCCGGAAAACTGGGTTGAGGACGAGATAGGCAGTCGTTCCTTGTAAAACACTGGTAATTAGCTGAATCCGGTAAGACTGAAAACCGACCCCAACATGCCAGTAAGACTAGGGCGATGATATATTATTAAAGATGTGCTGTGTTTATGGCCCATTATTAAAATGAGATAATTATAGGCTATATAATGTATAATCACTGCTCAGTTTAACTAGCGATGACTGAAGTTGTCAGATAAGGTTGCCACGTTTACGGATATTTTCTGGTCAGATTTGAATAAAACGTTACGTGAAAGATAGAAAGTTTTGTACATCTTCATAATCTCACGGATAAAGTCACTTCGGTTTATAAATCGAATGCAACTTAAAGATTCGCGCAAACAATAGTGTGGAAAAATTGACTTAAGAGTTTTGTTATGATGAACTGTGATCATCACAATGAATTAATGAATGATTGACGGACGGTACGGTCAGCAACGAAAACCAAGGAACGAACGTAGGCTTAACAACTCTCTGCAACGTTGAAAACATCTAAGGATTCAACAAAAAAAATCAGGTTATCTAAATTAAACCTACCTACGTTCCAGTTACCTTGTTTCCAAATCCTATTTCGAAATCCTAGTTCAATTTTGTTTTTTTTAGCGCTAGACGGCTTTTTTGCTGACCGTACATTCATTTGAGAATAGGATAACTCTATCCGCTATTCTAAACCTATGGTCTGTCTTTACAATTAGACTTATTTATCAAACACATCTATTCGAAGGTCCACGCTCGATGATTTCGTTTTCGTGTTTTGTCAGTCTGCCATTGTTAATGTTCTATTGTTTTCCTCGTATTTATGTTTTGGCTGGTGTCATAGCATGTTTGAATCGAGTTTGAATAGGCGGTACGTCATGTATGCACCGATACCAATATCCGAACTTGATACTGGACTGTAGTAATCTCTAAAAAAAGACTTATAAATTTCAGAACTTTATTTTTCTGTTTTGCGTCCTTTCTATAAGAATACTAGCTGACCCAGCAAACGTTATTTTGCCTAATTTTTTTTCTAGTTGTATGTATTTTTTAATGCCACATTATATAAAAATAAAAACAAAAAATTTCGTACAAAAAATATTTTTTTTTTAAGTGTGAGCAACCCTTATGACTTAGGGATATGAAAAATAGATGTTGTTCTATTCTCAGACTTACCCAATACGTGTACAAAATTTCATAAAAATCGCTCGAACTGTTTCGGAGAAGTACGGTAACTAACATCGTGACACGGGAATTTTATATATTAGAAGATTTCAATCGTTGCTTATGCTTCAACTATGTGGAGTCAAGAAAAAACGAAACTAATTTCTTACTTCACTTAGTACCTACAGTTGTTAATTTATGGTTTCGGTACATCTGTAATTAGGGAAGCCTATGTCCAGCAGTGGACGAATATGGACTGATGATGACATCTGTAATGAAATTCTTCCCACAGCGTTACTTATACTCCATTTGTTTAAGTTATAAAAAAATAGAGTACTCGCTTCTAATGGCGTGTTTTTTAAACTATATCTTTTCCATTATGATTTTTTCACGTACCGGCTCTGGTACTGTTCTCCTGTACTTAATAAATATTTAATATATGTCGTAGCACGTCGCGCAGTAATAACAATGAAACTAAACCCTTTTACCTATATATTTAATTGTTTAAGCATAATTTACACATGAAAACATAAACATAAACATTTAATATCGTTTTCCTAGTGGTTGGTTTCCCAAGTGCGATTCGCTTGACGGGTTCTCTGGGCGCCATCAGCAACCGCGGCCTCCTGTCCGTCCTGCAACGCGAGCCCGAACATGAACGACCTCACAACGTGCCCGGATTCTACTCCAATACTGCCAATATTCATACTTCACTGTAAGTACAAATCTTATATTTTAAATAGTATGTATGAAACATACACAACTTTCAGGAACTGTTAAATTAAGATTTATTTTGTAAATTTTCGGTAGTTTTTGGAAAGCATTGTTTCTCAATCTCTAATTTATATAGGCACAGTGAGTTTACGTATAAATCATGTACCTATCATACCTATTCTTAATCTGTTATTTTTCATAATGTAGTTCCCTTTGTTGTCACAAAAGAGTATACATTGAAAGTCAATCAGACTCATGACTAAACATTATCAAAGGAACTACATACTTCCAGTTACTATAGCATTACAAAGTACCTACCGTTCGCATTGGTATTGTGTTGAACAGATTCATATGCATTCAGTTGGCACGCGACAAACGTGTTTGTTGCAAAACCGTTGATGATTGACAAACAGACGACCTCTTTGGCAAATTGCGAATTCCATTCAACGGAAATATAGGATTAACTTCAAGTAATAATTTTACAAAATTTTGAAAACTTAGAGAATGTCCAATTTTGTATTTGGTAATTTAAATTGTGTCAATGTAAAATTAAATTAAATTAATTTAAATTGTGTGTGTGTAATGTAAATATTAGTTTAATTGTGCCATATGTCTTAGTTTATTAGTTTCAATTTTGTATTCATAGATAAAGTTAGGTCTTTGTATTTAAATAGGACATGGCATTCTACTTACCTATCTGTTAATGACTCATGATGTTACATACATTTAACTGGAGTGTAGTTATAAAAAATAACAATCTAAATGAAAACAGATTTGTCATCGTTGATACAGACCAGCTTCCGGAGACAAGTATAAATGCTCATCTTGTATTACTACTACTATAATTACGCTAAATGAAATTATTTTAAGTAATTACCTCAGACCAGAGAAACCTAAATATGCTCTCTTATACCAAGCCCAAATCAATAGAACCTCTACAATGTTAGTAGATCAATACGACGATACACTATAATTATACAAAATAAACCTGAAACAGTGACTAATGATCCATTAGATAATGCGAGAAATATAACGTTAATTGCAATACATTGCGAAGCCACGTAGCACAGGTAACAAAAGTGGCACAATATTTCTCTCACCGTTTCGAACATATACTTAGTATATAATAAACTCGATCGCATATTCCAGCCACCGCACGATTCCTCGCATATCGACCGCTGTGGACACGACTCTTCTGGACACTCCCATCACTGGCTTCAACCGCGCCGACCGCTCGCTGCACAACGAGATCCGGCGCTCGTTCCACAAGCCGAGTGACAACAACCGACACAACGCCGACACCGGACGCAGCATGCCCAGGAACTTGAACCTGGCTTCAGCTAATGATATTACAAGGACGATTGAACCAGTACTGGATGATACGTAAGTTGTAATGAAATCCTCATTTCTGGAGACCTACCATGGTGTTTTAAAGTAAGACTTGCTATTTTGACTACTAGACTGCAGTTAGTATCGTCTCTCTTTCACAAATTCTGTTGTCTTGCTTGAAAGGGTGGCAATTTTATTTTCATTAAATCAACTCACTGGACTATACAGTATACATATTCTTCATTGGAATGTCCCCGGAAATATTTCAAAAGTCTGTATTAAATTCTTTACATTGAATACAGAAACCACGCTCGCCTGAGCAGCAGCAGCGTGTGGCGAGGTCGCACGCACAGCGAAGAACAGAACGTGGGCAGCGAGCGGCCGCAGGAGCCCCCCGCGCCCGCTCCCCACGTGCCCTCTCACGCGCCCCCCCACGGGGCCCCGCACGCGCCCCCACACGGGGCCCCGCACGCGCCCCCACACGCGCCCCCACACGCGCCCCCACACGCCCCGCCCCACGTGCCCCCGCACGCCCCGCAGGTCCCGCCTCACGCGCCGCACGTCCCGCAACACGCCGCGCCCGCGCCGCAGCCAACACTGCCTCTTACCGTTGATAAGGTGAGATTTATGATTGATCACGAGCTTTATTACGTTTTAAAAGTATAAGAGTAAGTTTAAAAATCAATACTCAAATCTTTATTTTATGGGAAGAGACAAATGTCCATTTTTCATGCAGTGGAACATTTTTGGGCTGATTTTGGATGGCCAAAGATGATATTATCGCAAATAAGCAATGTATTTAACTTAGGCTAAATACGACTTTCCGAGTAGGTTTTTGTAAGGGAGCATGAACGAATATTTTTTCAGCCGTCATGCGTGTGTAGTTACGAGGGAACGACCGCGCCGGGCGTAGAAGAGGCAGACGATTATCGCAGCGAGTGCGAGAACTGCAAGTCTGCCAGCAGCTCTAGGTAAAAATACAAAACATATTCGTGTATTCTCTTTTTTAGTCTGTGTGAACACCAAGCGCGACATAACACGAGTTTAAGTGTAAAATGAGAAGTTAGAGACGGCAATGTTTAAGTTTGGTAAACATTGTGTTTGGTATGTCCGTGTGTCAGATGGGTGCTGGAGGAGGGCTGGCAGGCGGAGGCGGCGGACGGCACGCAGACGCTGCAGCGGCGCGCGCCGCCGCCCGCGCAGCCCGCGCCCGCCACCGCCACGCTGCCGCAGCCCGTCACCAAGCAGAGGTACGCCCGCGACTCATACGCTACTGCGGGGGCTAGTGTCGCCTCAGCCTTTACCTCAGGATATATAACATTACTCTTGTGTGCGTGGACACATAAGCACTCTCCGTTCTAATAATCTCATAACCTGATGAGACCGGACATGTATTAAGGGAATTGGAAATGTAAATTTTAAACTCATCAAAATCGAAATTAGTTTGCACAATCAATCAATGGGAAACAGCAAATGACTCCGTCCGCTTTGAGTTGAGCGAAAGGAAGTGTCAGAATCCTACTGACTAAAACCACCCATGTTCCTTCCTTTGCCCTTCGTGTACCGGGGCCTCGGTAACCCTTTCGGACAGTCCCGCTGCCCCGACAGGCTTCTATACTACCCCCCTAAGGTACTGTTATAAATCTCTTTATTTTTCATTTGCAGCCGAACCGTAATTGGTCCACCGTCGAACTGGGAGAACTGGTTTAACACTATCCCTGACTCTGACTCCGAGTCCGAAGAAGAGTAATTGTTCTCTCGATTATTCAGCAACGCACATCCATGTGATTTAGCTTGAAAAAGAGTAGTAAGCGAATGGAGTGTTCACTACCTTTGCCCATAAAGTTACGTTAAATGAAATATTAAAACTAACCAAGATGAAAAACTACCGTTTAATTGTATCATGCTGACTTCAATTTTTAGATGGAATTAATATTTATTCTATTATGCACTGATTATCTTAACAAATATCAACGTTTTTAGGGGAATATATTTTCTTTGCTTAGAAACATGGTACTCACTCCATTTGCTTAATACTCTGTGTCCGTTTACGCAACAATAAACGCTCTCGGTACTGAATTGTCGGACGTATGACAGTTAGAAATCGGTAGAAGTCTGTCAATTCGACTTCAATGGCAGTGCCAGATTAGTGCGCTTTCACGAGCAATTGTTTTCAAAAATACCTGTTCAATCTAGAAAAAAAGTGAAAATGCCACGTTTGCTTTTAGCGGCGTTAAAAGAATAATTAGTATTTGGTTAGTTGTTTGGCCCCTGAACAGTGAGACCTTCTATCCAACGACTATTCACATTCACAGGGTTTGGTTATTAATAATAGTTTATATTGCTTGAATAAGCTACTTAACTTGCTCGTGTAAACTCACCTTAAAGCGGCTTATGTGTTGCCAGACACGTAACATTATTTTAAAATCGTTATGATGATTGGAGCGTATTATAGATTTTTATTAAATTCTTCATTCCTTTATTTTGGTGGAGTAAATAAAACATGCCAATATTTTTTGATGATGGCTAATCAATTCGGTAGTTAGTGTTAGATAGTCAACTTAACTTTTTATTCTTATTCGCTTATGAAGCAAAATATTTATAATTGAATCTATTGTTATTTACTTACTGCACGTTACCTTATGTTTTTAACATTCCTTTTTTTTAATAAGTTATATTCGTGCAACAGCCACTGCCGACCAGTTTACCATACTTGATTTTGCACATCCAATGTGTTCCAATGTTGATATTTTATTTGTTGCATAATGCACTTTGCCTATTTATTAATACCAAAGATTTGTTGATGTTTTTATGTATATTTTGTTCAATTATTTACCTTTACAATGTGTATTTTTTTCTTTGCCGTGGCCAATTATTTATGTATAAAAAGCAAAAAGTATTTACTTACACCAGGAAATTCAGGTTCAGAATTGCAATATACTTTTATACATGTCTATATAATCACAATAATCGGTACGGCAAAGAAAGATCCCTTTAAATATTTGTTATTTATTAAGCTCTATGAAAAAAGATCTTGTGTGAGAAACTAAAATAACATTATAATTAGTGATAAGTAATTATATAATAACAGTATTTTAATAATAGTGTTGTCACAGATAGATTTCGATATTATCCTGTTCTAAAATAAATCAAAGCTCTCTAGTTTTGAATATTTTCATAGATTACATAGTGCCAAAAAAGAACTGATATTCTGAAATATTGAGATGTAAGTGTACGCTCGCCATCTGATACTAAAATATCTGTGTACTACTTGAAACTGCTGAATATTAGTAGTTATGCGATAGAAACAGTAAAAAGGATCAATAAATAGCTAGCTACGGTCAGCCACGCGGCTGACAAATCTAACGAATAATCTAATAAGTTGATCTGTTCTTCGATATTATTATCTGCCTATTGTTTTAGATAGTTTGATCTGTCGTTATGTATTTTTATAATAAGTAAAACAGTTTATAAAATGGTTTTATTATACTGTAACCAATTTACATGTAAAAAATACAAAGAGCAAAGCGGTTATACAAAACGAGTTTGCAAAGTAAAAATGTCACACAGTCCAACAGAATTTTATATAAGGAGAACCAAAGAAATAAAATTGTGATTCTATACCATTTTAGTCTTTAGAATTTGCATAGTAGATGTTCAGGCTCAATACTAGAATCGTTAGACTCCGTTTACTTATTACATTGAGATATTAAAGTTTATTCATAATATAAACTAACACAAAACCTAGGCTATATATTTTTGTCGAATAGAATTACGGAGAAATAAGATAATTAATTAGTAGTTATAAGAAATTTTAATAATAAGTAATTAATAATGTTTTCTTAAATTCAAAATCGTCGTATTTTTTGTTTCAATAAGGTCTGTAGGCAGTTTGGAATGGATGAAAATAGAACATTTAATAGTCTGACTTTCAGGGTTGTAAGTAATAAATAGCACGTGTATGATATTTAGTGTTAAAGTTACGGAAACTTGAACTTACATTTCTGATATTTTCTTTGTTAAACGCTGTATAAAAGGTAAACCCTGTATCTGTATACAGGATGTTCTAAAACAATCAACAATTGTTTCGAAGCAAATATTCTTATTAATATTTATTTTTTGTTTTTCCATGTTACTTGTACGTTTCATCATGTCTTTTCAAAAACTTTATATTGATTTTGGCGATATATACACGTAAAAATCCATTATTTTATTGAAAGTTGCAGATGATACAAAAGCTGCAAATAGGACCATTCGATATTATTTTACGTGTAACATGTATTTTGTTAATTCAACAACACAACCCTTAAATAATCACAAATACCAAGGATTCTTAAACAGTATTCATTGATGACAGGAATAATTAAACTATTTTTATAGATAGGTTAGTATTAAATATTTTCCGCTTTATGTAATACGTATGTTGTCGTTTCAATTGTTTAACATAAGTTAGGATCGCTATTAACAGAGGCGTTGACTTCAAACTTAAATAATATAAAAAAAATGAAAATTATTAAAATAAAAATGAGTATTATCTTCATCGAATGTAATTAACAAATTTTCTTGTTGCAATTAAAGATTACATTGCATTGAGTCTCATTACGGATCAATGATTACAAAAATACATTCCAATCATTCCAAAATAATTCAGTAATTTATATTATTAAATCAGTGTAAGCAAAAGTATGTGGAGCTTGAAATCTGAATGTTAAACCTTGAACTATATGCACAATTGCCGTTGAGAAAGCGAGATAATGCGATACGTTGGTTATAGCTGTCTCTCTTCCACACCAGCAACTGTCCTGCTCTAAGGGTATATCAAGGTAGAAATCAGTATTACCGTCGCTTCCGAACCAAATATCCTTGTTCACATTATATATCAGAAATAAACAAGTTAATGGAAATGTGTTTTGTTGTTTTATTTGTCTCAACATTAGCACAACGTACATTTCTGTATAAGAAGCAATAACATTAATATAGAAAGCAATGTATTTGAGATCTTCGAGAATGATGCTGCGTCTTCTTTCTCAGGGTCCGGGAGCCAGGGACCGCACTGTCGGTAGCCCTTTTCCTGAAAACAAAACGTGTGGTTCTTAATGAAAGATTTTCTTGTAATTTGTTAAGTAAAATTATTAGAGGGTGCAATGAGACAATTGACAAAACTATACGAAATATTAAAAATACAAGTGCTGTATAGCTTTCGCAGCTGTTAGAACAAATATTAGGATTTTGGAAATGTTGGTGTTTTAAAAACAAACAATTTTTATCAAACTATTGCCAAAATATTTGGTATTTCATTTAAAACGTGGTGCGTTTGCAGTTTTTGACTGACTAATATTTTATTATCTACAATAAAAAAATAATAGCTTTATTGCCGGAAATAAAAATATGTGATAGTTAGTCTCTAACGAGGGTGGTTATAACATATCAAAGCGATACTATAGATACTAATCGGTTGATCGATAACTGATAATCGAATCGAATATTCGATAGCAGATATCGTCTGTAAAAAGGTATGAACTGCAAGCGCCTTTGATGTTTACTCTGTACGCTATGCTATGCTATCTTTTATTTCTACGCGGCGTGAGAAAAGGATAGCAATAAAAAGCAACTAAATTAAATTTGACCGTTAAGTGCACACCTGCTAGTAGGTTGTTGTTGTTGTTATGCAAAAGTTTAAGAAAGCTTTAGAAGTAATAAGTTTACAATACTTTGTTTTTTTTATAAGTAGGTATTTTCCGAAAACATACTGATAATCTAAAACAGGTGGATACATAAATAACCGAAATGTGTAAATCAGCGCGCTCAGCCTGCCTAGGCCGGGTACATCTTTACAAGCGCTCAAATCCGGTGGCAATTCGAATGATACGTTGAAAAATAAGTAATTTTAAATCTACTGCAATGATAGCCGAGTGGTTGAGGTCACCAAGCCAATCCCACTGTTCTATCCCCGCGTACTACAAGCGTTCGAGTGATTCACGAATGCCCATTCTGGGTCTTGGTGTCTTTCTTTGTATGTAACTGAAATGTTTGTGAAACACCGCGACACAAGTATCAAAGAATATAGTGTAATATAGTGAAAAAAAACTTTTTGATCGATTGGTTTGTAAAATTTAACCTTATCTTTGGGGGCATGGAAGGACTCCAGAGAACCCACCTCTGCGTAGTTATGTGGGTAGCACTTCATGTGTGGTGGTCGCGCCGGCAGCGGCTCCCGGTTGCGCCAACAAGCTAGTTTACTTGCAGAACCTTGTCTCGGGTCACTTTCCATTTCGGGATCCACCTCAATATACTGGAAATAAGATCTGTATAAGTTAAGCATAAATTCGAGGTGCCTCTACGACGCAATTGCTATGTTGCCAAGTAGTAGCTGAAGTATGTTACCCAATGTGATTGTGTTGCCTTCTGTTGCTCTTTAAAATCTATCTTAGGTACCATTGGATATATCGGAAACCTATGAACTGCTAGAATTTTAGTGATGGCTAAAATAGTTTGGTTGAAAATTAAAGGCAATAAAAAGAGAGTTGTCAGAAATCACAGAAAAAAAAGAGACTTAATGTCTAGTCTGATATTTTTTACCTGTTGATTAATAAGAGGACTTGGTACGGGCCACCCTTTGTATGGGCACGGGTTGTAAACAGCGACGAGGAGTAAGTTGGTCTTTGGCACTCGAGCTGCCGACAGCGGCCATGTGCAAGGCTTCGGGGGCCTCTTGAGAGCATCACGAGCTTGCGGCGTGTCCTGAAAAAAAAAACAGATACTGCCAGCAACAGGCCGCGACCGAGTTGTGTTGCGCGTGCTGTTTGCTTTTGTCAGAAGCGTATTATTATAACAAAGACACAAATAATAGATTTGTCTATTTTGCCCACCTAAACATATGTTACACTGTGGAAGCGAATCAAAATTAACATTTATGGTTACCTAAGGTACCTCAATGAGCATAAAGTACCTACACTCCCTGTTAATCTAAGTTGTAAATGCATACCTCTTATAATAACAGGCTTGATAAAGAGAACTGAATGATCTGATGAAAACATGATTAATTAATTAATTTTGTCACGTGCGTACATGGAAGGTGCATTAAGATTGCAGGTTATGAATTTAGATATACACCACTGCATACATGTTCAATAAGTAATATGGGTCATGCTCTTATATATGAAAAGTGTCTATTATGACAATAGACACTTTTATATATAGATAGTCGCTGTTATATATAGATATTTAACAATAAAAAATTATTAATCAAATAAATATTTCAAATATTTAATCACAATTACCTTTCGAAAATTGGAAATTCCTTGTAATAAAAAACAGCGCTTACAGCAATATCGGATTCAAAATTTAAAATTATAGGCGGAATATATGAATTCTCACTCACTACTAGATGGACCACGAAACTAGTACATACCAGCATTTGGGAAGTGGTATAAATATAGATGGTAGTGAGTATCTACCTGTAAAACATAGAGCGGCCTTGATCTATCGCACGCAGCGAAATGAGTCCTATTTATTAGAACGCGGTCGTCGTACAGAGTCTCATATTTCTCTCTCTCGTAGTCACGCCAAAGACGCTTCTTGCGTTTTTGTTTCTCTTGCTCGGTGTCAGCAAACACCGAAGTGATACAATCTGAAAAAATATGTAATGTCCTTTATAAATTTCATTTGGGAAAAACCAACAATTTATAATAATGAAATATTTTACGATATAGATACATTGCGGCCTTGTCTATCCATATCTACGATCATACGCGTAGGCCAAATATTATCGATTTCAAACTGGCAATACATGACTTCTGAAATCAATTACCTAAGCTTCAAGTTTAAATGGGCGCAGTTCGTAGTTATAATCAAGTAATTAATCGGTACAAAGTCGTCATGTTACTCACTGGAGCTGAAGATTGTAATAAGTACTATCAACTCCTGGGTGACACGAAGCAGGAGCCCCACTGACCTCCACAGAGATCGCAGTAAGGACGGCACCATCTGCATGTGGATAAAGCACCATTGGTTCTCGATTTAAGGCAGATCAGAGCGCCTACCATCACATCATCATCTTTATAGTAATACTATTCTAGTTGTGAGAAAGAGACACAGCTGTACGATGTAATTTGATCTCGCTCCCACAACTGCAGGAATGTTACTTTCGGACACAGCATTAGGCCCTTAGTACTAAGTCATCAGTCAGCTACTCACAGTTAAAGTAGCGCTCGACGTTTCATCAACGAACGGAAAGCAGACTCCCTGGTAATCATGTATCCAGTTGAGTGCGAAGACGCTAGCGTTGACCAGAGCCCTCATAGCCGTGGGATACACAGCAGCGAAGTGTTCCCTCAGCGGTTCGTCCGGTTCCCCAGTGAAGTTCCGTCCCTCCCGCGCCACTATCCAGCCGTTTTCATCGATAAGCACACACGACCAAACTTTGCCGTCGCAATGAGGTCTACACTCTTCACCCTCAGGACACTAATATAAAAAACAATCAATATAGTGTTAAACATAAAAATATAGTGTTTTTCCATTTTCGTAGACATTGGTAGAGCGGATCTGTACGTAGAACAATATCGTCATGAGTTACTGCTACGCCGTAGCAGGCAAGTTAGGTTTGGGTGCTTCCTAACTATTTTTTAGGAATTATCCGATTATGCTATCATGTGGCTTTTGCGCTAGACTTGAAGCAGTTGGTCAATATTTTGCCGATAGTTTATTTTGAGAAACTTAAAAGCTTACGTACTAAGACCGTAGTTTCACACATAATTAATGTGCATGATGATTAACAGCCAGATTAAACTATCGGACGACGAATTTTCATTTGAAGGCTAGGGGAAGGCTAGGAGGGCTTTGGGAGCTCTATTTGCATTTTAGCTTGACTGCGAAAAAGTATGATACAATTAACTTAGCGGTGAAGTCGTGTGTACAAAAAATATCTACTCATTTGATTGCAAAGATTAGATCACTTTATCAAAGATCTCTTTTAAGTGTTTGCAAATCAAATCGATATTGTAGATATTTTTCAAATCAATGCGGAAAACAAGTTAGTTTTTATCTGTTTAAGGAAGTTTGGAATATTGGCAAAGGTCAAATGACCACATCTTCAAGTTCTCCATTCAGTCTTAAAACCATGTAGGCTGTTGCGATCTATTTTTATTTAATGACAAAAATTATTACAGAAAAATTATTAGAAAATAATTAACGGTGCTGATTAAAATCAAAACACAATACACAGAGTCGTTAAAAATAAGACGGCTGCTCAGCCCTTTTTTATCATCTTTGGCAGTTGTGTTTTGTGTAACTGCACACTGCCGCAGAGGGTTGATTTGCTGTTCTGACAAAAATGCATTCTGGAATACCTAAGCCGTTGACAACTTAACAAAGATTCTACTCATCTTGTCATACTTACGGGGAAATTGGTAACAGACTCCAGCAAGTCCACTAAGTGTCGCGGATGGAAGTGGTAGCCTGCCACGCCGACAATGCCTTTGTCCGGAGAGCCAAGCGTCATGGCTGCCGTCAGCCATTCCGATCTGATCGTGAACTGAAATGTACAAGTACAAGTTTGTAACGGTATTAGAAAAAAAGTTAGACTTTGGGAGCACTTTCTATATTACTAGTATTTGGGCGGTATCAGCAATATACGACTTGCCAGCCGAGCTTTTGGGTCAAGATGCGTAAGAAAAGAAATACGTTCAATGTTTGTCGACTACTAGAAAAATATTTTATTTAATAATTGCTAAATTAAGTAGTTCTTAGAATAAAATTTGATTTTTATATCTTACTAGATCTATTGGCAGAAATCTGATAAACGTCGGCAAAATCTGTACTATCCTTGATAGGCATCTATGTGATATGTTCAAACGGTTAGATTAGTTGCCTTGCCTGTTTTTACTAAGTCAACCGGTTCATCCCGTCTTTCGAGGCTTTTTAGTTGTCACTTTTTTTGCTTACAATCTAAAGTGTGCATTTTTTAAATTTGGCTCCTGACCCATTGGGCAAATATGTAGGTAAATGTTTGTTGAAGTTGTTTGAAGATGGTAATTAATATACTAAAGAAGTTACTTACGGGTGGGGGTCGTGTCTTACTGATCCTCATTTTGGCGACGGGAGCGACGGGCGCGTGCACGATGAGCGTGTCGGGTCTGGCGGCGGCGCGGCGGTACCATGCCTCGCCCGGGCCGCGCGGCCACCACGACCCAGACGGCGGGTCCGCGTGCGCGCTGGTGGCGTGGTACTGCTGCCACCGGGTTAGACCGCTTTCTGTAACAAAATTAGATATTCCAGTGCAGACGTAATCACGAAGCTTGAAAGATCCGCAGAATGCACGCGAGATGTATGGAAGGGTGACGATTATACCGAAAAATTTACCTATTTATTTAAAACTATTTGAAATCAATATCGTAAATTGAATATAGTCTACTTTCTAGAACTGTCTCGTGACAGTAATAGAAAGTAAGTATTAGTAGTAGAAGTTGGTAAGTATTGGTAATTGGTGATCAAAACCTTAGTGAAGATAATATAATTCCAAATACATTATTTGCAAGTTACCGCTGGCAAAGAAGGCGGTGGTGGATCCAAGCTCGCAAGTGGAACAGTCCCGCTCAGTGCCGGGCGCCTCGTGCTCTCTTGCCCAGCGGTCCGTCGCGATCACCTCTTTGCAGAACTTCGCCATTAACTCCTCGTTACCTGTTCATACAAACAAGTTCTGTATTTGAACCTGCGCCAATAACCAATGAAGGTACCTACTACAGGTACTATAGAAAAAAAGAGTTCATTCTCGATTTTTCCTCAGTCTAGAAATCTACCTATATAATCTTTTTCAGTGATCGTTAATGCTACAATAAGCCTGTAGATCTACCACCACGTCTTAAAGAATAATATAATGTTTGTGGAAGTGTTACACCGCAACACAACGTAGAGCGGCCCTCTGTTAATGTTCGGCAAATTATTACGGTATAAAATTGAGGAAAGCCTAGGATTAGCATAGAAGAAGGAATGAAAATATTCTTCGAATGTTCAAAAATAAAGTATCAATGATTCAGTGCATTGAAAGAAATTTTAGGAAATTGCGATTAACAATGTTGTTTACAAGGGTATTATAATCGTTGAGAAGTTATCGGACTGTCAGGTACAACTGATTAGGAACGATATCTTGATAAGGATGTGGACATCAACCTCGTATAGCATGTTAATCAATAAAAATATTTGCAGATGTTTAATTTTTACGTTCCTTTTTTAAATTTGCAGAAAAAAAAGAAGATAGACTATTGCCAGTACTTCGTATCAGCAGAAAATTGTGTCATTATTTCCGCTGAAAAAATGTAAATGGGAAAATACCACAAAATAATTAGCTCTTTAATTAATTTAAATAGAATGATTGGGCCCAGTTTGCTGTCTAATTTTGCAGTTGATGACTTTTCCTTATTACACTATATGTCGACATAATTTCACAAGGATTAGAAGTTCTTAAGCAGAGCTTTAGATAAGATTAAGATACTCCTTAAAAATAGAATTTATTTGAATTTTTCGATATCTGCGTCTACCTACTTTAGAAAATACCTTGATAGATGATTAATGATAAAATGCTAAATTTAATGTGATGACGTATGTTTCTTAGATTACAAATATCTCATAATCAGAATTTATCATAATGGCTTTTATGAATCAACATTAATAATTATTTATTTAAAAAGGGCGCATATTTGACCTGTTTTCAGAACTATACATATATAGTTATATATTTCAAAGTTTTCTTGTGTAGTTTAAAAACTTGATCAATCATTCATTAATAAGAGTTTTTTTTGTTTGTTTCTACTTAGTGCGAGTCGACTTAAGCAAAACAAGCCTATGTAATAAACATTTTATAACTATAACTAGCTACCGGAAAAACCGAAAGCTATTCAGCTTCAAGTGACATATTTTTTTGTTTGCCGTCATTTTAGGCCCTTCTAAGATACCCCATATACCTACATCAATGTCAATGGCTACTAGAGAAACATAGGTTTAAAAGTAATAACATTTTCTTAATAATACATATAGCCATAATGTAAAAAAATAACGTACATTGATAAGTTTTCTCGAACAAAGATGGCGGGATCGGACTGAAGAGATGTTTTAATTTCTGCATGGGGAATACAGCTTCGTCACTACGACGCTTGGTAAAATGGCGGACCTCAGCTTCGCGGGAATCGAAATGAGGTTCGATATGCCGACAGTATAACCTAGAAAAGGTATGATACATGATTAGTACCGACGTCAATTTGGATTGAAAATGGTAAGATGTTTGATAAGTATCATGTCCATTATGACGAGAAGATGCGTAATTTTAAATGTTATTCAAAGCGAAATTAGTTAACATTTATTTCTTAATTAGTTAATGAGATTTTCCGCATTCTTCAACGAATTTAAGCTAACAGTTTTCCAAGAAATTACAATCTTAATGTATACTATGAATTATCATGATAAGATAATTATCTATAGATAAAAGTTCATTACCAATCCGGATGAACAGCGAACTCTGTTCTAGAGAGAGATTTCCACGCTTCACCGGCTATTTGCTTCGTGAAGGCCGCCTCGGGAACTGCGTGGACTCTGTTACTTAGCGGCAGGACTACTATCGCTGTGTAATGGTTTAGCACTCGCTTCCAGTGATACTCTCGCATCTCGAGAATAGCCCTCATCCCGTCATCGTAAATGCTCTTCCCATACAGCGTCTTGTTGCCTTCCTCTTTGTCTATTATTAGCTCTTTGCGGAACTGGAAAGTTATATTCATGTGCTTATCAGGGCCCCAATTCTGCTATTTATAACGGCCGATGATTGAATGGCAGTTGGATTAAACTTGAAACGATTTCTAGCAGAATCGGAGACGGAACAGAGACGCCGTTCTATGTCCGCTTCTTCCGCAAATTATCGTGATTAAAAATAAAGGAGGTTTTGATTAATTTGTTATAATGTATGTGGTGTTGTCCGCATTTATTTATTATTATTTATTATTTTATTTATAATTAAAGGAATATGTTTAGGTAAATATCGAACGCACCTTTACCCATTCTTTCGAATAATACCGTGGTTTATGACTCTCAGCTTGTTGTTCCAGGTCTATAAAGTCAACAGTCCGATATCCTGGCTTTAGAATGTCGCCATCAAACTGAAAATCAACAGAACAGTATTTAAACATGAATTGAAGTGAATTTAATCTTTATGTTTCCGGTGATAGAGTATGTTTTTCTTTACGCCATTTTTCTGAATATGATAATTTATTATGTTGTAATTGTTTTCAATATTATCGCATTACTTACTGTGTGTTGGATGTTATCATGTAAGACAATATTGCCACGATGGTCGATAAGACATATTGATCCTCCCGCGCCTACCTAAAACAAGCAAATACTATTAAAAACCACTCTATTGAAATTAAATTTAGGTAGCTATATATTAATCATGCCTTATTTACTACATCTTTAGGTATACCAGATTACGAATAAAGTAGCTAGAATTAAACAGCACTGCTACAATTTCTAGACAATATAAGAATATCAAATCAGATTTTTGTGGTCCTGCCAAAATCTCTTATTATAGCAGCAAAGGCTGTGGGAGAGAGACAGTTATATGCCATGTAGAGCGTTGTCTCGTTTCCACAACTGCAATATTACTGTAGAATGTGTTGAAATGAATTGACTAGTGCGACGTGCGATGTTTCCACCGCATTGTTCAAGGTTCCTAATTAACACGACTAGCTATCAATCATGATAAAGGTGTAGAAAGGAAATATACAAATGATAATCCCAGATTTCAATTATCTTGTGATATCGGAATAGAGGGCACAGATTTGTAGGTTGTAAACACCGTTAGGTTCTTAGGTACGTGTTTTTTTTATATAAACTCCTAAAGAATTTAATCCTTGTGTCGCTTGGGGTTCACAAACATTTAAGGCATAACAAGCAATTGTGGACCACAAACAGCGTGTCATACGGGAGGATCAAACCCACCACGGCGCGTTGCGCACTATGCGTCGTGGTGGTCTATATATGCATTCAGATGTTCGTGCTTTTCTGTATTATTCAATTAAATGAAAATTGTTCAAAACGTGGTGTTAAGTATATAAAGCTACTAGTTATTACTAGTTATACACGTGTATGGTACCTGATGGTAGGGCAACAGCAGTTTGAGATGGTCTATCGGTATGTCAACACCGGCTACTCCCAACAGGCGGTTAACTGGATACTGTGGAAATATTGACGTCATTTAAAACAAAAGAGATACTACTGAGTTAATTACACTATCTTATTATTGTCTAACTATTACCGTTCGCGTAGAATTCCTTTGTTTTTCCTGTAAACAAACGAATGCGATTAAAATAGATAAAGTTATCAAACAGTGACGGATGTGTTTTCGATTGTTAAAATAATACAATTTTGCTTTTAATTTCTTCATTCGGAGTCTATTAAGATATTGTCAAATTGAATCAGATATCGAGTCATTTTATACGATGTTTTCCCTAAAAAATATGCTTATTGTAAAGTGACTAACACGCGCATCGCGCACCGCTCGACACCGCAGTCGGGCGCCTGTATGCGTTTTAGTCATCGACGGATTTGATGCCAATCCGAAAAGAGGTTTGCTTCTCTAGGCGGTGAAGCAATCTGTGGTAGTACGCGTTTCTGTGTGTTAATTGCCTAAGGTAAGAAGCATGAAAGTTTGGCAATGTGAAGAAAATAGAGAACGGCATAAACATGGAGACATGTTCCAGAAGTGGGATAAACAAACTGGACTGATGACAAGGATGATAAAAACTTATTAGTAGGTACTTACCTCATCCAGTTTTATCGTGATATTCTGAAAAAAGAAATAGGCATTGTATTGAGTGGATTTACGATATTACTTTGAATATAAAGAGAGAAGAAATAGTTCGATTCAATTCATACCTCTGAAGTAACGTGGTCAAATACTGGAACAGAGACACTTATTTGCAGTCTGTAGTTCAACATTTCTCCCTCGTAATAATGCCCATATTTGTCCTGAAATAATATATTGCGCAAAATTGATTCATATTACAGCAATTAGAAACTAAATCTTGATAACCACAAAACTTTATCTTTGTATTAGATAGTTAACTGCTGATTATCTACCTGCTACTATCCTTAGCTATAACGTAACACATTCCTACTGACTATGAGATAAGAAAAAAAAATAATTAAAAATATTATGAACTAAATTACTTAAAAAAAACGTTAAAAGAAGTGATGTGGTACATTTTGTTCGGTCCGAATCATGTCTGCTAGTGACGTCATGAGCGTTTAATTCGTTTTAGTAGTATTTGATGTTTGCACTTTTGCAAGAATCAAAACTTGTGCCGTTTAAGTAAGAATATAAGACTAAAAACGTACCTAAATTTTTAAGTTCCATATAAATTAATGGAGTATGTAATCGCAAACAGGTGATCAATTTCAAACGGACCCTGAATGGAAAGAAGCCGGTGTCCAGCATTATATACGCTCCACACTGGTATTAAAATTATTATATCCTGTCAAGATTCCTTTGTATTGTGGGACGATGACCCCTCACCGAGCCGCGACAGAACAGTTGCAGTTTTATTAGATTAAGCATCATATAAGACTAAAGTTTAAGAGAGCCGAGTGCAATTGTGGTTGCCATAGCAACTGCAACCGTCTTACTTGCACAGGTGACTTGCGACTTTTCCTTGGTATATTTGGAACCCTCATGAAAATCCATAAAATGGTTGTATTTGAAAACTGCAGGCTAATTGCCTGATTGTACCTTCATTAAAATACCGATCACTATCGACATGTAAATTACATGATATCGTATCTAGATAACAGAAGTTGGACGGTCGAGGACTATTGCATTTCTCTTGAACTTTCTGCAATGTTGGCATCATTGCAATTTATTCCATATTATTATTTACACAACGACCATATTTCTATTTCTAGATGGTGATATGCGCTGGCTTAGAAACTCTACCGGTGCGTCATCTGGGACGCAGCTGGTCTTTCGGGAGTTTCACCACATGTTGTAACTTCGTCCGACGGATCTCATACCGATTCTGAATCTAAAGCTAAGAAGACGTCAATTCGTCCAACTAAATTGATCCTTGTGATTACGACCTCGATCGTTTGAAGTTATGAAGTTGAAGCTGTTTCTCATGAATTAGATGATATTATGGATGAGGCATTAAAGAAGCGTTTATTGTTTGTTAGTGCCGTTGTGTACTGGCAGATGGCAAAAGCGGTTGTTGCAAAGGAGGAGGAGATGGATTCGTCGCCCACGGAAGATGAAGTCATTTGTTTATCATCAGAAGAGAGTGATGATGGGGCGTCGTCGCAGAGTTCCTGTTGTTAATATTACTCCTCGTGTTACTGAGTATAGGCCTCCGGGTAGGATTTTGAAGTATCAGTATAGTAGGTGTGCAATTCGACAATATATTTGTACCTGGCAATTTGGTGTTGGTTACCAGGACGAATCATTTACATAGTTACCTTTATTTGATTTGGATGCCATTGGATCTCATTCGTTTCGTACTTTTGTACAAAATTAATATGGTATGATGATAATTAATAAGGTTGAATATTTGCTAGATAATTTTGAGATAAATCGCTATTATGAGTAAGTTTGAGCTAGTTTATAAACAATTTACAGATTTGCGTGTGAAAACTAAATCGGGCTGTTTAAATTATTTTGTTAAAGTAAGCGTTTCCTAAGCAAATAGAATGAACACATCTACTATTATATGTATTTGTAAAATTCAGGCATCCCTCAAACGAAACAGTCGCTTTACCAATTAAGCTTTTGAGGGCACTGACCACAACTTCAAATATATCCTACATACTTTGACAAATGATTTCTATTCTAATCAGTGTATTATTATGTGCTTAGAAGGATTTAATCTATAAATGAGCAATTAATTTATAAATAGCTTAGAGACAAAACAAATAATATAAATATTATGCTCGTAGCCGACATTTAATCTTCTTACGTGGCAATCAGAGGATTAATGTCAACTATACTTGGAAATTATAATGCGTACATAAAAAGGGATTTACGACAATCTTGAATATTATCATACTTTGATTTAGTTTATAATCCTTTTCTGTGTAATATAATAATTTTAGGTATTCTTGATAATTATAATATTGTTGTCGGTGACATATTATCAAATGGACAAATAAGTGGTCAAAATAGGCTAATGGGATTATGTTTATCTATCGTTAAAATAGCACCAAAAAGTATGTGAATAAAGACACTGATTACTGATATTAGATAATATCATAGAAAGTAGCTTCTTAATGCAGAGGCAATCCTAAAATCAGGGCATTTTGGTTATCTATTCTTTTCATACGAAATTAAGTTACTGCTAAATTGCAGGATTACAACTGATGGGAAGGATCGGGAAGCGCCGCCATTGTTTTGTTGCCATGTGGGGAAATATTCATGAACACTTTACTCCACCTCCACTCTCAGGTGAAGTAATTGGCTAAACAAAATAGTCATCCAACGATTCCCGCATTTGCTCTGTGTGGATGCAGATCAACCCATCACGCGACTGCGGGATGGTAAATTGCCTGACGTATGAATACATTGCATAACTTGTGTAATCCCTTTATCAACAACGTCACGCTTTTATCTTGATTGGTTTCATAGTTTTCAAATAGATCTCGTCTGTAGCCAGCAGTTGTGAATTTTTCACCAGGTATACCAGAACACATGCCCTTGATTGGTCATGAAAATCAAATATCAATTCGGTTTGTTGCATGTCGCTTTTTTTTTCGGTCCCACTAATTGTATCGGATTGTAAATCGTAAACCCCAACTCTTAAGCTTATTACTTTCCATTGGCTCACTTTTATTTAAAAAATATCGCAAGTAAAAGTGTCATGTGTATTATTGAACTTATTAATAACTACGATTTATTGTTTTATATTGAAAAAAATAAATACAAAACAGTACCTACCTATTATTAGTGGCTTTACCGCATGTTTTAGGTACCTACAAGATGTATCTGGGAATGGAGTTTCGGTTCGACAATAAGATGATATTTTAAGAAAACCTTTCTAAAGTCCTAAAATAATTATTATGTACGTAATTGTACTTAATTTTTTCAATATTGTATAGGACTAGCTATTGCCCACAGGCTTGCTTACAAATCGAAAATGATCAAAAGGACATAAAATTGGGATGAGAACTATCCTATGAGTTAAAACTGATTATAAACTATCTGTGTACCAAGTTTCGTCTAAATCCGTTCAGTGGTTTTACGTGAAAGAGAAACAAACATCCATTCATCCATACATTGCATACAAGCTTTTGCATATAATACTCACATAATTAATTTGGTACATCCAGTCCTTATAGAGTTGTGATTCGTTGAGTAGTTTCTTCTTGTTCCGCCTCAGGGCTTGGTACCTGTTCATCTGCTCTATGTTCTCCTTGTGTTTCCAATACAACTCGCTTCTTCTCGGATCCTAGAAATAAAAAGGTATATTTTAATTACATATACTGGGTTGTAAGCCCGACTGCAAAGGAAGGGTTATGTTTAAAGATTATTCCTTTGATAAGGTAACAGTTGTATAGTTGTGTGAATGAAGAAATAAATGTTTCATATTTTCATACTGTATTTATTTCAATTTAAATCGAAATCTAAGTAGATTTCGCTTTAGTTAGTTATTAATATCTATGAACTTCAAATCATAATATTTTTTAATCAGTGATTCATAATATTTGTAAGCCTTACAGAGAGTTAATTAAAAAAGCAATGTAAATGCGATAACATATTTGATTGATTGTGTAGAAAATGCATTGACTAATACCTATACTGATCGCGGAAGTTTTGAATAATATAATCTTTTATCTTTTACAATGTAAATCAATTAAAACTGTCTGGAAAATTTATTTAACAATTACATGTATTTGAGGTCGCTGTACTTTCTTCCTTCACAATAACCATCATATATTCATTGAGTATATAACAAATGTGATCATAACTGATATCTATCGCGATATCTGGTGTCGCTAATGGCTAATTTACATTAATTGATAATGCTATCTATGAATCTACAACAAATCTGAATTTCCGTTTAAATACATTTACCTAGACTGTGATTCTTAAAATGTGTCATGCTGATTAATGATTTGCTGTCTTAATAAGTGAATTATTTTTAGGATTCAGTACCCAATGTTTAAAAACGGTACCCTATTACTGAGGTTCTGCTGTTTGTCCGTATGACACTCATTAATATATTTTCGAATTCATGTAAATCTTTGCAATTATGTTTGCTTAAAACGGTGAACGGTGGGTTAGGAAACGTCACGTTAGGGCCCCGATCCTGCTATTTACAAATACTTTCCAATTATTATGTTGGCAAAATGCTTAAGAGAATAGGAATAGTTTCAAATCAATCCAACTGCCATTCATTCATGAGCCGTTGTAAATAGCAGAATCGGGGCCCAGGGGGGTGTAAATTCGTAACGTAAATTAAAGGTATGGGGAAAGGTGGTGAAGCCTGCGACAGTGGTGACTGAACTCGATTTTTTTTTAGCTGACACCCAAATGTACTAGAAATCTTTTGAGCGATAAGTCGCACCCATACCGCACAAGGCGTCGGCTTGAAACTAGCGCTTGTTATCCCTACTTGCGTCAAAATGATCTTCACAGCTTAAACTTCACTGAAATCTGCAAAGGGATCTTATCTTCTCATAGTTTGCAATCAATTCTTACTCATTTTGACATCCGTTTTAATAAGATAAAATAGCTTTTCCGGTGCTTTGGTGGCTGTTTTCATACTTTTACAACAAGTCACGGATTCCTAGTATGTGAATAATATTGTTTGGATGTAAAAAAATGTTTTTTATTACAGCTCAATGCAGGCACAGACTGCTTTAAGTATTCTAAGTTTTTCTTTCACTCCCAGGTCACTATGAAAATGCACCCCACTACATACGAATTCAATTCCTTAGAGCGGGAGCATTTCAATAACAGAGGATAAAATGTAAGACGTGGACAACCCTTGTCACTTAGAGGTATAAATCAATGATAGCAGCCGATTCTCAACCCTACTGAATATTATGCATAACATTTCCTAAAAATCAGCAAGGACACAGGATTATGGATACCATACTTCTCGACATTTCGACAACTCCACAAGATAATTTTTACGATAGAAATTTTAATTAACTATAACTAAGCGGCTGAAGGGTGTTCAAGATAATGGCAACGAAGGTATCATAGAGTTTCTAAGTCTTTAAGACCTACAGAATTGCATTTATGGATGTACTTCATTAATATGATGTTAAGAATGTGTGTTGACATACCTCAACATGTGCATACACATCACTAAAGACTGTCTGTCGCTCTTCTCTCTGCGTGACAAGCGGGCGCTCCATGACTTGTAGTATCTTGAGGACCTGCTGCGTGACGTCATACGGCGTGATCAGCTCCGCGAAGTAGCCGTCGCGGTCGCAGCTCAGGAACTCCCCAAAGGACCGCGTGTGATCCCGAAGACCGAACAAGTCGTGAAGCCACATCACAAACAACCTATGTTTATTTTACACTTTAATATTCTACTAGACTTATAAAAGTGACGTTCTAAAATTAATAGTTGTCACTTAATTTCATGTGAGAATAACAAATGCTACATGGCAGTAAGCACGACATTTGTGGTAGCAAAATATGGCTGTAAGTTTTATAACGACAGATCAAGGGTCAAAATTGAAGATTATAAGCAAGAAAATGAATTGAAAGTAAGGATGTGTCTTCTACCTAGCAATAGCACTATATGATCAAATTACGAGTAATTGCTTAGATTATACTTATGTTGTCTATATTTCTAATGGGTAGCACAAAATTACAAGACTTCCTAAAAACATTTATAGAACTTTTTAGGGAAATTTCTATAACAATTTAGACGGAAATTTAACATGATATCTAAATTATTGACATCCGGTAAGAGATAACAATAATGGATTATTTCCTAAAGGGCTTATTTTTTTATCACACTATATTTAAATTATAATGATGATAGACATTTAATCAAATAATTAGAGTCGCTATGTTTATTCCCAGCCGATGTGACGTATTTCCTTATTTTGGAAGGGATGCGATTCTTGTCAATTTCAAACTATAATGACAGTTAAAGGACTTAAAGATCTGCGATTCCAGTGACATATAACGTTTAAAATACTTTAAACGTTAAAATTCAAAATTAGAATAACAAAGACAATGGACTGACGAATAAAACGGCTTGCTTTTCTCGATTTGTTCCCTAGAACCAGATTTGTTCCTTAGAAGCATACATACCTAATCCGTCCATCAGGATCGAGATGCCTCATGAGCTTGGTATAGTTCCTGTAGATGCTGTCAGTGAGCAGGATGACAGCTTGCTGGCATGCGCGCGGCCGGTCCTTCGCCACACGCTGTCGCTGCAGCAGCCGCACCGCGTACCCCAGCACATCCTTCATCCTCGTCTCGTTTACCATCTTGTAGTCCTTCATCGCCGCCATCATTGCTGCACTGTTCACGTGATTTGCCTACAATCAATATACAGGATTTCAGATTGGCATTATTAATATTGCAATTTAGTCTATCCCTACGACAATAGGTAGTGCAAAAAAATTTAGACTATTTACGATTGTAATGTAAAAATCTACACAATCCACACTTTCTATCCTTTTTATTAATGACGAAACAAATAAATATATTTGAACTGACGTCTTTGCCACTCTTTCGCATCAAGTAAGTTAAATTATCCTGTAGTAAAGTAATCCCTGTAAAAAACTTTTTTGAAGAAGTACACACAACTTACCGGCACCATCTTCTCATTGAAGCAGCCGATTGGAGATTCAACAACGACGTTGAAACGCAGCACATTGACTCTATCGTCATCAGTGAGGGCGCTCAGCAGTGCCAGCGTAAACTGCTCGGCTATGACTTGGTTGGAGGAGTTGTCCATGGAGCCTGAAGCATCTATCAGTATGAGGACATCCCGGGGAGCTCCCCCCGCGCTTACGTACCACGGCCGCAGCCGACAATCGTACACTTTCTCAGAATCCTCATCATCAAATTTGAGCTTGAACATTGTATCCCATAAGGCCGCTGAAAATAACAGGTGCAAGTTTTTAATTCAAAATGTATTAAGGGCGCAGAAAAGTAGGAGAGGAATACTCTTTCCATCATACGTGATGATGGAATCGATATGGAATGGAAAGGTAACAACAACGACAAGTATAGAAAACTGCCCCCCCATAACTATTGTTTTATCGACCGGTGCTATCGCTTATCATCGGCATGGGAAATTTAGTGAGATTATGAATGACATGACATGTACTATGTACATGTACTGTATATGTTGTTGATAATATTATTCTATAAACTATCATTGAAAATGGTAACTAAAATTAAAGTTATTCTTGCCTGGATAATGTCTCAGAAATCCTTGTGCACTGCAAAAGTACTGGAAATCTAGAGATGAATCTTGCGCGTAGTTCCTTTGAAAGGTCGACAATAAACCTTCTGACCAGTAAAGTGCTTCTTTTACTTTCGGAGCTAAAACAAAAGACGAATTACAAGTATTTTAGACATAACGAAAACCATATTCGATTGACTGCATGCAACATCAATACTTTAACAAGTCACGTTTTAAATTGTCTAGAGGTCTCTACAATCTGCTTGCCTATGACAAATAAGTACGACTTTTTGCTATGAATTAAACTTGCACATTTGCACAATTTTACGTTTGCATAAACAACGTTACAGTATTGATTCGCTTACCACAATCAAAAACTTCAGCCACTACGTGAACACTGCTATACTCTAGCGAAACTTCGGCATCAAAATGTTTGCTGTTCTTAAGCTTAATTTTTCGTAAACTTCTACAATTAAGGGGTTCTTGATTTTCTTCTAAATCACTTTCTTCTATTTTCTTTTTCACATTATTTAAATTCTAGAAATAAAAGTTTTTTTAATAAGCACTAAGTAATAATTATTCATAAGACAGACGTTTGTTGATTGATTGAGAGCACAAACATTAGAGCAATTTAATTATACGTAGAGTATAAGTATGAGTATTAATTAAAGAATGTTCTCAATACTAACAACGCTGTAGTCAAAACTGTAGGTTTCATCAGGCTCAGAGCCAAGTCCAGCCAGTTCCTCAGCTCTCCGCATGATTTCCTCTGCAGCATGAGCTCTCCTCTTCAGCAGATCTTCCAAGGAGTCCGCCATCTTGTTCACGATTGCCGAACCGTTACGCACTTCGATCTTAATGTCTGAGAAGCTCTTCAGCAGTTCCTTTCTTCGCACCACAATGTTATCGTTGTCATATAAACTTTTTGAGATATCGTTTGCCCAGTTTTGTACTCTGTGGAAGGTTTGAAGCTGCTATAAAAATAGTAACAGAATATTTCAGCATACTTTTTGTTTTCATTTTCCAAATTAGAATTGATTTAATTTTTTTCGTTAAATAAAAAAATATTGTTCAATATTCTCCAAGAAAGCGAACTTGGGCAAAACAACGTTTGTCGGGACAGCTAGTAACTTATAAATAAGGGTGTAAGTAATAGAGTTCTAATACCAAATTTAAATCAATTCACATTCAAACTCACATATCCGGTGGGATCATTTTAGGTGCAGGCTTAACTTTTTTCGCGGCGATAGGCACCAGTATCGTGTCCACAACATTAGTTATAGTAACAGGTTTAACTTCACTCTTATTTTTCATAACTTCGAATAGAACTTCTTCATGTTTTGCCAAATTCTTTTTAATGGTATCATCTGTTTTTTCTGTCGCATTTTTTGGCTTTGTTCTGACACAGTCCGATAGAGTTATTAAGTTTATTAGTATTAGGAAAAAAATTGGTGTTATTATCATATTGGTTTTTTTATTTGCGTGTTTTATTTATTGTTATTTTTCTTTCATGGTGCGCGGGCGGGTCGCGCGCGGCGCGGTGACTGTGCAGCCTCCCTCGTCGCTCGGCGTCCCGTCGGCTCCCGACGTCCTGGCGCCACGCACCCTATTTGGCGCGAGTGCTTTATCGAAGCTCCTCGATAAAGTTATGAACCTAGATTACTGACCTATTTTTCGCTATATATAGACGAGTATGCTTTCAGAGATGAGAAAAAAAAGTTGGGAGCCTTATATTGCCGTTTGCAATAAAAGAAATTAAAATTTTGTATTTGCTTTTCGATATTATCCTTAAAGTTGATACTCGTAGTACAATCTTCCTTTTGCTACTTAAGCTTACCTTTTTTCTTAGATTTGTTCTGACTGTGTCAATAAAAATAAAGGATAAGTATTTGTACACGTAATGATTTAGATTGCGTTGCAATATTATTCTTAGCACCTAATAACAAAAGCAATGAAAATAGCTGATCTACAAAATTCTTAAACCAAACAAGCCAGCACTGTATTTTAATATATTTAAAAAAAAAGTATGTAATCAGAAAATATTTCATTGAACATTGAGTAGTTTACTGATTCATAAATATTAATACCTCTGTGTTTGCAAAGGGAGCACGGACAGATGTCGTTGTCATTTATTGTGAGAACTGTGCGAAGTGTATTTCAGTTTGTTATGTTTATGATTTGTTTTTCACACATGTCTAGAATACGCCACTTCGCGTTATTAGAATAGAAAGTTAACAAAAACTTTGGAATCCGAACACGCCAAAAAAAATAGGTCTAATTAAATTGGTATGAGCTTATACTCGTCATCCAATAATTCAGTTTAGATGTTACGGCATTAATTTGCAGTTTTCTGATGTAAAATCGATTGAGATCCATGTTATTATGACGTTTAATATTATTCCTTATTTCATCACTTTTATGACCACATCCATGACCACACAGCTATTCAATTTAGCCTACATATTATGTATATATCTTCTGGACACAAACATATTGCCCAAGTTGCTCTTCTTAAAACACCCGAATCCCGTACGCTAACTCAAAGTCGTTAATTTCGTGAAAACCATGTCAAAAAACGCTGCTATGTATGACATCGCAAGCAGACTAGCTTGTGTTAGGACGAGAGCCTTTGGAGTGTAAATCTTAAGCATCCATATGTAATTACGATATAATATCAGCATATTTAGTACGTAGGGTGTCTTATCAGATTGAAGGTGATATATAAATCACAGCTTTGATAGTTAGCCACCGCTAAATTACGATAATACATTACTGATCATCTAGGCATCTCTTAGATTAGGAGAAACACGATTTCCTACTTTAGTTGAGGTATAAATTATATTTCGCGCAGTGTTCTGGAGTGCATTCTGATCTATAATTCAACATGAAAGGTTGGTGTCAAAGTGATATTCTAGAAATTACATGTGACGTCATATCATTTGGAAATTATTTTCACATTGTGTAGTGATAATACGTTAAAATCATTTTGCGTAATTTGTGTTAAATGAAGCGTAATAACTATTAAGTATTTTGTGTGCATATTAATTTAACTCAATATTAAATAAATCATTGTGTTTTGCAGGTATTGCGATTTTGCTGTTAGTTGTGTGCGCGACCGTGAGTCACGCTCGGGAGAATGAGTGTCCCCCTGAACAGGCTGAAAACTGGGAAATCGAGATGCTCCTTGTTCATGACGATTGTAACAAGTTCTACAAGTGCACGTTAGGTTATCCCGTTGAGCAAACGTGCCCCTCGGACCTTTACTTCAACATTGACACTTGGCAGTGTGACTGGCAACACAACGTTGACTGTACCGACAGAAATGTTCCCGGCGAACCACCAGTCGTAACCACGTCGACGACTCAGGCTCCGACTACCCCAACCACCACTACCACCAGTACTACTACAACTCCTGCACCTACCACTACCCCAACCACCACCACTACTACTACCACTCCTGCACCCACCACAACTCCTACCACCACCACTACCACCACAACCACAACTCCTGCTCCCACCACCACCCCGACCACCACCACCACCACTACTACTACTCCTGCTCCCACGACTACCCCAACCACTACCACCACTACTACGACTACCACCACTCCTGCGCCTACAACTACCCCAACGACCACCACTACGACCACTACTCCTGCTCCGACCACAACCCCAACGACCACCACCACTACAACTCCTGCACCCACTACAACTCCTACCACCACCACTACTACCACAACTCCTGCTCCCACAACTACTCCTTCCGCCACAACTACTTTCTTAACTCCGACCGCACCAGTTGACTTCCTGGACAACGGATGCCCAAGGGATCCCTTCGTTCATTGGCTCCTTCCCCACGAGACTAACTGCAACTGGTTCTACTACTGTGTATGGGGACAGCTGGTCCTAAGGGAATGCCCTGAGACCTTACACTTCAACAGGGAGCTCCAAGTAAGAGATATTGAATCGTGCTATAATTGTTTACCGATTGTCCAACTGCCTCTTTCTTTGTATTCTAATTTTATCCATTTTATTAAGTAATTTAATTTGCTTTTGTGGGGTTATAGTCTTTGACATTCAACTAAAGTTTGTTTCATATAAAAATTGAGAATGAAGGTAGATTAGCAAATAACATCACTATTGCCCACAATTTTATGTCAGGCGTTGGTCTCACGTTAGTCTCCCTGATACTACATGTTTTTATACGAGATAGGGTTTGTTTAATTATTTTTAATTTATTATTTTCTTTTTTCTCTTAGGTCTGTGACTGGAGCTGGGATGCTGGATGCACGACCTCTTTTGACAAGAACTTGAGTTCCAGGCAGATGTTGAGAGCCTTGTAGAGCCATATAGGGGTTACATCCGAAACAACGTGATAATATTTTGTACATATATTTTATCGTGTACGCAAAATAACGAACAGTATTCTATTATTAAAGAAAGAGCAAATTTTATTTTTACTTTTAATTGATGTGTTTGATAATCTTTTTCCTCACCCATCTTCGTTTTTC
This sequence comes from Trichoplusia ni, assembly GCF_003590095.1. Taxonomy (NCBI): domain Eukaryota; kingdom Metazoa; phylum Arthropoda; class Insecta; order Lepidoptera; family Noctuidae; genus Trichoplusia; species Trichoplusia ni. Next base: position 5,484,577 of record NC_039496.1, read on the forward strand.
ATAGTCATCAATATATAAAAAGAACTATTTTGCAATTAAATAATCCGAAATGTATGGAATGCCTGCGATGAGAGAGATTAGATGAATGAATCATCAGATTTTTTTTTTATACTTATTAACACCTACTAAGGGTAGCTATTAACGTAAGATAAATACATATCACTGATACTAATGACTCACATCAGTAGTTGTTAAAACAAACAAAACAATTATAAAAGTCCATAAAAAGTTAATTTCAAGTTGTACTTAAAAGTTTAGTTTTACATGCTACGTGTTACAATGCTACGCCGTAGGTTATACTGCTACGCAATGTAGTGCATAAAGTGTACCACTGATCTAAAAGTTAGCGTAGGCAGGTAGGTTTTCGTAGCTGGCCATATTTTTATGATTAGCTGTTATTGCCTTTTGTAAGAAGTCCTTGGGAGGGTTCCAAAAGCGAGGAGTTCCTTTTATAAGTCTTAAAACAGTTTTGGTCATTGTTTCATTTTTCAAGTTTTATGAAAAAAACAAAAGACGAATTTCCACCATAAGGTGTCCGGAGAAATGCACTCGAGCGGTAATTCAGTGATAAGGGACACAAGATGTATGTTTGGTAGTTTTTTGAACGTTAAAGATATTCAGTGATAATCACTGAGGCTGCGTGTTTACATTGTGCGTAAGTAGCACGCCAACAAAAAACCTTTTTTTCCCGCGTTTTTATGAACTCACTTTCTTGTTTGTTTGTCGTTCCAGTTGGATTTTTGTAACTTAATTTGGAGACAATACAATTTAGAACTATAAAACCTGTCAAAATTTTAAAATTTAAAATTTTACATTAAAAAAACTTGGGTATTTAGATTTTTAAATTCTATTAATTTTACAGTTTTTTACCCAATAATAATATGTTTATTTCATAAGTTTTCACTTACACTATTTTTAATCAATATGTTTAGGTAATCTAATTATAGTAAAAACTTAAGCGCCTGATAGAGACCGATTTTACATAAATATTTTATACAAATGACTTATTTGTTAATTTAATCTTAAGGAACTACGGCAGAGTGAGCAGATTGTTTACTCGAGTCGGAGTTGGTTACAAAAATACGAAAATGATTCCTACTAAAAAAATGGTCAAGTTACTTATAGATAAAAAATATTGCGTGAAGAACTGAAAAAAATGCTGTTTGTATATCTGCATTACTGATGCCCTAGTATGTGTTAGATCTTTCATAGCATAGCGAATAGGACTAAGGATTAAAATTTTCATATATTTGATAGGTCAACATTTTCGCTTATTAGTTTTTCTTAAACTTATTTGAAACCTCAGAGTCGCTGGTTTGAATTTTTATTTTTTATTTTAAACTAGCGTTTGCTGTGCTGAAATGTCAATTTCAGTATTTTCTACAAATGAAGATAAATCGGGACTCTCCTTCTTTGTGTGGTAGCTCTGAGCAAAAGTTGCTATATTTCTCCTTATAGTAGAACTCCTTCGATTGTAGTTCGTTCAACTTGTTTCGTGTCTGCAAATATTTGTATCTATGTCAGCGTTGCGGGACATCCCGATCTTTTAATAAAATTTTAATGTCCCGCGCGGGACAGGCTCTATCCCGCTTTTCGGAGAGAACTTGAACGTACGCCTTTCGTAGGATTCACACTTACCAAACTATTGTTTGAAATCAGTGGCGTAGCGTGGTTCACCGTCGCTCGGGGCGGATCCACCCCAAATACGGATCTGAAAAAAGCTTGATAATTTTTTCGCGGAGTTAAGTTACACTTCTTTACTTTTTGTTCGCGCGCGAAACATCGAAGATCAAACATCAACTTTACTATGTCCCGCTTCTGACGGAGGAATCCCGCTATTTTCACTCCAAAAGTACCAAAGTCCCGACTTGTCAAAAAAAAAACTGGCATCGCTGATCTATGTACCTAGAGACAGTTACCTAGTCAGCTATGTTCTTCTACAAACTTTAGATAAACAGATTTTGTATATCTACCGATTTCATTTTATATCCACAGTTTCATTTCTATGAATATTTATAAAAATAATATATGTATTCTTATGTTAAACGCCTTATAAAAATCGCTTTTACTTTAAATTCGCAAAATTTGACAGATCTTAATGCCACAAATGTCCTTTAAGAATAACAAATAAAATATATGGCAACCAAACGCGGGAGTTTAACCCTTTTTCAAGATAGCGAGTTTTCCCCAAGGCTGGTATCCCCATTAACTCTTTTTCAAGCTTTTGTAACCATTGCGCACGAATCTATGACATGAAATAGTTGACTTTAATAAGTGCACGGTGAATCGAACTTTTGAAGGAACTTATCATTATGATCCTAACCTTTTTGTAACCATGTTCGGTCGGCTTCGGTCGGAGTCGTAAAAAGAAAGCGATTGATAGTTTTTGGAGTTTTCCGTACCTTCCGCAACCTTAGTATAAAAAAGTAACTTGGTCCGGAATTCATGAAATAAAATATTCTGTAAACATAAATTTTATTGGTATAAATCCAATCTTACCCAGGGGTAAAAGTAGACGAACATTTCTCATGGATAGAACATATAAACTTTTTGTGCAATAACCTAAGAACTATTTTAAGTAAATTTTATCACCTAAGTTTTAGAGTTCCTAGTAGTACCCTAAAAATACTATACCACTGTATGGTGGAATCTGTAGTTGATTATGCCCTTGATTGCTATGGACTTACATTCAAATCCTACATCGAAAAAATAGAAAATATCCAAATAAGATTCCTAAAGCTAATAGTACATAAAAAAACTAAAAATAATTGTAAAGACGACTATTATAAACTATTCAAAATTTGTAAAGTATTACCGGCAAGATTAAAACATAAATTTATATTAGCAACAAACAACCATACCGATCAGGAGCATAATTCATTATTAATAACTGTTTATAATAATTATAACACCCGAGCGATGTCGTCTGGTAAATATACTGTACCAAAAGTTAACAATGTATATGGAGACCGAACATTAAAAAAGCGAGTTCCATATACATTGAACAATTTACCAGGCGATATCAGAGAAGGAAAAGATAAAAATAAGTTCCGTAAAAAAATAAAAAAATATTTAACTAACACATTACCTTAATATTATATACTATACTTAATTTACATACCTAGATATCTATGTATAAGAAATGTTTAACGAGATCCAACAGACAAACTATGTCGATAGTTTTGTTGGACATTGCATCAGATTTAATGTTTTTATCATGTACCTGTTTATTAATTAAATAAATAATAAATAAAATAATAATCAATTATTCGGTATCAGGCGCTTTAATTTTTTTGAACTAATCCCGCCTGAATCTTTTAACCCTTGTGTTTCGGGGGATTTCACAATCATTCAAATCACAAAGACACCCAAACTCTGGACACACATGCTTGTCCTACGCGGGGATCAAACTTGTAACACGTCGCGCACAGTGCTGTCAATAAAAAGAGCGCCTATATTATGTTTTAGAGCAATTTAATTAGAGTAGGAGATTATACAAATAAACGTTTTATGAATTCCAATCCAGCTGATTCTGATTCTTCATACCTAACATGTTTTATTTTACCGAAGGTGTGTACTCGGAACCTTTAGTGTGTAGAGTCAAACGGTCCAAGTGTGCGCCCATAAGTTTTGTTGGGAAATAATATTGTAACGTAAATTAAACAAAAATCATATTTGTTTGTCTGTTTATTAATGATAATTTTTTGTGAGTAAATAATTCATTTACTATAATAATTCATTTACTATAATGGAAAAAAATCTTGAACGGCTCGTGGCTAAGCTATAACCGCATAAGTGAATCGATCACAGGTTAAGCTACGCTTGATGCGTTTGGTCTGTACATGGGTGACCATCTTTGTCATAACGAGTCCTCGTGTTTCGGAAGGCACGTTAAATTGTGACTCTCAGCTGTTAATCCTACATCTTTGACAGAAGCTTGAAAGTCTGACAACCACTCTAACCAATTGGTTTCGTGTTGCCCAGGTAACTGGGTTGAGGAGGTCAGATAGGCAGTCGCTCCTTGTAAAACACTGGTACTTAGCTGAATATGGTTAGGCTGAAAGCCGACCCCTCACATATTATATAGTAAGGCTAGGACCAACCTCAACATAGTTGGGAAAAGGCTAGGCCGATGATGATATAGAATAACTAAGATAACCTAAATACGTACACTTTTTCCAATATAAGGGTAAATTATGTTTCTAACATACTTAAACCATATCATTTTAACTTTAGTATCTGTTCGTGCTACCACAAAACCTAGCTAACGAATGGCAGTTTTGCTTTCAGTAGCTTCTGTTATTGCACTTTGATCGCGTCCAAATGTTTATCTGATACCATTTCTTACTACAGACGTTATTTTGTTGGACATAAGCAGCTTTAAGGCGATAGGCTAGCCATCAGAAGGAAAGGCCAGGCGACCAAGATTAGAAGCGTGTCGTTTTAAAAGTACTGCGTAAGTAAGTTTAATGGTAGAATAATCTAAATTCTACAGGTCCTTCAATGTATTAATACAACAACTGGGTGAAAGTATTAATTGTCCTTGAAAACATTTATGAACCCTTGACTGTTTTAAAGTTTTTCCTTTATCTTTTATTATTTCTATCTATCTATCTAATGCCCAAAACTGCCTAATGCTTTACTTGTTGAGTTTTTAATAAATATATATGACTAATATCTTAATTTGGGGTTTATTTTCTGAATAAAACAGAAAAGTAATTATCAAACGTTTAATTTTGCTTACTTGACCAAAATTTTACAAAAAGTTTTTGATTTCAATTTTCTAAATTTAAGAATAATTTAATATTTTTACACTTGCACAAACATTACTTTCTTAGTAGCTGGCGTGATTCCAAATGTTTGTTGAGAGCAGCAAAGAACATTCTGCTGTTACAGTTTACGTTCTGCGGCCAATCACAAATCAGCTGGTCTGCGTTGAAGAGTAAGCTATTGGGACACGATAGGACAAGGGGTACACCACCAGCGCAGAAATAGAACTGGTTACAATTTTCATGGGCTACCAGTCTACCGTCAGAGTTTGGTTGGGAGCACAACTTTGGTGCATTTCTTGGATTGCAAGCACAGTCATCCTCAGGGATAAGCCTGTCTCCACAGACCACATTTTGTGGCCAATCACAGGCTCGATTGACAGGATTGAACAAAAGTCCAGATGAACAAGGCATTGGTACTGGCCGTCCTGCAGAGCAGATGTAATACTGGTTACAATTTTCATGAGCTACTAGCACTCCACTAGAACCATTTTCTGCACAGATTGAGGGCGCTTGGCTGGGATCATCATTGATGACTTGGTTGTCGTCAGGCACAGTGGTTGTCGAAGTACCGACATTGTTATCATCAGGAACTGATATTGGTCTGTTACCACATTCAACATTGCTGGGCCAATCACAGTCTTCTCTGTAGGGGTTATAAAGGAGACTTGCTGAACATGTGAATGCTATGGGAACACCGTTAGCACACTTGTAGAATTGGTTGCAATTTTCATGAGCGACCAACACACCCGATGAACCCTCAGCTGCACAAATAGCTGGAGCTTCTTCAGGGTTACAATTGCAAGTGCCATCGTTCTCATTGTCTTCAACTTCTTCACTTTCATTTACATCGTCATCTTCATCGGAGTCTGGAATAATTCTATCACCGCATTCAACATTGTGTGGCCAATCACAAGCAATGTTCACAGGGTTGTACAACAGACCTCGTGGGCATCTTATAGCGACAGGTTTTCCATTAGAACACTGATAGAATCGATTGCAGTATTCATGAGCTATGTATACACCGTCTGACCCACCCACAGAGCAGATGGAAGGAGCATCTTCAGGTCGGCAGTTACAGGATTCTTCATTAACTAGTTTATCGTTCTCGCAATCCGCGCCAACTTGGTCTTCTTGATCATCACCTACTACAAAAGTATTATCAATGTCTTCTTTGTTTTCTTCGGAGTCCTCTGAGTTTGGAACGTTCCTATCCCCACATTTCACATTTACCGGCCAATCACATTCTTCTTTATAAGGATTGTATAACAGATTGTCAGGACAAGACATGGCTACAGGCTTGCCGTGGTCACACAGGTAAAACTGGTCGCAGTTTTCATGAGCTATGAGTGTTCCGTTGGAATTTTCGGCCAAACAGATTTTTGGTGCTTCTCCAGGGTTACAGTTACAAACACCTCCATTGCCGCCGTTATCACTTCCACCGTTGTCACTTCCACCATTATCACTTCCGCCGTTGTCGTTGCCGCTGTTATCTTCATCAGGGTCAGGAATTACTCTATCCCCACAGTCCACGTTTTGAGGCCAATCGCATTGGTCGCTGTTGGGGTTAAACAACAGATTACCTGGGCATGGACGGGCAATGGGGTTTCCTCCAAGACAAATGTAATATTTGTTGCAGTTTTCATGTGCTACTAACACATCATTTGAGCCATCAGCTGCGCAAATGGTGGGAGCTTCATTTGGGTCACAGTTACCTCCACCAATGGCATCACTACCACCGTTATCACCATCGCCAATGTCACTTCCACCATTATCGCTACCGCCATTGTCATTGCCGCTGTTATCATCATCAGGGTCAGGAATTACTCTATCCCCACAGTCCACGTTTTGAGGCCAGTCGCATTGGTCGCTGTTGGGGTTAAACAACAGATTACCTGGGCATGGACGAGCAATAGGTTTTCCTCCAAGACAAATGTAGTATTTGTTGCAGTTTTCATGTGCTACCAACACATCGTTTGAGCCATCAGCTGCGCAAATGGTGGGAGCTTCACTGGGGTCACAGTTACCTCCACCAATGGAATCACTACCACCGTTATCGCCGCTGCCATTGTCACTTCCACCATTATCGCTTCCGCCGTTATCATTTCCGTTGTTATCGTCGTCAGGGTCAGGAATTACTCTATCTCCACAGTCAACCTTTTCGGGCCAGTCACATTGGTCACTGATTGGATTAAACAATAGGTTGCCTGGGCATGGACGGGCAATGGGTTTTCCTCCAAGACAAATGTAGTATTTGTTGCAGTTTTCATGTGCTACTAACACATCATTTGAGCCATCAGCTGCGCAAATGGCGGGAGCTTCACTGGGGTCGCAGTTACCTCCACCAATGGCATCATTACCACCGTTATCGCCGCCGCCATTGTCACTTCCGCCGTTGTCGCTGCCACCGTTGTCGTTGCCGCTGTTATCATCATCAGGGTCAGGAATTACTCTATCCCCGCAGTCCACGTTTTGAGGCCAGTCGCATTGGTCGCTGTTGGGGTTAAACAACAGGTTACCTGGGCATGGACGGGCAATCGGTTTTCCTCCAAGACAAATGTAGTATTTGTTGCAGTTTTCATGTGCTACTAACACATCGTTGGAACCATCAGCGGCACAAATGGCGGGAGCTTCACTGGGGTCACAGTTACCTCCACCAATAGCATCATTACCACCATTATCGCTGCCGCCATTGTCACTTCCACCATTATCGCTTCCGCCGTTATCATTGCCGTTGTTATCATTGTCAGGATCAGGAATTACTCTATCCCCACAATTAACCTTTTCGGGCCAGTCACATTGGTCACTGATTGGATTAAACAACAGGTTGCCTGGGCACGGACGGGCAATGGGTTTTCCTCCAAGACAAATGTAGTATTGATTGCAGTTTTCATGAGCTACTAATACATCATTTGAATCATTGGCAGCGCAGATAGCAGGAGCTTCGCTGGGATTACAATTACCACCACCAACGTTGTTGTTACCTTCACCCTGGAGTGGTACGTCGTCAATATCAACACCATCTCCGCCATTGCACGATGGACAATTATTTTCAGGTTCAGGAACTACCCTATCTCCACAGTCGACATTCAGTGGATAGTCACACACTCTGAGGTATGGGTTATAAAGGAGCTGACCGGGACAGAGGAATCCAATTGGTCTGCCAAAGTTACAAATGTAGTACTGGTTGCAATTTTCATGAGCTATGAGCACACCTTCAGACCCAGGAGCGGCACAAATGCTTGGTGCTTCTCCAGGGTTGCAGTTACATGTACCATCGTTATTATCATCGTTTCCATCGTTGTTGTTATCAGTGACGGGGCTGTCATCGAGTTCAGGAATAACTCTATCCCCGCATTCAACGTTTTGAGGCCAATCGCACTGAGTCGTGTAAGGATTGTACAAAAGACCCGGTGGACAGACTAATGGCAAAGGTGCACCACCAGAACAGATATAGAACTGATTGCAGTTTTCATGCGCTACGAGGGCTCCATTTGAACCGTCGGCAGCACAAATGGACGGTGCTTCACTGGGGTCACAGTTGCAGGTGGCCGGACTATCTTCGAAGTCTCCAGGAGTGGTGCCATCACAATCTTGATCAGTGCCGTCTGAAATGGGTCTGTCACCACAGTCGACGTCATGAGCCCAGTTACATACTTCCAAGACGGGGTCGTACAACAGGTTAGCTGGGCAAGTGATTGCTTCTGGTTTTCCATGCGCACATTTGTAAAACTTGTCGCAATTTTCGTGTGCTATTAATATATTATCCGAACCGTAGTTAGCTTCGCAAATTTGTTGCGCTTCGGAAGGGTTGCAGTTACATTGTTGTCTCTTCAGGTCTAGATCGACCCCGCGTGCCAGTGCTAGTGCACAAAGCACTAAAATGATTTGGTCTGAAAAGAAAAAAAGTGTAAAATGTAATACAAATTTCTTCTGACATCGTTTTTGCTCTGTATGTAACACACTGTAAGATCTTAAAAGTTGACTTGTGATGTTTGAATAATAGTGAAAACCTTTATCGCATTATAATATAAATCTTAATAAAAACCGGTTATGATTTTAACTTTCAAGTATTAAAACTATACGAACTGCACTTCGAAGAAATAGGCAGACACTTACCTTTCATCGAAAAGATCCAACAAGACTTTCTTTTTTTCAAATATTGCACTTCAACTGATTAAAATGACTGCAGTGATTACTATTTATACCCTCCTCCCTGATTTTGAATATTATTCACAATTAATTATCAAATCGATAATCGTATAATATCTAGATCTATTTAGATTAGCAAGAAATTTTTGATTTTATTGGATAAGATCAAAATGACAAAGAGGCGATTAAATTCGTTGATGTTACTGAGAAATAGACTATGCAAATGCATTACGACGAAAACATTAGGAAGGATATTTCCGCTAAAATTCTTGAACAAAAGTCAAGAGAGTGTCGAACTCCCAATAATCAAGGTCCCGTACATATAAGCTTAAGGAAACCAATTTGAAAGAGAAATGGTCAGCTACCAAATTTATAACTATACTAAACGTTGCTTAACTTAGATGTGTTTTTTAATTATTTGATGTTATACAAAATAATAATAAATTATTTAATTGCAACATTAAATACATCATCTGTAAAAAATTCAACTGTCCAGCTGTAACGGTTCCTGATGTACAGCCAGTGATAGACGGACAACTTCCAATATCTAAAAGCTCTCATGTGGGCACCGACAAATATGGCCTTGGCTTGGCCCAAAATGACAACTCAGGACCCTCGGACTAGCGTAGTACATTGTATATACGTCTATAGCGAAGTGTAGAGCACAGGTTTTTACATAATTTATAAAAAAGTTTGCAAAATAATCAAATTTCGCCGAAAAATGCTGCTTCATAGTAACTGTCAGAAATTAAATGAGGAGAGAATAATTTCCGCAATTAAATAAGCAAACATTTTAGGCTTTTGAAATTTTAACAATTATTAGCTACTCCAGTCATCGTTTGTAATTTTTAAACGAACACTCGTCGGCCGTTTTGTAATAGATAAAAGTAAATCATAATTCATATCGTTTGTTTTATTATTTGATTTAAGATAACTCGGTATCTGAACATAATCAGAGTGTTCGTTTAATTTGTCCAATACCGAGTAACGTATAACCTAGGAGCGGCTAGGGGGTAAATTACTACTTAATTTAATATTTTAATCAATCTGAAAACTTGGTGTCTACAGATTGTTCAATTCATCTGTGTTCGCGGCGTAGTGTGCGTGCAATTGATGGCGATATTTGGTATTCAAGCTTTTATTTGTGTGACACATAAATATTTACAAACTTTCTATTTGGTTATCGTCACTCATGCCTGCTAATTCCTTTATCCTTTATCCTATACCAATCGGATGAGGTGATGCGAAGTTGGAATTAACCTTTTTTCTAAAGTTTTTTTTTTTTAGTAGTCATATTCTTGTGTGTAATATTGTGTGTCGGGTGTGTCGGTAATGTGCATTTTTTCTTTATCCCTCCAACATTGTAATATAACAGTGTTATGTATAGTCATTATTCAGGTTTAACTTAATTTAATCGTCGTAAATATAGTTTTTTTTTATTTATATCGTTTTTGTTCACGTGTTTAGTGTCTTGTTAATATTGTCAATCAAATAATGACCAAGATGTCCAATAAACATCAGTTATGTTTTAAAATAGTTATTTTTTTGTATGCCATGTATGTGGTGTATGTTTTTATTTTCACATGCCTACCAGCTGAACGTCACTTATTTACAATCCAATCGATCCATCCAATATTTTGAATGAGGAGTGTCTGAAGAAGGGCATAATTTAAGAACAAAGATAAATTGTTCTCTTACACATATAATCTTTTACGTTCTTTAAAATTAAGGTTCCTGTATGTAGTTCACACCATAATTATTTGTCTGTAAGTACTCAATGACGAACACACAATTAAGAGGGTTCTTCATCTATAGTACCTAATATTTTTAACTTTGTAACTCTAAAGACACTCTGAGATATCGCAACACACTCCGTCAAATTATATGACCAAAATAAGAATCCGCCTGACTGTCATAGATACTAAATATTTATTTATTTATTTCACACTCTCATCAGTCTTTACAGGATCTTAGCCTAATGCGACAGAGAAGTAAATAATATTCTTATCCATACTAAATCTAATAAAACAAAACATAATCCTAATTATAAACTTATCTATTAAATATCTAGTTCGCAACATACTATGCTATATGCAGCCCTTGTGAAGTCGTTCAACGAACAGGAAAACAAGTCAATATGCTCAGCTATCGCGTTGAGCGTGCGCACCGCGCGTGTCTCCGGCGCTTGCTTTAGGAGGTTCGTGCGTGCTTCTGGCACCACCAGCAGCCGCGGCCGCCGCGCCGCCGCGGTCCCACATACTCATCTGGCACGCACAAGCGAAGTTCTTCCAATATTGCTGGAATACAATTTTTACTTTGTAAAAGTTGAAATAAATAAGTAGTCAGCGATACTTCTCGCCTGGCTTCCAGTTTATAATAGCCCACCATAATAAGCAAAAACAATGTTGGATATAGTAAAGGATAACCCGGATAAAAACTATGTAATTTAAAATAAAGAAATCTTACGAACTTGTTCTGAATTCTTTCCAACATTGTTTTGTACTTGGCTTCACTTGGACTCCAAATGGCCGCATTGCATTCTCAATGACTTTTTACTAATGCCTCGTACAAAGCTTTTAAAGCTCTGATGTTAGTGTAATCAGTGGCCTGGCGTAAAACGAATCCCAGATTACGGTAGGCTTTCTTACATATTGCCACAATATAGAAAGCTGCCTGAAAGTTAGATCTATCCAGACCTCAATAGAGACCTACTTTTGCTAGATCCAAATGTAAGCTAATCAATTCTGATTTATTCAGAACATGTGTGCAAAGTTTCATGATTTACAGTTAAGTATTATTAGATTAATAAAAAGTTTGAAATTTCAAATATAAGTGCAATTATTAAATAAAGAATAATTTTAGTATAAACAGTCAGTTTTCTTTAAGTGTACCGTGCGCAGTATTTGTGCAGTATTATTTTAATGTTTATATTTAGTAAATAATTTGCTTATTGATATTTTTGATCATTCTGAAGTGAGCCCACATTTTCAAATTATTTTTTCACTAGCTGTTGCCCGCGACTTCGTCCCCGTGGGTAGAAGATATAAGTTACCATTTAGACCTACCCTGTTTTTTTCACATTTTCCATTGTATCTTCGCTCCTATTTGTCGCAGCGTGATGGTTTATAGCCTAAAGCCTTCCTCGGTGAATGGTCTATTCGACACAAAAGGATTTTTTCAATTTGAACCAGTAGTTCCTGAGATTAGCGCGTTCAAACAAACAAAGAAACAAACAAACTCTTCAGCTTTATATATTAGTATAGATTATCATTAAAAGATTCAAGAGATGTTTTTGAGAATGCTACGATTTCTTTAGGATGTTTTTAAGATTTAGATTTGATTTGTGAGGTTTCTGATATCTATCCATTACTCTCCATGTTGCTTCAATTATTTCATTCAGCTATTGTCAATCCTTTTCTAAAAATTTTGATAATAACAAATATATAGCATGTAAATGAAAGAACTGCTTACTAACGGAAGACTTTCATAGCAAATGCAATGTTTACGTTTTTAGATTTTGCTATTAGAAAGTGTTGTGCAATTCATACATTATTTTACTTATTTGATTATTTTATCATTGATTTGTTGTTTTTCTCTTTTATTTATCTTCTAACCCTGCTAACCACCCGTGGTCGTTTTAGTCGGGAGATAATGATTTACATATCGAAGGCAATTCAGGGCACCGTCCTCTTCTAAGTATAAAAAAAATAACTATTGCAAATACTTAGTCAGTGACATGTTCATACAAGATGCAAATATATTTTTATTTAGAATATTAGGACTTCATTAAAGAAAATATAAATTTTATTAAATGATTTATTTTGACCAAAAATCAATTTATTACACGAAAAAGAGTAATACATGCATAATTTAATATCTTGACTTAAGTTCGAAAACTAAATTTTAATTAAATTTAAATATTCATAATATAAAATGCTTTCTTAACCTAATGCAAAAGACAAACATTATTGTCTAAGAGATTGGCGCGACTCCAAATGTTTGTTGAGAGCAGCAAATGACATTCTGCTGTTACAGCTTACGTTCTGCGGCCAATCACAAAACAGCTTGTCTACGTTGAAGAGTAAGTTATTGGGACACGATAAGGCGATGGGTACACCCGCGTTGCACATGTAGAACTTGCTACAATCCTCGTGAGCTACCAGCATACCGTTGGAGGCTTGTCCAGCGCACAACTTTGGTGCATTTCTCGGATCGCATGCACAATCATCTTCAGGGATAACTCTGTCTCCACAGACCACATTTTGCGGCCAGTCACATCCCCAGGTCACGGGGTTGAACAAAAGTCCGTTGGAACAAGACATTGCTAATGGCTCTCCTGCAGAGCAAATGTAGTACTGGTTACAATTTTCATGAGCTATTAGGACTCCCTCAGAACCACTGTCTGCACAGATCGAAGGTGCTTGACTGGGATCATCATTGATGTCTTGGTTATCATCAGGAACAGGGTTGTTGTCGCTACCGTTGTTGTCATCATCAGGGTCTGAAATTGGTCTGTTGCCGCAGTCAACGTTGTCAGCCCAGTCGCACTCTTCTTTGTAAGGGTTGTAAAGAAGATTGGCAGAGCATCTGAAGGCTACGGGAACACCGTTATCGCACTTGTAGAACTGGTTGCAATTTTCGTGAGCGATCAACACACCCGATGAGCCATCAGCTGCACAAATAGCCGGAGCTTCTTCAGGGTTGCAATTGCAAGTGCCTTCGCTATCGTTACCACCATCTTCAACCTCGTCACTTTCACTCACGCTGCTATCTTCATCGGGGTCTGGAATAACTCTATCGCCGCAATCAACATTGTGTGGCCAATCACAAGTTACACTGTAAGGATTGTAAAACAGACCTGGTGGGCATTTTAAAGCGACTGGTCTTCCATTGGAACATTGGTAATATTTGTTGCAATTTTCATGGGCTATGTATTCACCGTCTGAGCCATCCACCGAGCAGATAGAAGGAGCATCTTCAGGTCTGCAGTTGCAGGGTTCATTGTTATCATTGTTGTCGTTGTCACAGTCAGAATCATCACTGTCATTGCCAGGGTCATCACCGACCGGAGGTAAATTATCAATGTCGCTATCAGGATCATCTCCTACAGGTGGTAAATTGTCAATGTCATTTGAATCATTGGAATCACTGGAGTCATCGGAATCACTGGAGCCGTCAGAATCACTGGAACCGTTGGAATCACTAGAATCATCAGAGTCGGGAATTATTCTGTCTCCACAATCCACGTTTTCTGGCCAGTCACAACGATCGGTGTTTGGATTAAACAATAAATTTCCTGGGCATGGTCGGGCAATAGGCTTCCCACCGTCACAGATGTAGTATTTGTTACAGTTTTCATGTGCTATTAGGACATCATCGGAATCTTCAGCTGCACAGATAGCAGGGGCTTCACTGGGATCACAGTTACCACCACCAACCACATCATTACCGTCGTTATCATTACCACCGTTGTCATCACCACCATTATCGCTGCCACCGTTGTCACTACCGTCATTGTCGCTGCTACCGTTATCATTGCTGTTGTCATCATCAGGTTCGGGAATTAATCTGTCTCCACAGTCCACGTTTTCGGGCCAGTCACAACGGTCTGTATTCGGATTAAACAACAGATTGCCTGGACATGGTCGAGCAATAGGCTTGCCACCGTCACAGATGTAGTATTTATTACAATTTTCATGTGCTACTAGCACATCATCGGAATCTTCAGCTGCGCAGATAGCAGGGGCTTCGCTGGGATCACAATTACCACCACCAACGACATCATTACCGTCGTTGTCGCTACCACCGTTGTCGCTACCACCGTTGTCACTACCACCATTGTCACTGCCACTGCTGTCGCTGTCACCACTGTCGCTACCACCATTATCGCTGCCACTGTTGTCATTGCTTTCATTGTCATCAGGATCAGGAATTAATCTGTCTCCACAGTCCACGTTTTCGGGCCAGTCACACCGGTCAGTGTTCGGATTAAACAACAAATTACCGGGGCACGGTCGAGCAATAGGCTTGCCACCGTCACAGATGTAGTACTTGTTACAGTTTTCATGTGCTACTAGCACATCATCGGAATCTTCAGCTGCACAGATAGCAGGGGCTTCACTGGGATCACAGTTACCACCACCAACCACATCATTATCGCCATTGTCATTACCCTCATTGCCGTTGCCAGCGTCACCCTGGGGTGGTAAATCGTCGATATCACTACCACCATCATCGCCTTGTGGGGGCACGTTATCAATATCATCACCAGGTAGAGGTAGATCATCGATGTCATCACTGTCGTCGTCACCATTACATGATGGGCAGTTATTCTCAGGTTCAGGAACTACTCGATCCCCGCAGTCAACGTTCACGGGATAGTCACATTGTTGGCTGTATGGGTTGTAAAGCAACTGGCCGGGGCAGAAGAATCCGATGGGTTTACCAAAATTACAAATGTAGTACTGGTTGCAATTTTCATGAGCTATGAGCACACCTTCAGATCCAGGAGCGGCACAAATGCCTGGTGCTTCTCCAGGGTTGCAGTTACATGTACCATCGTTATCATTTTCGTTTCCATCGTTGTTGTTATCAGTGACGGGGTTGTCATCGGGTTCAGGAATAACTCTATCGCCGCATTCAACGTTTTCTGGCCAATCACAATCTCTTTCATAAGGATTGTACAAGAGACCTGCTGGACATACTAAAGCTTGAGGTTTGCCTCCAGAGCATACATAGAACTGGTTACAGTTTTCATGGGCTACAAAGACTCCTTCTGAATCTTCAGCAGCACAAACCGATGGTGCTTCACTGGGATCACAGTTGCACGTGCCATCGTTGTCATTGTCTTGATCATTATCGTTATCCCCCGGAGAGTTTCCATCACAATCGGAATCAGAGCCATCTGAAATGGGTCTGTCACCGCAATCGACTTTATCAGGCCAGTTACAAACTTCAAGGACAGGATCGTACAGTAAGTTGCCTTGACAAGAGACTGCTACTGGTCTTCCATTTGCACATTGGTAGAACTTGTCACAATTTTCGTGTGCTATTAATATATTATCCGCTCCGTAGTTAGCTTCACAAATTTGTTGCGCTTCGGAAGGGTTGCAGTTACATTGTTGCCTCTTCAGGTCCAGATCGACCCCGTGTGCCAGTGCTAGTGCACATAGCAGTAAAAGTACGCGACCTGGAAAGAGAAAAAAGGTGGTTTTTAAATGCCGATCGCACCTTCATGTGAGGGCTGATAAACTATTATGATATCATCGGTAGCAAGTTCTGCGTGTCAGGTTATTGAAAGATATGAAAATTTATGTTTCTTCCGTGACTTAATAATTGTATTTGTGTTTACTAATGCTTATGATTTTGTGAAACTTGAGTTGTTAATAGAATGATTAGCCTTCCTCCGAGAGCTCAAGATTTAAAACTTTTTAGCAATAGTACAAAGTATATGTATAGGTGTCGGAAATGTATCAATCAAATACAACTTATATTCTATGAATTGCAAAAATATCTATTGATGATGCTCTATTATTAACATATATAATCCTACCTTGCATTTATAGGTCCAAAAATACTCTTTTTTCACGAATGCTGGCACTTAGACTGATGCAAAACAATTAATTTCACATTATTTATACACTTCTGATGCTTATGTTATTCACAAGGAATTATCAGTTTGATTAAGGAGGGACACAGATTTTTTCAGATAAGATATAATTTTATTCCTTTGATAAAATCTGTAAGTCATTAATACGTTGTTACCAAGAAAGAATGAAATTTAGCTTCGTGCAGTTGTAATATACCTAGATGCCTTCGTCACCATCGTTACTTTCTAGAGTAGGTAGATTATATCATGAAATACTGCTTTGTAGACTGGCAACTGGTCTGGCAAAAACAAAAATGCTACCGATCCATGTTTAGATAATGTAAGCCCGACACTTTCCTAAACCCTACCCTCGATGTCGGTTGAAGTCATTAGCTTTTCAGCGAGTCCAGTTGACTATTGTTGCAGTTGAAATCCCAATTTTTTATTGTATTCCCTGTTTCAGAAATAATAAGTTTAAGATCAATATATGCCCTGGCGCACACGTGTGGTTTTGAACTGTCCATTCTATACACTTGAGCGTTTAGATCACCGTTAGCGTCTGAAGAAAGGTAGTTTTAAAAGCTTACTTGCATCTTATAAAAAGTAAGCTTATACATAAAGAATTCTACAAATGCTACAAGTGCTACAAATCGTTAGCCTGATGCCATAAATGGTTTTTGTTATCTAATGATGACAAGAATAGTTAGCCTTAAGTAAGTACTTTGTTTCTATGTTGTGTGTGTTATTATTAAAATGAGAATGAAGTTGTTTTAAAATCATCATTCAAAATCCACATCCAATTTTAAGGATGTCATCATGGCATAATAATCACGCCGGTAGTTCCCCTACATAGGAAATTTAGCAAAGTCATCGATATTGTGTATTTCTTCAATCGTACGAGGTCCACATTATACGTAATGAATATTCTGGAGTTCTGCTATTTGCGTTCTGACAGATAAGATAATATCAATGTCGATCAAAACATCAAAGCAATTTCAATTATTTTATTGTCTATTAGCGGAAATGTTTTTTTAGTATTTTTATCTTTACTTACTCATTTACATATAAACAGTTTGTTGTTGTTATGACTGGAAAATAACGTTGTTTTTACGCAGTAACCAATGGCTTGCCTTCCCTGATATCCTCTTGAAATTGTCCTGGTAACGGCGGAGAGGTTGTTTGTCTACGCTTTAGTTTTACATGTCAAAAACCTTGTACCTAAAGTAAGACTTGCTTTAAGATGACGTTGCTAACAAGTTGTTGTTTGGAAACAAGACCGCGCTCTAAATGGAGCGGATTACAGCAGTTTCTTTTTCAAAGACAATAACAAGCACGGATCCACCCTTGTGCGCACGGTGGGCACGCCTTAATTTACATGTAACATATCACTTTCAAGTTCAACAAAATCTACAGATAGTAAAAAACTGGTTGTGGATGGCTGTACCCACTACCTTCTTTGAGAGCCGGATTCGTGCCTGAACGGATACGACTACATTCATTTCCTGTCTATTCTATCAATATATTTAGTAAAGGATTGTTATGTTATTTACACAGATAGTTTATAACCAGGAGGAAAACATTGGATAGATGTCGGCTAGTGTTACAATAATTAGACTCGAGTTCACAATAGCATAACCTGAAAAGGGCAAAGGCCTCGTGACGGATTAAATGATACGTAATCTAAAACTTTGTCGTCTAACACGCAAATCAAACGGCAAGTTGCTTGGGGGTAAATAACTGATAAAAAGCAATTAATTATATTATTGTTAGTACTGAAATAGTCTACAACTTTACCTTCATACGGCCAGACTACAGGCCTTCAGAATGTGGAACAATGACACAATGACTTAGAACTTTATTTGATAACGTCATGGTCAGGAGAAGGACGAATAAGTTCAGGGCAAAACTGATTAAATTTAAGTTCTTTTGAGTAAACAAAATGTACCTATGTACAGTATGTACGTAATTGGATGTGTCGGACCTCCTTCGATACCGTTTATGCTGGGGTCAAGTTTTAAGCATTGATCAATATCCTAGCTCACTGCGGGTAAGTAATTTGCAAATTCTATAATTTTTCACAAATGTTTTCCTTCATCCTCTACCGGTTTGTATCAGAATCATTGAAGAAGCACATATAACATATATTTGTTTTCTAAGCCTAAACAACAGTTTACTGTTATATAACAACGCCCTCGTAGTCGACGGATAAAGCTCTAAGCTACGCAGATTAAGTAAAATTTGTAAAAAGAAATGGCTGCAAAGAGCTGCGGCTTCTGGCTACAGGTAGCTGAATTTGGAATGGTGATGCCATCCAGCATCAAGTAGGTCAAACCAATTAAATCCTATGGTGGTGAAGGGCGAAGTATTTTTATAGTACGTAGCAGTGGGGTCGCGAGTCGAGCTGTTGGGTCCGAAACTAGTCGATAAATACGCGTGAGTAAACCGTAGCATCATTTAATGAAGGAAAAATCTGTTTGAAATAAGAACATGGCAAATTATAACTGTGCAACATTCTAAGCAGAAATGTCATCAAAACCTGTCCGAGAGACTCTGATGATACTCCAGATGTTTATGCTCCCATGTCGAGTTTGTTCCTTATCATTAGTAGTTAATAATCTTATAAACCGAAGAACATTATTCGTCAGGCAGTGCATATTTAGAGTAGGACCTGTAGTAGTAGAACCTCTAGTGTCTAGGTAGGCTTTCAGCTTTATTACAAATATCTTATGACGACGCACTCTAAAGACGGACGGACACAATGCAGTTGTCTTTGCACACTTTAAGCGGATTAAATTTGGTGTCGTCAGTTTCCAAGAAATAGATTGCAGTGTTTTTTGCACGTGAGCTTCGTCTTATCAATTTAATATACTTACAACGTGATTTATTCATGTACACTATTTTTAGGGATCCGATTATTTACTTTTTGGATTAATATTTAAAAACTTTATGATATAATTAAGGTATGTCGGTAAGGTAGGCCGTAATAATCTATCTTCAACCTTGACAAATGTCAAAGATATAAATCTGAAATCATTTCATCTTTGTTTTTTCTTTTTCGCCCTCGCAATGCTATTGAAAAAACATGTTAGGACATGTATTAAATAAGGTCACAGTAAAGGCAACTTGCAATTAGCGTGTAATAATCTCATACCGCCACATTCTTGCGGCTGAATCAAAGACTGATATGATAGGTCCAGATTAGTACGAAAAAAATCTTAACTGATCGCAATCAATTTCATGTTAATCAATTATTATAATAAGTGCAACGGTCCAAGGTTGTGTTTGACATTGGAAATCATAAGATAATAATACCTACCTGTGGGTTTTTTTTTAATGCCGGAACTGATACATCAAACCTTCTTTTCTTTTTAGTTTTCAGTTCTCCTGACTGTCACAGAGGAAAGTATTTGAGTACGTAAGTGTTGGATTTCCGTCCTTCCGCTATATCTTTGAAATCTGTGATAAGGCAAGTAAGTATCTTAGATTAGATGAAACTTTTGATTTACTACCTGAATTATCATTATTTACAAAAATGACGAAATTCCCAGTGAAAATGTAATTGCGTCGCTAGCTTATGATGTCATCAGAAAATAATTTTGATACAAATCATATCACGTATTTTTAAAGGAACTAGCTCGGTACACTTGCCAGTCATTGCAATTCGAGTAAACCAGGATCTACACAAAAAACTATGAAAACCACCAAAACACTTATCTAAGTTCGCGTCCCAAGGGACACAGAAGTTCACAGAATATAGAATAGTAGTATACAGCCTAGAAACCAGCTATGAAATTAAGTAATTAGAGATAGTCAAAGAAGAAGTAAAAAATATCACTGTAGTCCTTCAGTGCAAGCAGGAACCAAAAGAGTAGCCAACTGTAGCAGAGAAAAGAGATTGAATTGAACGGAGTTAAGCCCAATTGCCAGGAACCACGGATAAAAAATTACAAATTAATAGTCTATAAATAAGGGCTGTAATTGTGATTATAAACATAGGTGCCATACCTATGTTTCAAGAGTCTGAAAGTACGGATATTAATTAGCTCTGCTGGCAATAAGTAGCAATGGCTGCAAATATTAGAATGGTACATTTGTCCAACTACAGCCCATGATCATATTCCCTGTTTGCTGATGCACACCGACAAAGTGGTGAAAATAACATAGTTTAGTTACAATAAGGAACGGTAGCCGAGAATTATCAATCTGAATCCAAGTCCTCTCCGGCTAATCAAGAACGGAACCACGAAAACTGCTAAAAGATGGCCCCTAATAGCCTTTTCCCATGTAAGTTTCCACTCCAACATCAGTTACTTGGAAACGTCTAACGTATGTCAGCCCAAACAAGCAACCCATAAAATTTTTAAGGTTTTTTTATAAAAGCCACCTGGTTGAAGTGGGAACCATAGTTGAGATCAAACATTTTTGTAACATGCTTAGCTAGACCTTCCGGAGTCACGCCTTTATGCGAAACAATCAATGATAAAATGTACCCCTTCAAACCAATAGAGCATTCTTATCAATTTTTTATCAAATCATATAGTGCTGCTAAAAATAGAATATTAATGAATAATTGTTTATGTACTAGTAATTGACGGAAATATTGGGCGAGATTAAAAGCATTAGCCATATCCTCTGGCGATATTACTAATTAAATGTTATGTTTTTACCGATACCATCTATAACTACTCGTTTGATCTATTTATACAACCGCTTTTATCAGACTGAATTTTAATCATTTCCAAGTATAGAAATCAGGAATTTTTTTTCGTGACAACAATGATCGAAAGTGGAAAATATATTCCTTAATCTGAGGTTATGTGTAGGGCATAGGTGCTAGGCATTTTTTTTGCTTTTTTTGCAAATTGACATCATAAAGGCATAAAAATTATAAAGTAGAGGAACTGTGGAGGTTTTTTTTTAATGTTTTTTATTTTATATTTGTTTATATTGTTTGTTTGGAACCGTCAACAAAAAATAAAGAAAAATAGGGTCACTTTATGTCTGTCACTTGTAGCATCAGAACGTTATCTCAAAAATGAAACCTGGATTGTTTTAAAAATTGCGGATTTATTTACATACGATTAATCATTACACTTAATATTTTTATATCTGACAGTTCACGTCATGTGTCGTGTTGTCCCTAACTTTTATTCAGTAGATACTCAAATATAATCGATTATATTTACTAATGTCAACTTACTAAATCAAATATTATACAATTAATAATTATGCACATTCTGCACAATATGTATATCAATGCCTACATCTTGGGTAATTAACCTTACACACTAATGAACCATTTTCGAAAAAAACTGTTATCTTTGGCCAAATCAAAAGCTTCGAATTCGAATGCGCTCGATTATTCAGACTGAATTAATGAATTAATGCATCATAACCACCGGTCCCCAGTGAGTAAAATCGGTAGATAGTTCTAGGTGTTACTTTTTCAAGCATTTTTATATTCTATATTTCCTATAAGTTGTTTAATGTGTAGGTAATGTTTATGCAGTAAGAAACCGAAAAATGTAACCGCGATACCTTCGCCAAGTTTGAGCGGATTGAGCTGCTCGGATGTAACGACACACTCGTACAACACTCACTCACGCAAAAGCGGACCATTGCCCTCTTTTTGGCTAGTTATGTGACAATAAATAAAAAAATAAAACCTTGAAGATTATTATATAATTAAAGCTATCACATAATTTTACCAATAAATTGGTTAGGGTTTTTTCATCCATTCCTTTTTTATTTAATGTCCCTGAAAAAAAATTGCTAGGACTTCTTTCTTTTTGTCTTTCTTTTGTTGTTTTTCATATACAACCATAAAATTTGCGAATGGGGCCTTTTAACTGTCATACTGTATATGGTAATGGCCATCGTCCTAGTTCACGTCTCTTGACTCTCGACCTATATTTTAATAAACTTCGGCTGTATGCCATCTGGCGAAAAGCCTATAGTGAGGGGGTATAAATGAATGAGTATTTGGAACCTATAACTAAATACTTCTTTTTTTTTAGAATATGAACATTATGTACGAGTATTTTCGTCGGTCGTCTACCCGCCGAGCTTATTCCTGGTAAGAACTTTATATACTATGGTTTTAGAATGGAAGTTTATTACGGTTTTCTTTTTAATCACAAAAAAGGTGTTTCAAAACCTAAAAGCCGGTAATCAAAGAACTTGACTTTGTCAACCTTGCCCTATAGCACCGGAAATAACAAAAAAGAAAGAGCAAAAGAGGTCGTGCATGCCACTTGGCCAGCTCTCTCTGTTTCCGTAGAATGGCAATAATTGACGTGCATGTCTAATGTACTGCAGATATTTATATAACCAATTGATTAAGATATCAGGTACTTCGTTATAAAGTGTGATTCCCCGAAGCCTAACAATTCTCTTATTGATATAATCTATACATATAATAAAATTGTAGAAAAGTGAAAACTGTACATTGAATATTTTTAAAAAAGAATAATTGCAGGGTGGTCTACGAACGATTCCGATGCCGAAAATATGATTTTTAGAATTTTTGTCTGTTTGTCTGTTTGTCTGTTTGTCTGTATGTATGTCCGGAAAGATCTCGGAAAGTACTGGATAGATTTGATTCAAATTTTCAGAGAATATCAACAAGAAGTCCAGTCAACATACTTTTTACTTATTATCTCGCTTTTCGTTACAGGGGGTGAGCAGAAGCCTTTGATATCTATAAACAAATATCAAATTATCTCATAAACTACTGAATATATTTCGTTCAAATTTTGCATGAACCTTATCGTACACATGATACAACAAATATACAAAAACCATAGCTACTATGCAGAGGGCATGAGCAGTAAAGTTTTAAATTTTTGGACTCACCCGTAACATCGTGTAATACAATTATGAGGTGTATTTTCACCCCATTGAGTAGTAGGCAGCATGGTCATCAATTTACACAAAAAACATCACGCTATTTATCTTAAGACTGTTGGCAGAGCAATAATAGGATTTTTCGAAAATAAATAATTTTCACAAAATTAGTCATTTTATTATCTTTCAAGTCTGATATAAGCCTACCGCGACTATTTCACAAGTAAAATAAAAGAAACATAAACTAATACGTTTTTTTATGCAATTGTTACCGTAATCGGTACATTCTTGAAAGAAAGGAACTTAAATTATTTTTATTTTTATTGATGTATACTAAAAATACTCAAGTTCAAATGTGGAATGCCGAATTTTGTATTTATTTACGATAGGTGTATATACCTATGTTTTCAGCTCGGTATTGTTGGCGATGGTACTTCAAGATCAAAACATTCGTAGTGACACTCAACCCAAAGTTGCATGTAGTCCACATTGATCTCATCTATAATTACGACACAGTTTCTGAAACTATATTGTAAAATTCAACCACCTTAACATTCAAATTCTCTAATACATATTTACAAGGTAACTTCAATATATCCATGCTTTAAGTAGGTTATGAGCAGGTATTATCAATCTTTAGAATAGAACACATTACAGGACCTAGGTATATTTATTACAATAAATTAAACTAAACTAATATTTACATTTTAAAAACTATATCAATATAAAAAGAAAAATATACATTATTTACAAAAAAGACATCCTCATCCTTGCCAAAGTCGGGAAACGTGCCCAGAAGGCAGCCCAGTGGCTGCATTGCCACGTTGTATGGCAATGCTAATTCTTTGGGCAAAATATAGACCAGCCTTCTGATCACGTGTAGAGTCGACCAAACGCTTTGCGAGTTCTTTATAAAGAACTCGTGCACCTGGTCCCCATGTCCCGAACGTTTCGACCCCAAACGGCTCAAAAATATAATTACCAACAAGGTTGTTATATTTCATAGGCCAAAAGTATTTCGGATAAAAAACCCCAGAAAACTTGCATAAAAACTGCCTAATAGGTATGCAATGTGAAAGATCTATAAGACTAAAGCTATCAATGAATAGACATTATGTATCTATTGATAGAATAATGTCTACTGATACCTGGGATTTTTCAATATTTTAACAATTTGATCGATCTACATCCGCCATTATAGAGACCGCACACGTGGTCCTTCCAAAAATTCCTTTAACAATTTATTGTAATCTCTACTTATTTAAAATTTTCTTTTTTAGTAGCCTGGTAAAAACAGGGGAAGGAACGAGACTGAATGCGTTTCTGAGATCCCTAAGCCAACGAGGATTAGGAACATATTTTTGGAAATTTCCCCAATAAGGCTGATAATAGCGTGTAGCTATCAGCACTTACATCCGTCATACAATATCTGGAAAATTCATTTTGGCTGTTGGTATCGACAGCGTAACCTCATAACCAACCTCATGTAGTCTTTATTTAAGTTCCATTTATGCAGTAGGGATGACGGTATTTTACTTCAACGATTGTCAGGTAGGTTAACGAATAAAATACGTAATTTTTCTTTGTAAATTGGTACAGTAAATAGAACTCATGCACATGAAGTCACTTTTATGTTCATAGTTTTGCTTTGTTTGTTTAATTACACATATCCTATACTTTAGATTTTTGTCATTGTCAATTTTGAAAAAGGGGTGTATGATATTTTTTTTTATTATCACGCTATTTATTTATCAGCAATTTAAAGGCAAATCATGATCAAAACACCAGGGGGGCAAGATAACACGTTTACCAACTTTTTTATTTTGGAAATATTCCAAATTTTAATTTTAATATTAAGAGAACAATCAAACATAACGTGTTTCATGAAACCGTTTATTACCGCAACCGAAACCGCTTATGACACTATGTAAAATCCACAGTTACCGAGCCCGACTCTCACTTCACCAGCTCCGTTCACAAAAATAATTTTACATCGTCTTTATATCGTCAGAAAACATCGTGTGTGAAAATAACAACTGTCTGGCTATCACTGTTCCTGAGAAACAGCCAGGTGACAGACAGACAAACGGACACCGGGGCCTCAGTAATATGGTTCTGGTTTACCTCTTTAGTTACAGTACAATAATAATTTTATGATACCTCATAATCACTGTCATAATCCGTCTAGCAATTTCAGGTGTAGGCCGGCCCAAGAACAGACGTGCTCAAAAATCATAACCCACCCAATTAGAAAATGGAAAACCCTCGAAAGTAAAACATTTTTAGCAGAAGCGCTAAGACTGAGTGTATAACTCAGTCTTAGCACTTCTGTTATTTTTTCCTACTTGCACCCCCCCCCCCCCCAATTTAAACGGCTCGATTTGTCAAACATGTCTAAACGAACACTTGCACATAATTCACGTTTAAATTAAAATGGTTCATTTGGTTCCGAAGCTATGATGTTACAGACAGACAGGCAGGCAGATATGTCAAAGTTATAAACCCTTCTTTTTGGGATTAATTAAGAAAAAGTCATTAAAACAGCTGTGAAATATTTGACACCAGGATAGTATGGTAAACGATGAAATGTGTTTGATTCAAACATTTGATAGTCTTTGGGCCGCTCAAGATTCATTATAATTCATTTCGAAAAATAAAAAAGCAAGCTTAAAATATAAAAAAAGTGTTTCATTTTCAATATTGCATTACATTTTTGAGATGATCGCTATTATTAAACATCATAGTTTTTCACATCTTGAAAATCACGCAGACAAAGTCGCGGGCAACAGCTAGTATTCGAATAATCGTGTGCTATATCGCTGACGGTGAATTCTTGTTATTGCACAACATTTTTAAAGTAAATTAAAAAGGAACGGGTCATGTGCGACATTGAGGATTTCGTATAAATAAGCTAAAGAAAAATAAATTTAACTGCTTCCCTCTTCATAAACTTTAATTTTTAACTTATAAATATGCTTAACGCCACGTTATATTTTAAAGACATCACGAACTTGTTAAGTCGGCACGTTTTTATCAATATGTTAGAGTGTATGAAAACAAATAAAAACCCTTATTTATGCTGAGAGTTAAGGTGTACCTTTATTTATACAGCAAGAAACAGAAAAATTAAACCACGATACCTTCGCCAAGTTTGAGAAATTACTTCATACTTACGACATTTTTTTTTAATTAATAAATAAAGCTTTTTTGACGACTCCCGCACTAAGGAATTTAATCCTTTTGTCGCGGGGGTTTCACAAACATTTAAATCACATGCACAAAGACACCCAGACTCGGGACAAGCGTTCGTGGATAACACAAATGTCTGTCCTACGCAGGGATCGAACTGCGACACGTCGCACTCAGTGGGTTTGGCGTGGTGACCTCAACCACTCGGCTATCCGTGCAGTCAAATTGAACCCCCAGACAGAACTAAAAACTTCAATTTAACTTCAGAATGTTCCTCCGTATATCTGCCTCCCTTTGCCTTAAGACTTTTGTGTTACTATGACAGAATTAGATTGAACGGGAACTTTGCGATTTTCGTTTATTTTATTGATCAAAGTATGGTTTCTTTACATAAACCCAGCTGTTTACATTATTATACGTAATAAAATATTCTTAAATTATTAAAATATTCTCTGTTGTGTAAAAATTCAAGCTAATCTCGTAATGTTTATAGTCTATTTTCCCGCATTGTGTCGCAACACTCGAGACGTATTGCGGATAAAATGGTTCCGACTGCGCAACGTCAGTGCTACGGGTTCGATCCAGGCACGGGAATAAAATTGTTCAAATCATATTTTTTACAAGTTTGAATACATTTGACATTTTAAATTTTGTATTTGCTAAACGAAGAACTTGCGGTTATTTCTTAAGTAAAGAAATTACCTATCCTTTTTGGTATCTTAGTTATAAGACTGGTAAAGCGACAGTTCATGATTAAGGACGCAATATTTTGTAATTGCAATTAAATTGGAGCCTAAAATAATGCTTATTGCAAGGCACTAAGATCTATTTTCATAAGTCTTTCATAAGTCACTTATTTTCTATTCATTGACTTTATTTCTGCCATTCGAAGTCCTAAAATAATATTACTGCTTGAACTTACTTTTCGGATCGTAAATATTAATCACTTATTTATCGTCTCATTAGATGTAATTGACGGATAAAACTTTTGACGTTAATACATAAAACAATAAATTAAATTGATAATATCATTTCCAAGAATTAAGTAGGTATTTATGAAATTTTGAATGTTTTAAACATGTTGATTGACAATAAGATGAGATAAGAATCTTAATTATTTCTGTATTATATTTTGTTGTTTATTTTTAGATATTATTAGAACGTCATCGTGTTCCGTTTTGTCTAGTAGATTTAACGCCTAGCAGATTAGCGAAAGCAATTTCTTATGCGTACAAAATTATCAGGCAACCTTGAGTCATTGACTATTGGAAGATAAAACCAAACACATATGAATGTGTGTAATCATCTCATACAGATGACTGTATGAGATGAATATGTAACCCAATAACAGATATGCCTTCTTGCTTGAAAGAACAGTGCTCTTAAGAGTCTTTAAGTCTGGTTTAAATAAACAATGTTTATTGTATATTAATTAATCTTGTTACTGCGGAAGAGATATTTGACTTCTTTGACTGCTTGTTACGCAAATTAGGATCATACCTGCCTTAGAATATGAAATAATATTGTAAAACAGCCCTGTTATGAAAATGAATATTGTTCGGTATTCAGTAACAATATCGATGCAATTTAATTTTCATCTGAACATTAACTTTGACTCAACATTTTCAAGCTGCATCAAAATTGCAACTATGCCTATTAAATATGCTGTTTTACCTCGCGGTATATGAAAATTATTTTTATGCTCAGCATGTGCAACATAGCGCACTCCATAGGTACTTAAAGTTCTGTGAAATGGAACGTTATTCGACACACGTCAAGAAAATATGGAGATGTCGAATGTAAGCGCGCGCGAAACCGTGCGCTCACGTCACGGCACCACCGTCACCGGCCGGGGCGCCGCGCCCCCGCGCCCCGCGCTCCCCGCGCCGCCTCGCGCGCTCGCTGATTCAGTGATAAACAAACCTTACCGGTGCCTTCTTGTCAGACATGCTGCGAGTTTGACTTCCCGCCCGGGAACTAGAGCTGCCTTCATGCATCTTTGTTTACGTACGACACAGCACAAGTGAGCCCAAGTGATTTACTAGCATGTGTGTTGTCGCTGAGTGAGCTCCAGTCATATGACCTCGATGGCCTCTTGTTGCAGATGTCAGCCGCCGCCGCACGGACTACGGCGGTTTTATCACATTTTAGAAAATGACTGAGGGTTCTCTGTTACATCATGACAAGCCGGTGAGTGTTCGGATAACAGTTACTGCACGATGACTCGCAGTACAGTCAATGCACGCTGCATCTGTATCACTGTCAAAAGTGAACGTGCGCACGCCATTGTGGACTGTGTTGCATGTACGTAGAGTCGATAACCGCTTGAGATTTACCGTGCACATCTTCTACGGAATTAGAAGTATCGTTCATACGAGCGTTTATTGACCGTGACTCCGTGGATTGCCATGAAAATTGCAAATTCACCTTGTATGACACTGGTCAGTCGGAACTGGTCGCCGACTGTCGTACATCATGTGTCATGAATCATACACCACATATACTAGCTACGTAGTGTCACATTTTGAACGGGTTTTCCTCATCAAAACATGAGATAGATATAATCTTATTATTTAATGTTCCAATAAGAAGTTGTAGAGTAAATATTTGTATTAATTATGTGAAAATATTCATATATTTTTTACTAAACAGTTGTTATCAGATCATTAGAAAATCATTAGTGCGTTCGCGTTGGTTTGTATTCCGCGTCGCAGGACTGTGACACACATAGGTATTGGTATTTGTTATCTTATCGTAGGCTACGTACAATAATTTATTGTAATCACATCAAATGTGTATTTAAGTTCAAATACGATTATCGTCATAGCTCCGTGATTGCGAATATGATGGAGATCGTTTTTTAATTTTTAAGTAAATCACCTTTCTACTAATTTAATATTGACAGTATTTTGTTTAAAAATGTAACATAATAGGGATTAAGCAGCGTTCAAGGGAAGCCTCTCAGATTACCTTATCACAACGTTCAGAGTAGGAAGTGATACATTTTAATAAACTCTTGATAAACACAGATTAGATTAAAAAATAATAACCAAGTTAAACATTAGATAGTGTAGAAATATACCAACTACAGCTGGTGCCTGTGATTTGGCTAGCATTGATATATTTTATTTATCACGTGATTATAAATAATTTCTTATAGTATTATCTAGCAATTTGCTCTATGTAGTATATTATCTACCTACTAGCTGTTGCCAGCGACTTCGTCCGCGTGGTTAGAAGATATAAGTTAAGATTTATACCGGCCCTGTTTATTCCACATTTTCCATTGTATCTTCGCTTCTATTAGTTGCAGCGTGATGGTATATAGCCTATAACCTTCCTCGATGAATGGTCTATTCAACACAAAAAACACAAAATCTTCAATTTGAACCAGTAGTTACTGATATTAGCGCGTTCAAACAATCAAACTCTTCAGCTTTATATATTAGTATATATAGATATAGATTTTAGTGTACTCCGATAAACGACGAATTCAACAATATCGGTTTCTTAGTCCAATAGATATGTCATTTCAAAAATTAAAATGTTGTGTCTCAAATTCTCTCTACTAGCATTTGGGTCTCAAGAGATCGCAATACTCAAACGAAAACCTGAGACTATCACAAACGATGCTCAAATATACGAACATTGAACCAAAAGTAGTCTTATCGATATGTTAAATAAATTGCTTCTGTAAGCATGCAACATATTGTAATCCTCTGATAAGAATAATAAGCTTATCGAAGAATTTACAAATATTTTCGACCAGTTTTTGACCGCAGTTTATTCCTCTTTGACAATTTTCAAAATAAATACTATATTTGACCTGTTTTCTGTCATTATGTAGCTATCAGTCAAAGAAAACATTCCAAAGCAGGTCAAGTCATATATTTTTTCTTTCAATAAAAAAACCCTTTTACATTATTACGACGTTTATAGACTATCTATAAAGGAAAGAATTATACATTATATTTAAGTATAAAACGAGAGATAATAATAAGATCCAAAATTTAGAGGAAAAAGATAACAATTTTACCCGAACAGGATGTGTTTATTTGAGCACAATACTTATGTAAAGTCGACCGCAAATTAGTGTTAACACTGACCTTGTAACGTTGTTATATCATAGTAATAAGGTCCATTTTCGTAATACATTGATGCTATGATTTGGTCTAGCGTACACTAATAAAAATGCTTAAGATGAGTCACGAAGAAAGAATCCCAATTTTCTAGTATTGAGCTAGCTCGTATAAGATTTTAAAGACTTATTGTGGAAAAACTCACGATAAATCAATGTTAATTGATAAGAACCAGAGAAACCGCTGCTTCGTTGCGTACCAAAAACAAACAGGTTTTTTATATGGGTGTACCTTCCTCGTCGGTTTGACCTCGCGACTCGTTCGTTAAGTCATATAGATTTGCTGACAAAAATACTTCTTAACTTTTAATTAAAACTCTGGCGCCGTGAATCTGACCTTGTTAAGTGAAATTCCGTGTGAATAGTTACATTTTTGTCTAGCAGACAATAGGCAATACGGTTAACAATGAATCTTACATTAATATCCTTTATGTAAAAACAGAAACACGAACAGTAACTAAAACGAGAATAAAATGTACCGTTGTGTTATGTTCGATATGACTGAGTAGTACCAGCTAGCGATTTTATTCCCAAGCGTCGATGTTTCTTTCACTTATTTCGCAACATCCAGACATACCAAAAATATTTACTATACAGTTTGATGAAATATTCTTGTCCATCACAAGCTCTTCATAGAATGAAAACAGTTACGTTTTCCTTAAACAAAAATACGAGTAATCATAAAGGCTAAACTAGTTTTTCTTTAAAACTCACATTAGACAGAATACTTTCTATGTTCAGGTCATAAGCTTAATAGTCTCTACAATTGAGATATTCCTCCCATTCCATAACATATTTTCAGTAACTCAAGCAAAGGTTTTTCTTCATTGAAATAGCTACATATAACTGTTTTTACCTCCAGTATGTCTTTGCAAGGTAAATAAGATAAGTAGGAAAAGTGGGTGCGGGAATTATCAAGTACATGTGTAAATCCCCATCGGCTATGTGACTGGTTTCAATTATTTATTCAAAGAGCTTAACTGGGTAGCAATAATTGCGTAATATTATTTTTTAACTAAATATGCTTTTAATTCTGTTTTAAAAGTTTCCGATTAAGTAAAGGAATATTCTATGGTAAAAGCCAAAATTTGATAGAGTTCTTCTTGCTTTAAAAGTACCAAGAGTTTAAAATCTAAATGGCTGTCCGTTTAGTAGAAATAACATAAATTAGATAAAGAGTTAGAGAGTTACAATTATTGTTGCAGAAAAAATACTCAATTAGAAAAGAAAAATCTATAATGAATAATAAACACACCCATGTGTCTTCATCGCATTATAGAATATTAAAAATATATATACCATATTTAAAACAGCTTTAAAACCATTACCTACAGAGTTTACCCTAATGCGAGAGCTAAGAACTTATATTATTAAATAAAACCATTTAATAACATTAAGATGTGTTAGATCGATGCGCAGTACAGCGCGTGGGATTCGAGGTCAGATATTTGTCAACAGAATATATTATTTATAGCTCTTCTAAAAAACCGGAACATTTAGACAACATTCAAATCTTCTATGAAAAAGGAGAGCAAGCTTTATGTGATCTTTGAGATGGTTTAGACAGCGTTCATTTATTTTATTCTTGTTAGAGATTTTTTTTTTCATATAAGCTTTCCCTAGAGACTACATTCAATCTGGTGAAATCCAATGGTATTTTTCAAAACTCATTCCCAATTTATCGCGGTATTTAGGACGCGAATAAATAGGTCTATAACCTCTTTCGTTCATTGTCAATAATTAAAGATATTTACTTAGATAATCTATGGTATTAATTCATTCTAAATCTTGTATCTATCACCGCCACAGGCTAACATTATAAGGTGGCGATAGGCTACCTGAATCTGAGATACTGATACAGATATCAAATAGATGCTATAATACTTAATTCCTAAACAATATCCTGAGCTAAATGTAATGAGTATCTATTGTAATAGTATCAACATTCGTACTGAACCTAGGATAGTAAATATAAATGTAATTACTTCAAGAAACATGAACTGAGATCTAGTGCATAACTGAAATGTTAATGACCTCAACATTTGCCAAATGCCTGACTTCCACCCAACAAACAGATCTAAAATGTTCTTGGAAGCTTGCTCTATGCATTTTTCATGTGGAAAATATGTGTCGTGTTTTGTTTTGATCAATGGGTCAATGATCTCGACGAATAGAAAAAAAAATTGAATCGCGCTTAATGTTATTTAATTGTTATTAATATATATATTTTTATTGAACTAATCAGAATTTTAAATGAACTTTTCGACTATTATTTTTAGGCCTTTTGAGCTTCAAACGAGCTACAAAAGAAAATGATTTTGAACATACTCAAAAGTTTACGTCGTAATTTATCCCTTACGACACTGGGCGTGGCTAATAAATATATATTTTTTGACCTAAAAGACCACATTATATAAAAAAATCATTTCAGACACTCATTATTGACGGTGAAGGAGATTAAAAGATTTAAATCCAATACAATAGAATCCCCTGTCTCTACCCTGACTCTCCAAAAGCTAGTGTTAAAACGCCTACAAAATCGGCTTCTATATACACATTAAAATATTTTTCATTTCTTAACATGTAACGATAAACATAATAATATTTCCTGGGTTGCACTGCAGCTCTCTCCGACTCTACAAGCTGAGTGATTTTACGATTTCAGAAATTATTTCTTAATGATCTGTTTATTACGCAAGCTGTTTTACTTTATGAACTGTGACAAATGTGAGTCATCGTCCTTCCTCACATACATATTCATGTACCTACTTACCTGTATGAATATGCAATTATTTCGCGTGTAAGAAGAATTGGTGATGTCTTTCTATGCATCGGTATGTCGCAGAGTAATTAGCATATCCGACAATGAAATAGATTTCAGTTTAAGTATTCGACCATATTCATAACTTATGAGACTTGAATTCCAGCTGTGCACGTTAAAGGAACGGTAAAGTGCTTTTAACCTTATTATAAGGAAAAACATGCACATAAACAACTGACGAAATCAATTGTAAATAAAAAGAAGAAAATTTAACAATCATTTTATGGTACTTAATATTTACTTAAATACATATCCATATAAAAGTGTATAATAATAAATAATAAATTGATGCCACTCATGGTAATTACGTATACTGCAGACGGCAGATAGAAAAAAAACCAAAAATGATTTTAAATGCTAATTTATTACTTATAAAAATTACAATAATTAATGCGTGAGACCTACTCGATATTAGAAATAGGAATGCATACAATTTTGAGTTAATAACTAATTACAAATTTCGCTACATCAGCGGTTCATGACGATTTACGTCATTCAGACAGTTTCTATGCAGCTGGCGGACAATAACAGGAAATGCAGCGTCGATGATATCCATTAAGGCTCCATACTTAACACCTCCACCCATAGATCAGCAACTATTTTTGACCATATTAAGAGAAAATGTTGCTGGAAAGTCATCTCGTTTTCTGGTATTTTTCTTGACGTCTTCGTATGTATGTATCTCAAGAGATGACTGCTTTTCTTTATCTTCTGATTTTAGTCTCCAACATTTGTATTTGCGAATTAATCTCAGAGTGAAAAATAGGATTGCGCCCAGTAATATGACGTATAGTGGGATGGTTGTGTGGTACAGGGCAGTTGGTTGAATCTCCTCGATGTCAATAGGTTTTCCCAACATGAATTTAGTTTGGATGCTGTGTAAGTCTTCCAGATCGATCGAGCTGAAATTGATGTGGGTAGAGACGGCAGTCAGATTCATTTCATCGTATGGTATCTTCGCTAGTTTCAATGGTTGACCCTTTATCGCGTTGTCATCGTTTATTATAGTTAATTCTGGAGTCTGTAGATAGCAACCCATAGGGATGGTTACGAGGTAGCTTCCTTGAAGTGTGTTGAAGTCCTTTCTCCCACATGCCAACTGAACTTTGGTAGGTTCGGGTAGAGACAGCACGTAATGTTGGTCGTCTAATTTTTCTACTGCTTCCTTGATGAGAGATATCTTCGTGAATTGACAAGTATTCTCTAGACTCTGATGAACGATGAGTTTCTGAATACAATCAGGTTTCGACTGGATCTGCTGGCCGGTCTTCTTTTCGCAGAGATAAGTACTGCTATACTTCGGGCATTCAGCCTCTATGTACACGAACGATTTCTCATCTGTTGCTATATAAGGAGAGGAAGGAATAAGGGCAAGTTGTCTTTTGTTGGGTACAATGGATAGTTTGTATAGGTCATATGTATCTTGGGAAACAATTGGAAAATTATATACTATTACTATACGTTTATCGATGAAATAAGATCCTGGCTTGATTAAGCTGTAATATTCTCTAAGTTCTAAATTTAGAATTTGATTTGGAGTATAAAGGGATTTTAATCTATCTATCATTGACTGCAAGGCCTCTATATCAATCATGGAATGATGAGTACTAGATGCGCGTATAAAAGCCATCATATTTTCTAATCTGATTATTTCTAACATTAAATCTTCTACGTTGTTTGTTATAATTCCTAAGATTTGTGCGAATTTCGCAAATTTAATTAAGCTATAGTCCCTATAAGCTTCTTTTTGTAATAGTAGTTCTAAAGTGGCATTAACTCTTATTTGATTTAAAGTTAGTTGTTCTAACACTTTATTGTGTTGGGACATCCACTCTTTGCAAAGACTCAGATGGCTATTAAATTCTGATGTTAATTTGCCTTCGTTGGTCTGTAAGGTTTTAAGAGCCTCGTCGTATTTAAGGGCATCTTGGTAGTCTAAGTTGCCAGTGACACTTTTTACTATAGACCCTAGGCCATCTATAAGACCTCTTTTAACTCTAACAGGTTCTAAAGATTTAATTTGGTGTAGTAATTTGCCAACCTTATTAGTAAGATAATCAATTGATATTCATAGAGTAGGTAAGTTTCGTTATCGAGTTTAGTCCTAAATGTATTAAGTTGAGTCTGTACAGAGTCGATTTTATTTTCAATATCGTTGAGGTCAATGGGTTGTATAAAGGAATGATAGTGTATGGTTAGTCGTGTCGGTCCCAGTTTGTATGGTAATAGTCCGGGCCCATCAGCTAGGGTCTCAAGTCTTATCTCTTGAGGATGCGTCGCATGTATTGTCAGTAGCAGCAGAGTCCTGTAACAATGTGTTACCTTTAGGAACACGTTTTAGTCGCGCTTTAGCTACGGGCCCACGTTTTTTAGACGTATAGATGTGTATGGGCAGATCTGCTAAGACCGTATCCTGGGTATAGCGTGGTGCTACCTTCTGACGGCTGGCGAGAGGGTTTTTATGAATACTTGCTGCTGAGGGATGTATTCTACTTCAGATTCGCGCGTTTTGTTTCTACTTTCTATTAAAGCCGTACGATTAGCAAGAGATGTTTCATTGATAATTTCGTAGACTTGTTTCATCTGTTGACGATGATTCTGAGCATATTGCTGCAGAATGTGTTCGGTTAGGTCTATGTCAAGCGGGTCCCTTGGATCAAAGTGTCCATTTAGTAGATCGAAAGGTCTGCATTTGGTGAAACTATGTATGGAACTATTGTAGCCTATGATAGCGTATGGCATAAGGTTAACAATTGTTCATCCTTATGTTGTAGTTTTAGAATTCGAATATGCTCAAGAATTGTGGAATGGAAACGTTCAATATTTCCGTTATCGCTCGGGCTGTGGGGTAAGGTCTTATGATGAATTATCTTATGAATACGTACGAATTCAGAGAATAATTGATTGGAAAATTCGGTGCCGTTATCAGTAACTATGGTTATGGGTAATCCGTGATGAGTGCAAAATCGTAACAATGCCTGTAAAATACTAATAGCGGTGCCATCACGTAGGTGGTATGCCTGACCGTACTTCGTAAATACGTCAATGAACGTTATATATTTCTCATTTTGAACTGTAAATAGGTCCATATGAACGGTCTCTAGAGGTTTCGTAGCTGGGGGTACAATATTAAACTGAGGTCGTATTGGGTTCCTGTCATATTTGGCTTGACCACAGATAGTACACTCATTGATAAATTTAGTGATTTGATCTTTCATCCTGGGCCAGTAATACCTTTTTGAGAGTGCTAGGTAGCATTCATTTATTCCCCGGTGGTTTGTCTTTCCGTCATGGTAATGTCGTATAATGTCTTGTTGTCTAAGATACTCTTTGACATTTTCAAGTTCGACTTTGGTTAACACTAAGTTAAGGGATGAACTTCTGAACGTCTTTTGTATAATAGGGATAATAGAATACATCTTTAAGGGCGGATTTATGATCAGGGCTGTTTTGACTTTTGGGTTAACGTATTCTTTGATGGCACTTATAACATCTTGTTCTAAGTTTGACTCTGATAGTTGGATTGCTATTCGGGTATGACTTTCGAAAGGTTTTGTCACAATAGGTCGTCGTTTTATGTCTCCTACTACGGTAAGATGAATCTGTCTATGAAATCTGTTGAGTGGTTCGTTTGTAATGGGCACTTCCAGAATAGGGTGTTCATCACTAGTATGTACAGTGTCGGTTGTCGAGTTCTGTCTGATTTCGTCTGTGTTTTCGGTTTGTCTTTGAGGTCGAGATGTCTCGGAGGGGTTATTAATCATTGAGCTAAGTTCTTTAATGTTTTCTATTACTGAGTCAATTTCGTCTATTTCCGTGGTATGGATCTCAACACGAGAAAGGGCATCAGCGTTGGTATTAGACTTTCCTTTCTTGTACACTACAGAGAAGTCATATTCACTTAGTCGTAGTCGCCATCTAGTCATTCGTGAGTTTGGGTCTTTTAAGTTCATCATCCACTGTAGTGGTTTGTGGTCAGTCAATATCTTAAATTTTCTACCGAATAAGTAGGGTCTAAAATATTTGTAGCCCAAACTATAGCCAGTAATTCTTTCTCTATTGTGCTATAGTTTAGTTCGCTCTCATTGAGTGTTCGAGAAGCGTAACAGACGGGTTTGTCGGATCCTATTGGTCCTTGGATAGTACCGCTCCAATAGCGAAGTTAGAAGCGTCTGTCGTGAGGTTAAATTCTCTGGTAAAGTCTGGGTATTGTAATATTGGGTCGTTGGTTAACAGAGTTTTACAGTGTTCAAAAGCATTTACATATTCGGGACTAAGAGTTACTTTACTACCTTTTTTTAAGCACTGTGTAAGGGGTTTTGTGAGTCGTGCAAAATCTGGAATGAATTTTCGGTAATAACGAGAAGGCCTAAAAATTGTTTTATTTCCTTAGGGTCTTTGGAATCGGATATTTTTGAATAGCGGAAATCTTGTCAGGGTTAGGCTTGATACCGTCCCTGCTTATGATGTGACCAAGATAAGCAGTTTCGAGCTTCAAGAATTCGGACTTGTCCATTTGAATTTTGAAGTTACTTTCTCTAAGTCTTTGGAAAACTCGTTCCAGGTTCTCCAGGTGTTCCTGTAGGGAAGTACTATAGACAATAATATCGTCAAGGTAGACGAGACAGATGTTATTTTGGAGACCTCTTAGGACATTGTCCATAACTCTTTGAAAAGTAGATGGTGAGTTTTTTAATCCCATAGGCATTCGAAGGAATTCAAAATGCCCGTGTTCTACGTTAAACGCGGTTTTCGATATATCTTGAGGGTCCATCTCCACCTGATAAAACCCACTTGCCAAATCTAAGGTGGTGAAGTATTGGCACTTACCTAACTTGTCAAGTACGTCACTTATGTTTGGTATCGGTTCA